>NW_017306296.1:2923066-2985259 GCF_000935625.1 Nanorana parkeri
CATGAGACTGTGCTGTCACTTAAACCTAGGGTTGTTGATGCCATTTCTAATTTTGTCCTTTTTAATAGGAAGTTACTAAAGATAAAAATGAAACAATCTTTGCTGGAGTCGGTACTGAAGTTTAGAATTGTATGACTTCAATAAAGCATCTATATAGTAATAGAGATAAGGAATACAAAATAACCATCAATCGCCCTTGGTCTGGTGCTCCATGCAAGATTTCGCCTCATGGGGTAAGGATGATCGTGAGAAAAGTGAGAGATCAGCCCAGAACTACACGGGAGGAGCTTGTGAATGATCTTAAGGCAGTTGGGACCACAGTCATCAAACAAACCATTGGTAACACAATACACCTCAATGGATTGAGAGCCTGCAGCATCCGCAAAGCCCCTCTCCTCAAGAAGGCACATGTACAGGCCCGTCTGAAGTTTGCCAATGAACATCTAAATGATTCAGAGATGGATTAAGAGAAAGTGCTGCGGTCAGATGAGACCAAAATTGAGCTCTTTGGCATTAACTCGACTCGCCGTGTTTGGAGGAAAACAAATGCTGACTATGACCCTAAGAACACCATCCCTACAGTCAAGCACGGAGGTGGAAACATTATGCTTTGGGGTTGTTTCTCTGCTAAAGGTACAGGCCGACTTTGTCGCATTGAGGGGCCAATGGATGGGGCCATGTGTTGTAAAATCTTGGATGAGAACCTCCTTTTCTCAGGCAGAAAACTGAAGATAGGTCATGGATGGGTCTTTCAGCATAACAATGACCCAAAACATACCACCAAGGCAACAAAGCAGTGGCTCAAAAAGAAGCACATTGAGGACGAGTGTCGAACCAGTCTCCAGACCTTAATCCTATAGAAAATTTATGGAGGGAGCTGAAACGTCGAGTTGCCAAGCGGCAGCCAAGAAACCTTAAGGATTTAGAGAAGATCTGTAAAGAAGAGTGGACCAAAATCCCTCCAGAGATGTGTGCAAAACGTCTTACCTCTGCTTGCCAACAAGGGATTCTCCACCAAGTACTTAGTCATGTTTTGCTTGGGGATCAAATACCTATTTTACTCACTGAACTGCAACTCAATTTATAACATTTGGATTGTGTGTTTTCTGGATTTTTTTTTGTATGTTTTATGGAAAAACATACAAAATCTGCAGGTGATCAAATAATTATTATCCTCATTATATATATATACATACACACACACACTTTTTTTTTGCTTTCTTTACTGAAAACTTATTTTATTTGTTAAGCAATCTGTTGAAAAGAAGAAAACTTAAGAAACACTTTTTTTCTGATTCATTCGGTGTTTGTGTAAAACAAAATGAAAGTAACTGTAGATAAGTAGTATAAATGTGATTGTATAAATTGTCCTTTTTATAATGACACTAACATTACCATTATGGCTAATAATATTGCAAAGTTATTTACAAATTAAATAAAGGCATTTTATTTCATTCTTGCACTTTTTTTAATGTAATAGAAAACAAATAATGTCCAAGTTTCATGTTATGGATGTACCAGGAAACAGGGTCAGAAGGGTAAATTGAGCCTTTAAGAAAGCTGTTTAAAAGCTCTATTTGTGACAGCAGTGGCTGCAGATGCTCCTGTGTTGGAGAGCAAGTTCTGGCTGACATTTTTGAAATGCAGGCTGGGGTGGATCTAGAGTCTAGTCTGGTGAGGGGCACTGCCAGAAAATAAGGTGCAAGCTGTAGAGGGACTACAAATCCCAGCAATATATTATACAGCAATGCAGAAGACCATCAGCTATAGAGGACTACAAATCCTAACGATACATTATTTAGCAATGCCGAGTGGCAACCAGCTATAGAGGCTGTGCGGGGTCCCAGGAGGGCTGTGCGGGGTATCAGGATGGCTTAACCAGATAAATTCCAACTATAATTCAACCAGACAGACTACAGCTCTGGCAACCACTAAATTTCTAGTAGTCACTCCACTAAAGGTGGAAGGGGCTACACCATCAATACATTATATTCCAAACCAGCAATGCTGATTACCACCAGCTTCCCGGGCAATCAAGAAGCCGACGGGTAATTCGATATCAGCAAGTACCGAAAGATAAATATTGGTGCTTGTACTCAATACCGAATCAAAACCGGTATCGGTGCATCCCTACCTTAATATCACTTTAATGGAAACATGACTGAAAATTTCACTGATCTCTAATTCTGAAAATTCAGATTGCTGAACCCTTGACCTGAAACAACTATGTAGACAAGGGCTTCTGACTCTCTTATAACTTTACTGATGTGTGTACCTGTTCTGGGTCAGTGGTTTAAGAAGTGCTAAAACCAGTGATTCAGTATAACAGCCAGATGACTAGTATTTTCAGGAAGAGGTCAGCAATGGCAGCTTCCATACTTCTGTCATTGGAAATGTACCTCAAGTCTTTTTTTTTTCACTTTAGAGATATTTCACTCTCCTTCATTTCAATCCTAACTTTTAGCTTCTCATTGTCTTTTAATTTATTATACATCTAAACTTGAAACAGATCTGTTAGTAGATTTGGATACATATATTTTTATTTCCTAGGATCGGCATTTTATTAGCTCTGGACTATCATTGACAATGGTTCCAGCGCTGACACCCCGAAACTTCTGCTGACATCAGGCACTGCTCTAAGGCCTCATTCACACGAGAAAAGGCCGGCACATACAGCTTTGTGCTACGTGCACGGCCATATCAGGCAGCTTCCAGGAAGGACAGGTGCTGCGCGTGATAAGTACGCAGCCCCTGTCCTCTATGAGAGCACACGGCCATACGCCGCCCTACACTTGCCCCGCCCTGCATGTCCGAATTGGGTGCAGGTGTCCGTACTTGTACGCTGACAGAAAGGATCCTGTCTGCGTCGAACCCGGGACACCCGCACCGGTACGGACCTGCACTTGGGGTGAGCGGCGTAGGGCGGCGTTCGGCTGCGTGCTCCCATAGAGAAGGACAGGGGCTGCATACTAATCACGCGCAGCACCTGTCCTTCCCGGGAGCTGCGATTTCTAGAAATAACCTTGGTCCATCCTTTTATAGTTCAACGATAGAGGAATTTTAAAATCTACTGAATGTGCATTTATGTGAACGTGTTTTCAATAGGTTCACTGTATCTGCATCATGAAAGGTAGAATTCCAATATACTGTAGCTTCAGCCCCCACAGAAAACTGTCCATGGCTGCTTAGTATTCAGCAGCGTGCACACTTATTTATTACTTGGCAGGCCTCCTGTAGGGGAAGCACACAGGTTTAGCATCGTAATGATAGAAGCTGAGGAGTTACACAAGATTGCCTAATATTCACCAGTGTGAATACACGCAGTCCAAGATCTATCTATCTATCTATCTATCTATCTATCTATCTATCTATCTATCTATCTATCAGTATCTATCTATTATCTATCTATCTATCTACTCATCTATCTATCTATCTATCTATCTATCTATCTATCTATCTATCTATCTATCTATCTATCTATTATCTATCTATTATCTATCTATTATGTATCTATTATGTATCGCTATCTATCTATCTATCTATCTATCTATCTATCTATCTATCTATCTATCTATCTATCTATCTATCTATCTATTATCTATCACTATCTATCACTATCTATCACTATCTATCTATCTTTCTAGAACTGTCTCTGTATTTATCTATCTATCTATCTACCCAACTATCTGTTATCTATCTATCTATTGCTATTTTTCTATTGTTATCTCTGTATATATTATATATATACAGAGATAACTATAGCTTTATTTTTTTTCTATCTTTCTATTTATATCTTCATCCTGTCCATTCGTTCCATACTGGACTGGAGAGCAGACATTTTTGCTGTGCATTTGTAGTGTTTCCACCACTAGGGGGCACCGAGCTGTCTGTTATTGTATACGTTTGCAACATTGAATCAGTTCAACAAAAGATTGATTCAGATGCAGCAACGCCGTTGTACATCACGTCCAAATTGTTTAATAAAGCAAAGAGTAGTGTACAAAGAGCCGCATTCCATAGTAACCAATGAAGAGTCATCATTCACTGATGTGACCTAAGTAAAGTGCAGTGACTCACTGCACTTTGTACACCAGAAGAGCCTTATTGAATAAGCTAGATGTTGATCAAGTGAATGTACTAGAATGTTACATTTTAAATCACATAATGATAAAGCTTTGTAAAACATAATAGGCTCCATTCACAAAGCTAACACTCCGGGATCAGCTAAGTCCACTAAGATATAGAAATGACAATCACATGACTGAAATAGAGATCCTCCTCTTTGAGTTCATGCTGAACCCTGAGATAAGCTCATATTAGGCTCAATTCACAAAGCTTTACACAAGGATAAGTATCTGAATTTTTCAAAATCTCATTGGAAAAGGCTGAAAATAACTGTCACTTTTTCAAAAAATAAGTGTTGTTAGCTTGATGTTTTAGCTTTGTGAATTGAGCCTATTGTCTAAATAAAGTGGCATGTGTATTCTAACTGGAAACTTGGTGTGCTTTGTGTATTTCCAGAGTGAAACTTTGTCTTTGTGCATCAGCTTCCTGTAATAAAGGAGGCTGGGGCTCAGGAGCCGAGGAGGAGGAAGGCATGGGGCCAGTGGCGATGGCAGTGACTGTGAAGGAAGAGGAGGCTGAAGTTCAGCAGCAGCAGTGGCGGAAGAGAAGCAGCAGCGCCAGGCCCCGGCAGCGGTGGAGACACAATTTTGCTTTGGGGCCCTGTGATTTTCTAGTTACGCACCTGCTTGTGTCTTACTATTGCTGATGACATATGCCACCACTCCCAGCTGTAATTTTTCAGCCTACCAGGACACAAAATTCAAACAAATGTCCCAGAACATCGGAGGACTCGACAATGTCATAAAAAAGAAAAGAATTATTACAACACTTAAAACCAGTAATAGCAATTTAAACTGCAAGAATCATTTAGGAAGAAGAAGAGTTTATGCTATGTGAATGGGAACATGTAACAAACATAAAATTGGTGTTATCCCAATTTGCCCGAGAAAGTGGAAATACACTTTAAAACAAGCCTTCATTTATCTTTGTAGCTATAGGCATTATGAATTTTCAAATACATTTCCTATGCTCCATCTAGTGGCCATAGTGCAATATTACATGATGACATTTGAAATTATATTCGAACATATACTAAGAACATTCATTTTGTGCATCTATTTGCATAGAACATTCAGAGATTTACAGGGCAAATGTCTCTGCAAATTGTTATAAATAGACCTCTTTAAATCTAGTAATCTAGCTTGTTTGACACCTTATCGCTCACTCTCGATGCCCTTTTTTTTCTTTTCACATAAGTTTTTTGCACTTCTTGCTTTTCTCACATGCTCTTAGACAGAAACAGCAGAACAGTTGGGCTCTCGGGTCAGGAATAAGTGAAGATCAGCGCTGTTACCTGAGTGGTAGTAACACCACTACTATTCTCTGCATCTTATTCTGCGCCTCCTATCTGCTCATCCAGTAAGTCTCTCGGATCAATTAAGAACTCCCCAGAAGAGAGCATAATTCCCCCCTGAGCTACATACAACCTTGACAACCCGATGAATCCAAACAGCCTGACTGCATTTTATATCAAACACAATGCCCCTGAGTGAGGAGGATTAGAATGATACTTATCACATATCACACTGCACTGTCAACACAAAGCAATAACAAAATGTGCCATAATGGGAAATATATATATATATACACCTGGTTACTTGCAGGATTATTCTCTTTCAGGTGGCAATAATGGAAATATAACCTGCGCTTCCTATAAAACAATAGATTTTTTTTGATTGCTCACCATTGTGAGTGCAGATAAAATCCGTGTTCATACAATCCTGATCAGGTCCGGATCAGGTCCTGATCAGGTGCTGATCAGCAGACGTGGAGCTGCTGATGCAGTGCGTTTTTGACGCGTTTTTGGCACGTTTTTGATGCGTTTTCGGTCTGGGTGGTGACAGTTCTTTTTTTTTTTTAGCCAAGGGGCTGTCAGTATGCAGATTCAGCCTCTGAGGGTTTTTTTTCCTTAGCTGCATTGCGTTGCGTTTCTGTTGCGTTTTGTGCGCGTTCGTGCGTTTCCGGACCGTTTCCGGACAAAATGTGACATGCAGTATTTTTTCTGTCGTAAGCTGAACGGACTGTGCACGTGAGAACTGTAGCCCATAAAACACATAGGGATACATTGGGATGCATTTTGAGTGCAGCAGCGTACGGATCCGGTCAGCACAGAAAACGGACGTCATGTGAACAGGCCCTTACAGTTTCCGTAATTGTCTCTTCTATAGTTCTAGATTTACAGATTTTCGGTATTAAAAGACCATTTGAATTAACTTGCATGCCAACGCAAGGTAATGCACCCAAAATTCAGTATACGGGATTTCATTCCAGTACAACCAAATGCCATGTATTGATGGGAATGAAATCTTTGAAATCAAAGGAATTTCCAATATCAATACACTTTGCTTGTGCTGGAAAATGCAGCAAATGCTTGACAAGGCATCTGGTGACACTGAGTCTTCAAGCATCACCAGTTTCGTGTTTAGAATAACAAGAGATTATGAGAAAGAATGCAGCCTAAGCCATCTGATTCAGCAGATATACACTGCTGCAGAACACTCAATTGACTATGTAGTACTAGTCCCATGTTTACAGAGATACATTGGATGTTTGATTATGGGACAGAATTAAGATTTAGCCTGGATGGATTAGCAGCTTTATATTTTTGCAATTAAGTTGTAGAAGGATATAGTATTAGCAAAGCTAGGTCAACGCAGAGGAAGGAGTGACTCCTGCTGTCAGTGTTCCTGAGGACTCGGCAGTCCAGCTGACAGCCCAGCCAAACAGGTTACAGTGGAAGTTTCTCTTCTGGTGTAATCTGCAGAGCTGGTTTGTCAGTTTGACAACTGGTCTGCTCCATATATCTGGAGTATCGACAGCAGCTACTGATAAACACAGTGGGCCTGGATGCCAAACTGATAGTGGACTCTCACAGTCTTTACCAGGAGGGCCACTCTCCCCATATACTTTTCTGCTGTCAGTTCTACAGCTAGGTCCTTCTCTGTGTATTGGAAGCACTGACATGTTCATGTATCAAAGAATACTGAAAATAAGGTTGCAGCATTTATTCATAAGTTATAGTGCTGTGCAAATCAAAGTATTTCTCGTTGTCAGTTCTAGAAAATCTTTAACTGTTACAAAAAGTTTTAGTTGTTGGTCCTTTTTAACCCATTTTTAACCTTTAATTATCCATATTGAGTTCTCATTAACTCTATTCTTCTCTTTTCACCATTATTATATAACATCTTTTTTTTTCCAATCATCATTTCTTTCCATTTTGTTTGTTTATTTTAGCTCCCCTTAAAAAGAACAGCAAAAAAAACTAAACATTGGTTTCAACCAGATCACAATACCTATCCCCCCACCATCCTATTCAGTTTTACAAGGACCAAAAGGTCGAGAGGTGACAACCTTAGGGCTGGGAGACAGTAGCTATTATTTATTCACCTTTCCCTGGCAGACCTGCAAGCATGATCCTACTTCAAGCATTTTTTGCATCTTCACCTTGGGTATCAGAAGGCCTTTTCCTGGCACTGAGCAGTAGATACACGGTACTGATAACAGGTAATAATGGGATGCAAAAAAAATGATAATCCAATACTGCATTGGAACCAGTAGAAGGTCTCAGTCACGTTGCCCTCAGTGCTGACCCTCATATGGGTGCCATGATAGTTAGGATGCAGTGTTGGAAACACACATTGGACACTATCTGAATGGATACTCTCTCCATGTCTGTGGGGGGTATACAGGTATACTAGTTTATAAAATCCAAAAAATATACTGTTAGTATACTTGCCCCAAAAACTAAATTATTAGATTTACTCTGGAAATAAAATAATGAGAGTGACCTTAGCCAATTATCACTTGGTCGACTCCCCTACACAGCCACACCCTCAAGTTATTGTTATGGTTTTCAGCAGGGATAACATAAATGGATTATGGTTATATGATGAAGAAACCATAGAGATTCATTAACAATGACCTCTGAATACAACCTTCCTAATACAATATTGGAAGCTATACTGGTAATCCCCCAAAAAGTCCATATAATCATCTGTTAATATTTATAACACTTTTATATACAAAATTGGGAAACATATCCAGTTTCTGTTTGTGTTTATGCACTGTGACTTATTTTGACTTCAAATGAAAACTAATTATATTTATAAGAGCTGCAGTAAAGAAAACAGCAGTTATTAACAGAGTGCACAATTATATATCATTAAAAGGAGTAATATGCTGTATGAAATATTTGCAACACAAAAATATTTTCTAGTGCGCTGACTTTTCTTTTCCAGTTTATGTAAATATATGCTAAAAACAATGAGTCACGGTTTCCTTACCCTCCAGAGCTGATGCGTTAATAGGACTGCCATGGAAGCCATATATTATTCATTAAATTATATACTTTCTCCCGTTTGTCCGTCAGGATAAAGGAAGGATGTAGGAAAGAAGGAATGGCTTATACTAATAAGACTTTGTTTTTTTTCAGCCTGTGCAGAGTCCTGCGTGCTAATTCCATAGGGTAGAGAACAAGGTGCAAAATGTACTAACTCAAGACAACCAATCAAAATTTGTCTTTCAGTGGTCTTGCTTCAATAAACTAAAAACTTAATTGGCTCATATTGGCAAATGCATGTGAAACTTGATTTGTTCTCTGCACTGCCTTAGGATGCCCAGAGAGATTTCTTTAAGGGTAAGTCTCCAGTTGATCAGGAGGGGTACATAGCTGGATGAAACTGCATTATGTCCAAAGCGATTGTGACAGACTGAAAACACAATGACATGGGTGAGCAAGATGTCAAATGTTAATTAGGAGTATATTGGAGTTTTTAAAGAACAATGCATTCTTTTTCACTGGCCTTTCCAAGAGCAAAATGCTGAGCCTTGCCAAAGTGCGCTCAGTGAAATAATTGAATAACAAGGCCACATGTATTCAAAGCCCATTGAAGCTTCTATTGGGGGGGCTTACTTCTCTCCAAGTCCTCGACAGCTGCCCATTTCTCTCCCCAAGCTTGTATTTTAATTAGTGATGAACAAATCCCAGAAACTCCACTCTGCCTGATATGAGTTGTAACCCGGTAAACTGGTCTGGACAGCAAGTAATCCATTGAGGATCCCTTTTTTGGGGGGACTTACTTCTCTCCAAAGACTATAAGGGGTCTATTCACTAAAGGGTGAAGAGATTGGAGAAGGCAGGAGAAGTGAACAATCTAGGCCAAAATAGCTGATTTGGAAAAATTCTCCAATTCAGCTCACTTTCCAGTTCAGCTATGTTGTCCTAGATTGTTCACTTCATTTTTTTTCAGCCTGTGCAGAGTCCTGCGTGCTAATTCCATAGGGTAGAGAACAAGGTGCAAAATGTACTAACTCAAGACAACCAATCAAAATTTGTCTTTCAGTGGTCTTGCTTCAATAAACTAAAAACTTAATTGGCTCATATTGGCAAATGCATGTGAAACTTGATTTGTTCTCTGCACTGCCTTAGGATGCCCAGAGAGATTTCTTTAAGGGTAAGTCTCCAGTTGATCAGGAGGGGTACATAGCTGGATGAAACTGCATTATGTCCAAAGCGATTGTGACAGACTGAAAACACAATGACATGGGTGAGCAAGATGTCAAATGTTAATTAGGAGTATATTGGAGTTTTTAAAGAACAATGCATTCTTTTTCACTGGCCTTTCCAAGAGCAAAATGCTGAGCCTTGCCAAAGTGCGCTCAGTGAAATAATTGAATAACAAGGCCACATGTATTCAAAGCCCATTGAAGCTTCTATTGGGGGGGCTTACTTCTCTCCAAGTCCTCGACAGCTGCCCATTTCTCTCCCCAAGCTTGTATTTTAATTAGTGATGAACAAATCCCAGAAACTCCACTCTGCCTGATATGAGTTGTAACCCGGTAAACTGGTCTGGACAGCAAGTAATCCATTGAGGATCCCTTTTTTGGGGGGACTTACTTCTCTCCAAAGACTATAAGGGGTCTATTCACTAAAGGGTGAAGAGATTGGAGAAGGCAGGAGAAGTGAACAATCTAGGCCAAAATAGCTGATTTGGAAAAATTCTCCAATTCAGCTCACTTTCCAGTTCAGCTATGTTGTCCTAGATTGTTCACTTCTCCTGCCTTCTCCAAACTCTTCACCCTTTTGTGAATTGACCCCTAAGACTCTCCAAAGACTTCTCATACTATTGGGGGGGACTTACTTCTCTCCAAACACTACCATGTCCTCGACAGCTGCCCATTTCTCTCCCCAAGCTTGTATTTTAATTAGTGATGAACAAATCACAGAAAATCCACTCTGCCTGACATGAGTTGTAACCTGGTAAACTAGTCTGGACAGCAAGTAATCCATTGAGGATCCCTTTTTTTGAGTTTAGGAAGCATAGGGGATTATGGGTGAGATCCCTTGCTGTCTGTGATGTAATATACCAAAGAAGTAAGTACAGTGTTTCCTTTTTAAGACAGAACCGCTTTAACATATAACAAACAGAGTGGAATGACTCACCTGGGTGATCAATCCCTCACTATGAACCGACCTGATCCTGGTTGAAGCTCCTATTGATGTATTGATCTGCTCCTTGCTAACCTAATGATTGTCAGTAACAGTGAACAATGAGGTCTACTTATAACCTGAGACAAACAAAGAGGAAGGGCGCATTTGTAAAGGATTCCGCTGTCCCTTATGAATGTGCCAGAAGATTTTTTTTTAAAGCAGTGATATAGTAGTAGGCCATCCTGGTGCTTTATGAATGTGCACCACAATGCACAATTAAGCTTTAATAAGTTAAAACAAATTTCAGCCAACAGTATAAACCAGGCGTGTCAAATGAGTGTTTCTCACGCCTTCAGTGTGGTACTCGATGGTTTAACAATTTAAATTGATTGAAGCCTCAGCTGTTCTTCACTTGATGAAGACACTTTCTTACATAACATTGCAACTTAATACAATTATGTACTAAAACATTGCTAGTTGCAGTTTTTGCAGTTTTCTGTTATTTTAAATCCCAAAATGCTATAATCTAATTAAGTAGATTTGACCGTAAGTAGGCATAATGTGACCCCTTCTAGATAAATTTCAACTCTGCTCACTGTTTGATTTGAGTTGACATGCCTGGTAAAAACCCTTGCAATCTGCTGGGTTTGTATTAGGCTAATAGACAGCAGATATGATGCTATATCATATCTGCTGCCTCAATATTTGCCTACAACCCCTTCTGTGGATAGCTGAATCAGGTCAGGAGTCAACAGATAAAGGATGCTCTCATAGAACACCTTCTATATATACCACAGCTCCGTCAATTTATAAGCCAAAATGTCACCTTTAGAATGGTGTATTCAGAAAAAAAAGGAAACTGAAAAAAAAGCTAATCACTTATTATTGGCCAACGTTGATGTTTTGTATGATTTATTTATTTTTTAAAAGGGCCAATGCAAGCACAATGAATTTTGTAAAGCATCTTGGAAAATCTTTGGTCTATTGCATAAACTGTTCTATTTCTAAAAACAGATCACCAGCATAGCGCTGTATTGAGTTACATTGGCATCGAGTGGGAGATCAGCCTCCTCACCGTATGCTCTTCTTGTAAGATACTTCACACTTAAAGGGAAAATCTAGATACATGAACACTGCAGCAAGAGCAAACTGACATAACACACATACGATGGAGCACCATAGCAAAACCATTAAGGGGTTCCACTGCCTCTCTAATCTCCATCTCAAAGGCAGTTACTCTAATTATACCAGAGTACTATTTGCCTTCATAGCAGTCATGTAGAGCAGCCTTTCTCAACCAAGGTGCCACAGTGCCTTTGTTCAGGCCTGCTCCTCTCATTGCCATGCTGCTGGTGTGATGGTAGGACTTTTGCAGGGGGGACTGAGGACTCTGATGAAAAGGAGGCTTCTGGTGTGAATAAGAAACTTTGATGTGAAAGGAGGGCCTTTTATATAAAAAGGGGCGCTCTGATGTGAAAGGTGGGGGGCTATCGCGATTGGCAAATCTGATAGTTTGGCATTTGTGACAGAACACCAGAATTCCGATGAAGTGACAGGTCCGAAGAAGGAATTATAGAACACCGGCGCTTGGCAGCCTCAGCGGTGGATGTTCGGAGTGGGCTGAGTTATGGTATTTAGTCACTATACTGTACTGAGTCCGCCCTTTTTCGCCATTGGAGGTCTTATACTTTTCAAAGAAAACTCACTGAGAGTTCGTAGATGCTGAGGACATTGCGTCACATTGAGCTGGGGATATACTCATAGAGCGCAGATTGAATGGCGATCACAGTCATTATTTCAGTCTGACATCTGCGGGGAGCCGACAGCTATTACCGAGGGATACCGCTGCATCATGCTGGGGAGATGTTTCTAGAGTGCTGGCTGACTGTCATTTGCAGTCACAAACTCTGGTGAGTGCAAAACCACAGGGGTTTTTTTTTTCAACACGAGGAGGGGAATCATCTGTTGTGGTTTTTACACAGAATTATTACATCGACCATTGGATGTTGAACTCTCTTGTAGTCCTCATTGTTTTTTTCAGATAATTTTTACATTGTTTCATTAGTGTTTGAATCGGATTTGCATTAGGTGAAATTTTATTATAATTGATGTCACCATTCTGAGTTTTAAGGGTTACACTGTAACCAATACACATTTTATCAATATTAAGTGTTAATCTCCTTTACTATCCACTTGATCTGCAATTAATCACCAATCTTGTATTATCACTTTTATCACACATTATCGATATTGATACAACATTTTTTTATCCCTTTGTATTTTACTGATTGATTTAATTTGTGTTTTGTGTGGAGTACCCCTTACAATCCATACTGTGCTGCCACAGCCAGTGTCATTTTTATTATTTCTGCTGTTTCAGTTACACTGCATATATATTTCATTGCATTTCATTGTGTTATGCTATATTTCTAGCTACAAGTGGTAGATTAGCACTGTTCCTCACCTACTGTTTCTGTATGTCAATGATGCTTGTCAGTGTTTCTTACTTGTCTTGTCTAAACGATTGTACAGCGCTGCAGAATATGTTGATGCTATATAAATAAATGTAATTGTTACAGCCTAATCTGTATATACTGTATATTGGTATCTTCCATTCACCCCTGCCCTTTTCTAGACATTGGTACAATCTTCTGCTCGATCTTTCCAGCCTCTTTTTTCTAACTTCCTTTTCTGCATCATCCCTTACTGGGGTAAGAGGGTCTCTGTTTAATCTGTTAATGGCAAATATAAGAATGTCTTTTCACTCTGAGAATGACAAGAAGTCACATCCTCTGTATTCAGAAGGCTAAATAAACTACATTGGATTCTACATTGAGTCTTCTTAGCGAGTTGGACGCTATCTGTGAATGATCACCAAATCAGTAGCTTCTCATACTATTGGTACAGATAAGTCTCAGGAAAGTATATGCAAATACACAAGGCTGTGGTTGTAACAGAATGCATACCAAACCCCTATCTCGGATAAGATAAGGGTTTGATATAGATTTTGGAGGGGCCACACGACACTCTTTACATTTTTAAATGTATGCTTTTTCCACGAAACTCATCTTGAATCCTTCTTCATGACCAAACCGGCCATACATGTGGTTGACCCTATTGAGGCACCGCTGCATATATACATTATTTAGCTGGTCAGGAAGAGGTTATGTATTGCAGTATTCTTTCGTATATGCTTTTAATGCAGTGTTTAGGAAGAGACAGTCTACATGTCTTTATTATGCATTTACCTTGCAGCTCAGGAATCATATAATCGTTCCTCCCTATGATTCTGCTAATCCCCCTGACACCCAGGTCTGCTTCTGATCCTGCAGGAGTGACACTTCAGCCCCCATCTGGCAGACAGGAACGTCCTATATTGATCTGCTCTTCTGTAATTGCAGTCTTCTTTATGTCTTCCACTATGCCCAGTCCACTGCTCTCTTCTCTGCTGTAAGGCTATAAATCAATCAAGTACAAGAAGCAGATTACCAGCTTCCTCACTTAAAGTGACTCCATGTTTTATTGTTTGTAAGGGAAACATTTTCCCCAAATATTGCAATCCTAGATCTGATCCACTGACAATGTATGACACAATTATATTCTTCTTCCACAGTGCTGCACCTTATTCAAAACACTGAAGCATTGGTCCATTACTTCAAAAGCCTAAACTAGGTATGCGCCGATACCAGAAGTCCCATTAAGGAAGCAGGGCGGCGTGTAATGCCTTGCCGCCTGGCTTCCTAATTAGCTGGTAAGCCGTCTTCATGCTCCTTCATGACCAGGTGATGGGGAAGCATGGAGCCGGCTTTCTGGCCAATCAGGAAGCCGGGGGCGGGTAATGACTTGCAGCGCGGCTTCCTAATTGGCCAGCTTCCTGACCAATCAGGAAGCTGGGCGGTGAGTCATTGCACGCAGCCCAGCTTCCTAGTTGACTGGGAAGCTGATTCCATGCTGCTTTAATCACCAAGTGACGAGTGAGCATGGAGTCGGCTTCTCAGCCAATCAAGAATCCAGGCGGTGTGTAATCACTCGCTGCCCAGCTTCCTGATACCAGTTCAGGTATTGGGATAGGCATCTGAAGCATTTGGGCAATTACAAATATTCCCCCAAATAATATGAATAAATACAAATAAATATAAAAAAATTAAAAGTTTATAAAAAATAAATAAAAATAAAATATTAATACATTTTGAAAAAATTAAAATAAAAAACATTTTGGGTTTCGGCCTGACAATTTTTTTATTTCGGTTTCGTTTCGGTTTAGAAATTTCCATTTCGGTGCACCTCTAGTTATAAGATTTCACTTCACTTCCTGCATGATAGCCACAACAAATTCCCTTCAAAGTGAAGAAAATCTCTTATGGTCAGCAGGGTCCCCGGAACTAGTGTCCCCATAGGAAGATTCTCCCTCTATATCTGTTCTAGTAACAACCCAAAATTTGGGATTTTCTTGCATTTTCACGGTCACCAGGAGAAATAGAGAGTGTGAATCTCCTTAACGGGGACACAAACAAAAAAACCTGACCGGTGTTCTAATCACTCCCCACTCTATCCAAAACTTAAAAAAAAAGTTTTGGCTTCAGTTACACTTTAGGTCTCATAGGAAAGAGGCGTGCAGGGATTGCATACCAAGATCTCAAGCAGCAGTATTATTTTATTGAAGTGCAGGATCCCTTTTAAAATATGGGCTCGTTCATGCCAGCCTGTATGCTTAATCCTACAGGCTGGTGTCCGCTGTGTGCTGGCAGTGGGAGGCGGCGCCCGTCGTTGTAGTTTTTTTTTAGTTAAACTTTATTAAAATGTCAAAGTGACATTTCACTCATTTGTAGTCACAGCAACTCAGCTGTGGTGTAGTGTCTGGGGCTGACATGAGAAGAGGTGCGGGAATATGCAGCATGTCTGCACTTTTTCATGCTGCACAGCATTGTGGTGTGAACAAGGCACAAAAAAAAGAATTGTGACCTTGCAGTGAGTGACGTTGATCAGGTTCTGCTCAGGTCACCGTACATGGTGAAAAAAAACATATTTGTTAATCCAATAGCTAAAATCTCATAAAAGCTTTAACATGTTAATGTAATTTCAATAGTTGTTTTCAATATTTGTAAATCTGCAATTTTGATTAAAATAATACCTAGTTATTGTACTAAATGTCCTTGTTAAGGCATTTCCTGTTAAGTAGTGACAACACTCTGTCCCTGTCTTCCAACTGTATTATTGTATTGTCACCCTGTGACATGGGCTTCTAAAGGAGGCTGTTTCAGTACACGTAATTCAGGAATAGGCAAAGGGCAAAGCAATACTCCCAACTCCCCTAACCAAATAAAACATTGCAGAAGGTAATTGCTGCACGCCATGTGCACTGATATGTGCAGCAGATTTTTGTTATCTCATTCAGAAGAATCAGAACAATGAATCCTAATTTGTGATTTGCTGCTGTTGGTTTACTGCTCTTTGTTTTTAGTTTTATTGAAATATGCAAAATGTATTCTAAAACTGCCATAACAGAAGAAATAAATGCTCTTCCCAAGTGTGACTGGCAAATCATTTCATCACACAGTCGCTGTATCACCTTATGTACTCATTTACTACAGAAATCATTAATTAATTGGAAGGCTTCCAATTCATTTTAAATTCAGTTATTGAATTTGTCATAATTACCTCCATAGCTCTAAGTCACCCTTAAGGTGCCCATACACTGCGCGATTCTCGTACGAGAATCGCGGGAAATCCCGCGATCGTACGAGAATCGCGGGAAATCCCGCGATCGTACGAGAATCGAGCAGTGTGAACGAAGACGTGCGACCGTTTCTACTGTACGGTTGCACGTCTTTTGTCTAAGGAGCACGCTAGAAAACCAGCCGAGAATCGTACGATTTTTGGCTGGTTTGAACAATGCTCGGGAGACAAATTCCAAACAGGCCGGTGTGCGCACGCGCACACTGCCCTTCAGCATTGCGGTCATCGGAAGCCCGCCCCCTCAGGGGGGCGGGCTTGCGATGATCAAGAGTACGATCTACCTGTCCAAGATGGGCAGATCGTACGTTTTTTTAATCACTTTACAACCATTGCAAGACTAAGGTCTTGCGATGGTTGTACAGTGTATGGCCACCTTTAGGGTCTGTTCACTCTATTGTATTAGAAAATACATATGAGGGGAATTTATCAAAGCTGGAGCAGACAAAATCTGGAGCAGCTGTGCATGGTAACCAATCAGCTTCTATCTTTCATTTTTAAATCCTAACTGAACAAATTGAAGAAAGAAGCTGATTGGATGCCCTGGGCAACTGCTTCAGAAGTGAATAAAGTAAAAAAAAAGTAAATAGAAAACGATTGTGCGGAGCTAGCAGTGACAGCTAGCTCCGCCCAATAGTTTCCTATTGTCCGGCGGCTCTGCTGCTGTAAAAAAATAAAGAAAAGAAAACTCTCCCGGGCGCTCTGGGAGCCTCCAGCTCCCGGCCGCCCAGGAGAGAAACAGTGCTGTGTCTTTTTTTCGTTATGCACGATCGATGTCAGAATAGAAAAAAAAGAGAATTTTCCCATTGAAAAGCATTGGGACATTACTATTGGCTATTTCAATTTGCAATAGCCAATAGTAAACTCGCATTGTTCCCGCCCCCTCTGCTGATGGACCTGATGGGTCTTGGTCCCCTACCATGCAGTTTCAACACAATGGTATGAATGGGTCCTTATTGCCATCGTTACCATAGTGCAGCCTTTATCAAACCACAAATTTGTAACATGTTTTTTCATATGACACTAAGGGGTCTATATATAACCAAATCACAGAGACATTCCCCCTACACATCTTTTTGAACATTCGTTCTGTGCAAATAGACCCAAAATTAACATTGTTAGATATTTTTTTTTTCATGCTACATTTTTAACACTAGATGAAGCTGAGGAGTATAGGAAATAAGTGGTCATAATGCAGTATTATATTACATACATTTAACCTGAAATGAAATTATATAAAAAAACAGAGGTTTTAGTTGCACAACTTTTGCAAAATATGTGGAAGCTGCACTGCCTTGTCAAGGCCCCTCTGTGTAGTGTGGTCCTAACTCTAATCTATGAGCGCCTCCATCTTGGAACATATATAGCAAAGGATGAATTGGGTGCAGGTCCGCCAGGAGGTAGCCCAACCTCCTTAATGGCACAGGGACACACCAGATGCCCCGCACATCACAAAGGCAGCTGATGCCCCAGTGTGTCCCCACACTAAATTCAACAAGTGAAACAAATGGTTAACACACTAATCAATTCATAGCTAGCTTTAAAGCAAGGTGTACGTGGAAGCGCAGCCAGCCTGCAAAAAAATACACTTTCTAAATACCAGGGTTAAAAACAGAGGTTTTAGTTGCACAAATTTTGCAAACTTTGTAAAGACCTTCCATGTGGACCTTGCCTTAAAGCAAGCTATACATTGATGAGTGCGTTTGACATTTGTTTCACTTGTTGGTTATATATAGAACACAGTTCTGTGTTTGAGCTCCATTTTCTGATGCTGCTTAATAACGAAATAACTGTTCCAGTTGGAGAAATGTGCCCTCACTCATTGTTCTGATGATGCCTAAATTCAGAACCACAGTACCTGCCTTTTAATGATCCACACAACCTTTATAATTTGCATTTGTCCGTTATAAAATAACAAGATCAGCCTTGTAAACTTGTCCGCAGAGGTCTTATAAATCGATGTTGGGAAGAATAATTCGAGTGTATATCACCGTATGTTGGTCTCAGGTGCAGCACTTCGCTTCTTCAACATTAATCTAAGCCTGCAATTTTCTCATTTCCTTAGAGATGTCTGTAAAATGTGTTTCTTTTTACTAATGGCACAAATAATGTAAAGGAATGTTGATGAATTCAGCATTATAGGGCCAAATGTGATCAGTAAATGACAGTCTCTAATCATTAGGGGTGCTCTATGATGTCCTGGAGAGAAGCCAACCAGGAATAGTCCTGCTGCCCATAGAAACCAATCAAGAGACTTACTTTAGTTTTAAGTCACAGATTGTATTGCTTATGTAGTAATTGTAAGTGATTAGGGATTGGAAATGTAATACTAACTTTTACCCTATTAGTAATTACTCTATTAGTATTGCCTCTTGCATTATGCAAATCAGGTAGTAGCTAGCAACACGGAGCCGTGTCAGAATAGAAAAAAAAACAAACAAGCTTCGGCTTTCAGCGTGGCTCAGTCGAGCCGATGCATATGCGTTCGGGTCGACTCAGCCGCTCGGCCACGTTCAGGAGCTGTACGAGCTATTGTGCTCTAGTTGCCGTGGGCGTGGCTATCAGCATGCAGCTTGTGAATCAGCACCTCGCCACACCTAATCCTGCCCACTTCTTCCTTGATTGACAGCACTGCATCTGTTACTGAAACCCTCCCACTGTGAGTTGCAGTGTCTGGGGGTGGAGACATGTGAGACACAAGTAAAGGGGTATTTGGCTCTGTCAGGAAGTGTTTTGTTTACTTTATGAGGCTTGTGCATCGCATAGTAAGTAGGGGTGCACCGATACCTTTTTTTGGTATGGAGTACGAGTACCAATATTTATCTTTTGGATACTCGGCGGTGCTGAGTACCGATATCGGTACTTCCGCTAGCATGAAGCTGGCTACCTGGCCCATCAGGAAGCCGCGCGGTGTGTCATCAGGAAGCCGGCTCATTGCTGTGTGGCTGGCTCAATGCTGATTGGCCGGTATGCCAGCTTTCCAGCCAATCAGCATCAAGCCGGCTTCCTGGCCAATCAGGAAGCCGGGAGGCTAGTCATTACCCACCACCCGGCTTCCTGATTGGCCGGGCAGCCAGCTCCATGTGCCCTCACGGCGCTGCCTGTCAGAGGAAACCGCCCTCTGACCGGAAGTTCCGGTATCAGGGGTAAGTATCAGAGCATTTTGAAGAGTATGAGTACTCACCTAAATACTTGGTATTGGCACCGATACCGATACTAGTATCGGTATCGGTGGCATCCTTAATAGTAAGTGGATTTGATTCAGACTGTCATACATGACCTCACATTGTACTTTTATAAAACAATGACGCTGTGAAGTCTTTATAAAAACATTCTATACAAGCGTATACAGATGGTAAGTTGGACAACTTTTTTGGTCTTTGTAACTCTTGCAGAACATTCATACCTAGTTGTATTGGAAGTAGTGGAAGTCATCTTCTCTCTTCTTCTCTTCGTATCTCTCATTGCTTTCGCCCCCTTTTTCTCTTTGGGTTCTCTAAGTGTATGTATAGGATAATAACTAGCAGACATGTGCAGCCGCAAAAAAATTGTTTCGTTTAGTTTGGTTTCGCATTTCGTTTATTTCGTATTTCCTAAATCGGGTCCTGTATGTGTTTCGTTATGGGTTTCGGATTTGGATTGGATTCGGAATTCGGATTCAGAATTCGGATTCGGAATTCGGACGAATTTCCGAAATTTGGTGTATTGCGCGAACAGACGAATGTTCTTACTTACGTAGCAGAATTGGCACATTTGACATTTCTGGTTGCTGTGCTCTAGTCTTCACTATTAACGGGACATTAAAATCCTTTTCTTCTTTTTACCCGTTTAAACGTTGACAGTGCATGCACAGGAACATGAAGTAATGTTTTGTTTTTATCTTCACATGCTATGAAATCCTCTTTTTGAAGTCAATATCGTACATGTCTAGTAACTAGTTAGATGCTTAGATGTCTATTCTCCTTGGGCAGTTAGTAGGAATTTTGGTCAGCACTTTCTTTGATTTAGAAGCATGTGGTTAAGCCTGTGTGAATACACTTTTGAGATACTTATGTTTCTTCCACACCTTCCAGTGCTCCAATGTGGTGACCCTTCAATCTGAACTTGTGGCCCCTCCTGCGGCCCCCTCGGAGGGTAGCTGACTTTCAGGTGTTCTACTTCTTCATGTACAGCTTACTTACCTTTACCTATACTATCATTTAAACTGGGATGTTTTCATTGTATTATTGGAAATGATTTTAATCTATTGTTTTGAGGGTCTGTTGAGTGTTTTTAAAGCCCCTCTCTGGTCCAAGGGCTGGATGAATTAATACTTTTCATGGTCTTTGTAGCTCTTGTAGAACATTCATAGTGTATTGGAAGTAGTGGAATGTCATTATGAATTACACCAAGTTGTTATAGTTAATTAATGCATATGCCTGCAGTTTTGTTCTGGCTGACAGAAATAATAACTTACATGAAAAAAAAAAATGTTACACAAATAAGGCTAATGAGGCAGAGGGGGATGCCAGTAGGAGAAGGCATGACATTGCCACAGAACAAGAGATATTTCTTAAAGGGACATAGCAGCTCTGTTAAATTATCCAGGGATACATTGTAACTTTGTAAATATACCGTCCTACCTCTTTCTGTATTGTTTATACCCAGCTTGCCTGAAGTGCATTGATCAACAGTACAACATAAGGAGTCATAAGTTTTAATGTATTTAGTGGTAGGTACCATAACATTATGATTTCTATGTTGCACGGAACTAATATCAACCTGAACTGCTATAAAAAGCAGAATATGCATAAGTTTAACTAACCCTTTTGAATCACCCCATCCCTTATTAATACAGCCAGCCATTTGTGGAAAGTAGAAAGCACATCTAGAGGGTGTCTGGTCTTTTCTACAGATGTGTTCTTTTTATGCTGTACCTATGTAGCACTGCCTTTTACCTACAGTTTGTGATTTCTATCTCCAGTGATTACACAAGCGTAATACAGCATATTAAATATTTATGGCTCCTGACATTAAAGAAATGTTATCAAACAGAAATGTGGAGTACAACCCTTCCTTATTCTTCCTTCATCTAAAATGCCTACTGCAGACAATCTACATGTAAACAATTGTTTTTACTTGCCTGGGTCTGTGCTGACTGCAATCAAAGCACAGTGGATAAAAAGACAGATGTTTTCCATGTCCCATGGTATCCCTAAAAATATTCAAAGAGTTAATGCAATTAAAAGTACAGTTGCCCTTACACGCAGTTTGTATGTGTATATATTAGGGCTGCGGAAATTAACGATTAATTACTCGATTAATCGTTAAAATTTTTGATCGATCAAAAGAATTCTAATCAGTAATGAAAACACTCACCTCTCCGGCGGCTTCCGGGAGTCCCGTCGAAGATCCGGTGACGTCACGGACATTGACGTCACTGGACTCCTCCCCCCTTCTCCAAGTGGCTCCGTTGGCTAACGAAGGGAAGGGGGAAGGAGTCCGGTGACGTCGATGTCCGTGACGTCACCGGAAATCCTCCCCCCTTCCCTTCGTTAGCCCACGGAACCACTTGGGCCGGTGATCTGTCGACACTGAGAACTTATCGAGTTCTGCGACCGCCTGACTTCCGGTTACGTTACAACTAAGAGGTTTGCCCAAGAAACTTGTTCTGCACGAGCGCCAGCCAAGGCATTGGCCTATACACATACAGCACAGCAATGAAGTAATAAAATGAACTAGGATCACACTAATCCAGCAAGTTATTATTCTGAGTTGCCCCACTCAAGCGGCGGCTATATTGAGTGGGGCACGTGAAATTAATATCGTGCTGGATTAGTGTGATCCTAGTTCATTTTATTACTTCATTGCTGTGCTGTATGTGTATAGGCCAATTTAGTTGGATCTGTATGTGCGTTATAATTAATCAAAATTAATCGATTAAAAAAAAATTGATTAATCGAACGCGAAAATTGTAATCAGTACCAGCCCTAGTATATATGTAGCATACTACTGTTCCATTTGGGATATGGAAATTAACATGCAAGCCAAACTCATATTCATTAAAAGACTCACATGAGTCGAACATGAAAGTTTTGTATTTAAGCTGACTCAGGGTAACAACCTTCTTGCTATGGGCTCCGATGCTCATTCTGCCATAACCAGATAAATCCCTGTAGCTGCCAGTGTCATCATCTTCTGAATGGCCATGAACGTAAGCCTGTGAAAAATATAGCCCAGTGTCATCTCCGATCAAATATCACCCTCTTTTTGAGTCTGTTGTCACACTGCCCACAAACACTGGAGAATGAAATAGGTAGCATACCACAGAATCATGTGAATAGAGATTACAGTATGCGTAGAGTTCCTGTGAGAAGCCTGCTGACTCCAGCCAGATTGGGTATTATAAAATTCAAAATCACAGAATGAGTCTTCACATTAAAGCACATATTTAATTACATTGATTCACTAAAGGCAAATAGGCTGTTTACATTGCAAGGGAATTTACCCTTAGCTTAGTAAATGAGTTGAACCTTTGATTGCTTCCATCATTTAATCATGAGTAACCACCAATACGTTTTTTTTTTTTAAATTTTCCTTGCATGTGGATTGATATTCTTTGTAAAGTACATTTTCACCACATTCATTAAGCTAAGGGGAAAATTCCTTTGTATAGTGAACAGCCTACCGTATATACTCGAGTATAAGCCAAGATTTTCAGCCCATTTTTTTGGCTGAAAAGTGCCCCCCTCGGCTTATATTCGAGTCAATACTTTTTCCCAGTTTTTTGTGGTAAAATTAGGTACCTCGGCTTATATTCGGGACGGCTTATACTCGAGTCAGCGTCAGGTGTCTTCTTACTTACCTCGCCGAGCGTCGCATCACTGCTGCTCCGGTGGGTGGCGCTCTGAGCGGGGTCATCTGGCAGTCTCCGGGTCCTAATTTAGGTGGCCGGAGACTGCCAGATGACCCCGCTCAGAGCGCCACCCACCGGAGCAGCAGCGACGCTCGGCGAGGTAAGTAAGAAGACACCTGACGCTGACTCGAGTATAAGCCAAGATTTTCAGCCCATTTTTTTGGCTGAAAAGTGCCCCCCTCGGCTTATATTCGGGACGGCTTATACTCGAGTCAGCGTCAGGTGTCTTCTTACTTACCTCGCCGAGCGTCGCATCACTGCTGCTCCGGTGGGTGGCGCTCTGAGCGGGGTCATCTGGCAGTCTCCGGGTCCTAATTTAGGTGGCCGGAGACTGCCAGATGACCCCGCTCAGAGCGCCACCCACCGGAGCAGCAGCGACGCTCGGCGAGGTAAGTAAGAAGACACCTGACGCTGACTCGAGTATAAGCCAAGATTTTCAGCCCATTTTTTTGGCTGAAAAGTGCCCCCCTCGGCTTATATTCGGGACGGCTTATACTCGAGTCAGCGTCAGGTGTCTTCTTACTTACCTCGCCGAGCGTCGCATCACTGCTGCTCCGGTGGGTGGCGCTCTGAGCGGGGTCATCTGGCAGTCTCCGGGTCCTAATTTAGGTGGCCGGAGACTGCCAGATGACCCCGCTCAGAGCGCCACCCACCGGAGCAGCAGCGACGCTCGGCGAGGTAAGTAAGAAGACACCTGACGCTGACTCGAGTATAAGCCAAGATTTTCAGCCCATTTTTTTGGCTGAAAAGTGCCCCCCTCGGCTTATATTCGGGACGGCTTATACTCGAGTCAGCGTCAGGTGTCTTCTTACTTACCTCGCCGAGCGTCGCATCACTGCTGCTCCGGTGGGTGGCGCTCTGAGCGGGGTCATCTGGCAGTCTCCGGGTCCTAATTTAGGTGGCCGGAGACTGCCAGATGACCCCGCTCAGAGCGCCACCCACCGGAGCAGCAGCGACGCTCGGCGAGGTAAGTAAGAAGACACCTGACGCTGACTCGAGTATAAGCCAAGATTTTCAGCCCATTTTTTTGGCTGAAAAGTGCCCCCCTCGGCTTATATTCGGGACGGCTTATACTCGAGTCAGCGTCAGGTGTCTTCTTACTTACCTCGCCGAGCGTCGCATCACTGCTGCTCCGGTGGGTGGCGCTCTGAGCGGGGTCATCTGGCAGTCTCCGGGTCCTAATTTAGGTGGCCGGAGACTGCCAGATGACCCCGCTCAGAGCGCCACCCACCGGAGCAGCAGCGACGCTCGGCGAGGTAAGTAAGAAGACACCTGACGCTGACTCGAGTATAAGCCAAGATTTTCAGCCCATTTTTTTGGCTGAAAAGTGCCCCCCTCGGCTTATATTCGGGACGGCTTATACTCGAGTCAGCGTCAGGTGTCTTCTTACTTACCTCGCCGAGCGTCGCATCACTGCTGCTCCGGTGGGTGGCGCTCTGAGCGGGGTCATCTGGCAGTCTCCGGGTCCTAATTTAGGTGGCCGGAGACTGCCAGATGACCCCGCTCAGAGCGCCACCCACCGGAGCAGCAGCGACGCTCGGCGAGGTAAGTAAGAAGACACCTGACGCTGACTCGAGTATAAGCCAAGATTTTCAGCCCATTTTTTTGGCTGAAAAGTGCCCCCCTCGGCTTATATTCGGGACGGCTTATACTCGAGTATATACAGTATTTGCCTTTAGTAAATCAACCCCTTTGCATCTTGAAAAGCATTAGAAATCCAGTGATGTTACTATTTACTTGAAGTTGCCCTTTCATAACATAGTTCAAAGTGCAATGACATACAGGAAACAGACATTTGGGTTGCGGCATTTAAATAATTTTGTTATGAGATGCTTAAAACTATGAAAAGAAAACCAAAATTGTTGTAATACAAGCAGAAATGATTGAGAAGCAAAGGAGGAAGGAAAAAGATGGCCAGACAACACAGGAATGCAGTAAACAGCAAATGCAAAAATAAAAACATATCCAACAAATAGAGCTTGTTCACACTACCACCTTGCAGTAACTTGCAGTAAACGCACAAAATTGGAACGTCAAATACTAGCCAAAATACTAGCCATGGTTTCTCATACAACATCAGTACCTAGCCTTTCAAATGCTCTTTTGGCTGAATTGGCACTAATTCCCAGCGATACACTCCAAAATTTCATGGAGAGCCTTCCCGTAAGAGTGGAGGCTGTTATAGCTGTAAAGAAGGGGCCAACATCATGTTAACGCTCATGGTTTGGGAATAGGATGTCCAACAAGCTCATACAGGTGTGATGGTTAGAGGTTTACAAACAGGAATCGGATATATAACTGCATCATCTCCCGCCCAGCTCTGGCTCCACACTGGCAATCACTGGCGTCACTGGTTGCTGGAAGCTGGGGGGGATGCTGGCCAGAGAGCTCCGCTCAGCTCCTGGCAACCAGTGACATCAGTGGTTGCCAAGAGCTGAGCGTGACACCAGTCAGAGCAACCCAGGTTGCTAAGAGCTGGCTCTTAGCATCCTGGAACACTCTGTCCAGAAAGGGGGTGGCAGGCACACTGCAAACATTGTGCAGCAGAGCGCCCATGCCTCGTCTCCCCACGTGACCCAAAGAGATTTTGTCTGAGGCAACAGCTTTAGAATGCTTCATTATAGGGACAGCCCTGGTCCCATTGGTACATTCTTTTACATCCCCATTGACAGGCAGGGCCAGATTCCCCGCAAGGCAATGTAGGCATCTGCCTACAGGCGCCCTCCACAGAGGGGTGCTGCCTTTCTGGAATACATATTTTTTTACAGTCCTTCTGGTGGGGTCATTGTTATTGTTGCCATGCTGTGAGCTGTGCCGGGTTGGCGGAGGCTGGGAGACAAGCAGTACTGGTCCCCGGACACTGATAGGCTTGGGGCAGGAATAAGTGTGTCACTGGGGTGGAGAACCAGTGGAGACACTACCAGCTTGGGGAGGGGATCTCAATAAGTGGTATGACTGGAGAGGACAGTGGGTATGGAAAAGGTATGCGGGGGGAGATGTGTGTGTGCATGTTTGTACTTTTGCGTGCACTCCCTAATGCAATAGGCGACGAGGTGAGGTAAGGAGAGGGGGGGCACAGAGAGGTGTATCATACAAGCGATCGGGTGTCTTTACAGACGCCGGACCGCTTGTATGTAAACAACCATCGCTGGCTGTTTCAAAATGTGGCAGTTTCCTGCTTGTGCGTGGGCGTGGGCACGAAGGGCAGCCAGCCGCTGCCAGAAGACTCCCTTTCAGCCGTTTCTGAACGTTCTGCAAATCGGAGGAGGTTAATTAATACTAAGCAATAAATTCTAAAAAGACCCTACAAATCGAGCCTGTTCTATTCTACAGCTTCGGTGTCGCTGGAGCTAAGGAAAAGGGCTGGTGGCTAACAAAAAGTTAGGAGAACCTAATTCATATCCAGCGGCTCCTTCGGGGGTGAGCACTACATTAATTACTGTTTCTGTCTATCAGACTATCGGACTACTGACAGTTTACTGCTATTGACATCTTCCCATCAAGTATGCTACAGAAGCTGAGAGGATAGTTTCTGCAACTCATTGTGAAAAGAACAGAAGGCTGCAGTGAATCAAAACTGACATTTAATTTCACAGGAAGCCTGCAATGAGAGAAATATAGGGGCTGTCATTGCCCCCCTCCCAAAAATACTAAATGCCTGGCTGTCTCTGGCTGCACCTGAAGTCAAAAAGTGAGATTTACCACTTACGAGATTTACCTCCAAGTGAGATTTTAAGTAGTATCTTTTGCCTTGAATTCCTCTTGAAAAAATGAAGTACACTTCTTGTGCCTTCAGCCTTATAGCTGTATATCTGCATTGTGAGATTGAGGGCCCTGCTGCCTCTGAGGGCCCATTCACACCATGTCTGCATCAGATGCGGTACGTTACATTTAACTTCCATAACAAAAATACATCCCAATGCATTTGTATGTGATTTTTGGGCTCTATGACATGGAGCAGGAAGAGATTAATTTGCATAATTACATTACCCCCCCCCACCCCCACCCCCCCAAAAAAAAACGGTTATTAAACCCTCAGCGGTGTTTGCATATATCTACTGAGAGCAAGCAGTAGATATATGTAAAAACATTTTTTTTAAAAACAACTTTTATAAAGTGTTTAAACTTACCTGTGTCTTCCCCGCGCGCTCCCGTCCAAACAACTGAAGAGTCTCGGGCGGCCGCAAAGGATCTTGGGGCGGGCGCATGCGCACTTCAGATGTTCGGCCGGGAGACGAGGAGAGACGGAAGGTAAGTCTATGGAGCAGCGTGTACCCGCACAGACTGTGTGGGATGTCAGAAGAGAGGAGGACAGAGGAGGCAGCGCTGGATCGGAGACCCGCACCAGCACTGGAGGGACAGCTAAAAAGCACAGTGAAGAAGAAGATGATCGAATCAAGAGGCATCATTTAAGGTAAGTCCTTACACTAACATTGGGGGGAAGGGAAAAACAATTCTGACTTTAATGCCACTTTAATTATTACCCCCACAAATCATCAGAGAGGCCTCTCTGACCTAGTCTCAGATTTAGAGTGAGATTTGGTGAGGTTACCACCATTGGCGTGCGCAGCCTATTGCATTAGGGAGAATACACACACACACTATATTGCCAAAAGTATTTGGACACCTCTCCACATCATCACCTCCATGGCCACAGATGTATAAAATTAAGCACCTCGGCATGCAGACTGCTTCTACAAACATTTGTGAAAGAATGGTTCGCTCTCAGGCGCTCAGTGAATTCAAGCGTGGTAACGTGATAGGTTGCCACCTGTGCAATAAGTCCATCTGTGAAATATCCTTGCTACTAAATATTCCACGATCAACTGTTAGTGGTATTATAACAAAGTGGAAGCAACTGGGAACAACAGCAACTCAGCCACAAAGTGGTAGGCCACATAAAATGACAGAGCGGGGTCAGCGCATGCTGAAGCGCACAGTGCGTAGAAGTCACCAACTGTATGCCGAGTCAATAGCTACAGACCTCCAAACTTCATGTGGCCTTCAGATTGGCACAACAGTGCGTAGAGAGCTTCATGGAATCAGTTTCCATGGCAGAGCAGCTGCATCCAAGCCTTACATCAGAGAAGTGGAGGGGTTGGGATTGGTCCCTTAGTTCCGGTGAAGGGAACTCTTAAGGCGTCAGCATACCAAGACATTTTAGATAATTTCATGCTCCCAACTTTGTGATAACAGTTTGGGGATGGCCCCTTTCTGTTCCAACATGACTGCGCACCAGTGCACAAAGCAAAGTCCATAAAGGCATGGATGAGCGAGTTTGGGGTGGAGGAACTTGACTGGCCCGCACAGAGTCCTGACCTCAATCCGATAGAACACCTTTGGGATGAATTCGAGCAGAGACTGCGAGCCAGGCCTTCTCGTCCGACATCAGTAACTGACCTCACAAATGCGCTTCTGGAAGAATGGTCAAACATTCCCATAGACACACTCCTAAACCTTGTGGACAGTCTTCTCAGAAGAGTTGAAGCTGTTATAGCTGCAAAGGGTGGGCCGGTTCAATATTGAACCCTACGGACTAAGACTGGGATGCCATTAAAGTTCATGTGCGTGTAAAGGCAGGCGTCCCAATATGTTTGGCAATATAGTGTGTATATATATATTATATATATATATATATATATAATGACATACACACACACACTTACATACACAAACCTGAGGCATTCTGGATTCCCATATCTTACCTCTTCCAGCAGGGGTGCAGTAATAAAGCAAGGACATGTGACCACTCACCCAGCTTCCTGTTTGGATGAGAAACCTAGGAAGCCACAGCCAGGCTCGCTTGCAGCTTCCCAGGCACCGAGGACTGTGGCTGTTATGTGAGTAATGTACTGTAAGTGGCAAGTGCTGCTGCGCTCTGTATCACTGAGCCGGTCACAGAGAGATCTTTGATATCTCTGCACTGGCTCAGTGACTAAAAACACAGCGCCTGCTATTGCAGTTTCAGTGTTATGCTCGGGGTGATCCTGTGCACACACCTATGGATACTACTGAGCTGTTCACAGTTCTCCTAGTGGAAGGCTCTGACATGAGGAAGTAAAGCTTTGCTTCTACCAAGATGGCTGCTTCCAAGAGGAAAAAGAAAAGCTGCAGAGAAACCAAGGGCAATACTGGTAGCTAGGTCTTTGCCATATGTCTGCCTTCTTTGGGTACAATTTTTTACAGTCCAGGTTGTATTTATCACTTCCTGACACTGACCTGACACCAGCATGCAGATTAGAGTGCCAGGGTAAACTGTGAATCCTGTTTAACATACTATTGCTCGGTCACTGACAATGAAAGTAATGAAGCCAATGGATAAACATGGCAGCCAGGGACTAGCTTTTTTATTAGCAGTCAGCAATGGCAGCCTGAATATTTGCTCAGTCCAGATTTTCTTTAAAACCTTTGTGCTAATTTCACAGGTATCACAGAAGAATATAGGTTCAAGAGGGGAGTTATCAAGAACAATTACTACACAATGCAGACTTTAAACACCATTCCTATGAATGAGATTTAAGCTTTTACAGAAAAGAGTAAGAGGCCTGTAATTACCTGCCGTTCCTTAATAGAATAACACATAAAAATTTGTACACGCTTGTTGTTTACTCCATTTTGCACAATTACTTCCCATGCCTGTCTATTACCTTTAAATAGACGTGACACAATACTTTGCTTTAGCCTTGTATTCAGGCCTAGCCAAACGCCAGTCTTTTATTGTGCTTGTATTCCTTGCTCAGTAAAAGCTGTAGCCACTGCTGTGTGCTTCTTTCCAACAGATTTGTCTCCCTTTATTCACTGACAGGCTGCATTTACATCTCTTCCAGTACATCCTCCTACGACCAAACACTGCTCTGTTTGAAACCCTGCAACTTGACTGCTGGGTTGTTTTTTTTTCCCTGCCCACGATTAGAAGTCCCTGCCACCATTGCCCTGATTAAGTGTATTATAACTCCTACACAATTACATGCACATTTAGCTTTGTCCCTTAATGTAAAGCGCAACAGTAGAGTATAATTCCAATGAAAGGTGTTGAGGCGAAAGGATCGGGGGGGTCTGCATAAATTGTATGTGTGGAAAAAGGTCCGAAAATTGTAAATAACGTTATTAATCTGTGTCAGAGCTCATGTATCTGGGTTATTTCTTGCGAATGAGCTGCTTTTTCTCCCTATATAAATCAATGTGAAAGTATAAGCACGTTGAAGCAGCTCAAGGCACCTCAGTTCTTTTATGACCAGAGGTCATCAATATGCAGATGTCCAGATCAAATTTAGAATAGTCAGTTTGCATAGGTTAACTTGACAATAATTCTGTGACTTAACCTACTGAAATAATGTTTACATTATAGTTTAAGGCTTTTATTTGGTACACTGTTTTTAATAAATGCTTTTCTACTACAGCCTGACAATATATAAGTATATATATTCTTTACATTTTCTTTTAATACTGCAGTTGTATCTGACCTGTGCCCAAGTATGTTAATACCAAAGTGCAGGCACCTGGACCAGGTTACTGCCTTCCAGAATAGCTCTGGACGTACACCACTAAATTCTATCCATAAGGATGACATCCTTCGGAAGAGCAAACCCAGAGATTAATCTGTGGCTCCATCTGCTTGACCAGCCACAATGCATGTGACCTAGCGCACGCAGAGAGCCACTTTCTAAAACCACCAGAAACATGATCTGGTGAGGGGGGACCTGCAGTTCTCCATCAGGTCTCCCTCTGGTGATTGACAGCAGCAGTGGGCGGGTGCAATAGCTAGTTTGCTATTGGCTATTGCAAAGTGAAATAGCCAATAGGAATCTAGCTATGCATTCCTATGGTGTTTTTTTTTTTTTACGGCAGCAGAACCGCCCGCAAATAGAAAACAGTTGGGTGGAGCTAGCTGTCACTGCTAGCTCCACCCAATCATTTTCTATTTTTTTCTACTTTTAAAACTATTTTTCTATTCAGGATAGCCGAGCCGAATGCCGCCGAGGCTATTCACTCACTGCTGTTCGGCCTCTATGAGAATAGGCTGAACAGCAGCGAGTAGCCTGCCAGAGGTTCGGCTCAGCCGATCCAGATGTTGAACTCCTTCTGCACTTCGGGTCGGCCGAACATGCTGAGCATGTTTGGCCAACCCGAAGCCACATGAAGCCACCCGATGTACGGCTGATTTCAGCCGATATACGGCTGAAATCAGCCGTACAAGCCTGAAGTGAATAGCCGAACAGCGTTCGACTCACTTCACTTTGGGTCGGTTATTCACTCGGCTGCCTTCGGCAGCTTAGTGAATAGACCCCTGAATCTATGGAAAAAACATCATTCAGTTGTTCATTTAACTAATACAGAGTTTTTTTGGATCTGAAAGGCTCTTTGAACTCAAAGATGCTGGAGACTTTTTTTCCCCAATGGACTGTGACTGACCTTGGTCCAGGTTGTTGGAGTGATCTGCACATAGGAATCCATTATGAACACGATCACTGGATAGGGACATAGACCTGGATAGGGACATAGATGACAACAGTTGAAACAGGCTGCCGACTTTAGCCACAACCAAAGAATCTCATATTTGGAATCATCCTAAACCTCTGGCACAGGGAATGTTTTCTCTGTTGTCTGAAGAACCCTGTTGGAAGACTCTTAGCCTCCAATAAGTCTAGTTCCACCATTTGAATTGATCCTGTCAACTTGAGACAATGGGACGCCAAGGAGTAGGATAGAGGCTTGACCTGCCTCAACAAAACACGAGACCACTTGGCTTTCCCCCTTGGCAATAGCTTTTCATTTGATCAAAGCCTAACTTAAGATGTTTCCATGGACTGCCAGAGTATGAGCATACTGAACTATCAGTAGGATGTCGCTGCAATTGTTGGAATACTTGTTCAATCAAGAAGGCTGTGACTAGATGTAATATTTGGAAAATTACCTAGGATTGTGGCAAGGCCAAAGGGAAGATAAACAAACTGAAAGTGGAACTTTAGAATGGTAGCAAGATATTAGAGGAAGTATAGGTGCACAGGAACGTGAATACACATCTGCCAGACACAACATCCTATATTCGGTTGATGGCTTAAGTGATTGAATACAGTGATTCCATATGCAATATTTGGATCCTGATCCATCTGTCTAAAGTGTTCAAAACCAAGACTAGTCTTAAGTCTCCTGGTTTTCCCACTAGGAAAAAGAGAGGATAAAAAGCTTGACATCTTTGGACCCGAAAGATTACGAGACACCATTTGGATATGTGTACATATAACCTAGAGCTTTGCTTCCACCAAGGAACCTGGATGGTAATGAATGGACTGGAGGATGAGAAAAAAACCTGACAATGTCCGTCTTGAGCTCTTAACAGGACCCCTGAGCATATACTCTGAACAGTATAAGCTCAATCTTTTGTAAGCTTCCACAACCTGAGGCCTACCGGGCAAGTTTGGTGTTAGAGGTGTTGGAAATGCAACAGATTATACTAATGTACTGATATGTCTTTTGAGCTGTAGATGGTGCTGTAGTGGAATGCTAGACTGTGTGCATGCTTATCTATGATACACAGAAAGTTATTTTTCTTCATAATGTTATATTCATACTGTACATGTAATGTAATGTACACATCAGTGTTTAATCTAAACACATAACCAACAAGAGGAACCCTCAAAAGTACTGTTGTTTTGCCTGGGAGGGAGTAATATTGGTTTGTTCAAATGAAGAAAGGAGGATTGTAAATTGTTCTGTCCCCTGTGACTTTAGATATTGGCGTGTGTGATGAGATCTGCACCTACTCAAGGTAACTGCAGTCCCGGATGAGCAACGTAGCATATCAATAGGAGCCTCACTATAAAGTAACTTGCCGATATCAATTAATTCAGAAACTATCATGCCTCTGAGACCTTATTGCCAGCCAAAAGGTTCGCTTCTGTGTTCTTAGGCCAAGTATGGCCTGCCCTTGCAAGTAAGAGCCATTACTGACCTATGGGTGCGCCAGGGCAATACTTTGTAACCGACTGCCATAAGGCTAGAGGGGAACTTGTGGATGTATCCGCTTGACTGGACTAGTAATTGACAGTGCATAAAGTACATCACCTCTGTTTAAGGCTTCAGACCTCCACCTTTCTGCCTCTTTCTTTTACTGCTGCCCCTGCAGGGGAAACCTGGCACAGCATCCTGCCAGATGATCACAGGCCAAGCACTGCTTAAAGGTTGTACAATCCTTGTGATGCATTCCGCTAGCTGGACTCTAATAGCAGGATTTTGCATGTGTAGCAGCTTTATCACAGCTTGAAGAGGACCTTTCATCCCAAATTGAGCAGCTTACTCTGTCTTTGGGGAGCAGTGCTGGTGATAAAAGAGTTATAATCCAGAAGTTCATGCATGTGGACTCTGAGAAGCAGCAGTGACAAAGGTCTGGAGAGATTTACAATGTATTTACCCCTGCATATGCACTCTGAGGAACAGTGATGTCAATAGGGCTGAAAAGATGTACAATTCATTAGTATATCCGACTTGAACAGTGAGGACAGAAAAAAGAAAAAACGCCTTGGGAGGCGTGCTTTAATATATAGTATAACTGGTCCTGTGAATGGACTGGGGCGGGGCCATACCCATTCGTATGCTGCCATGTGGGTGTCAGGAAAAGCTGCTGCCAGTATCAGGACTTAAGTAAATCCTGAACTGAATTACCCTACGTATTGAAACATGTGTTCAGGTTAAAATGACTCAGGGTACATGAGTAATGTTGAATACCACCCATTGTTGCCAGTGGTTCTCTCTCTGTATCCACAACACCCTTGCTCATGATTTCAAACATGACAGGGAGATTGCATTCCCTAAAACAACCCTTAAAAGGTTTAAGTGCACTGGATGCTGTAAATATCATACTTAAATTGAATGTATTTTGTGCCTTTAGCACAGTTGCAATATTTCTGGCTAGGGGACTATAATTATTGCCTGGAGTTGCTCTTTAAGCTGCCAGTGCCTGCTACAGAAAAATTCTTATTATTATGTGTGGTGGATTTTGAGACTTGCACCCAATCTGTTGCTGCATTCATCTTCCCTGCTCTGCAGCACTGTGAATTTCTATGTCCCGCGGCCAAGTCGTTGTTGGTACATATGTCATATTGCTGACTAATTCAAGAACACTTGAGTCATCCAGGCACAAGCTGCAGGCTCAGAAACTGGCTGGATGTAAGAAAAAAGACAGCTCTTAAAGCAGTAAAATCTCTTGTCTCTTGCTTTCCCCCACAGCAAATTAATACGTGGACCATGCAACATTTTTCATTATGTCTATGCACTTAAAACCATTTATTTTCCTGCAGTTTAAGAAACTAGCCTTAGGAGAGAAAACTGGACCCCTTTACATCTAAGGTATTGGTTTATCTGAAGTCAATTCCAACTGTTTCTAACATCGACAGTAAACATCTTGCTCATTATTTTACCACTTAAAGAGAAAGTGCTTTCAGGAAACTAAGATTTATATTCTTTTTTACGTTAAAGAAGAACTCCAAGAAGCACTGTGTGGTGCATATAGTTAGAAGGCACATTCGTAGCAGGTAGAGAGGGTAAATGCTGGCATATTCAACTGAAAAGATTATAGGTTAAAATGGCTTTTTTGAATTGCTAAAAACATCTGCAGTGATGAGCAAGTAGGATTGAGTGTGACAAGTATATTTTGTTGCTAAAATGAAACTAAAGGGCTCCGTGCAAAGGTGATATAGAATATTTGTCTCTCCTGCTGCCCATGACACAGATCTCTGCTGTAGTAAAGAGAACCCAACCAGATAAAAATGCTGCAGAATCTGACACTTCAAGGTGTGTTGGATTACGGGTCCCCGGCTGCATTCAATGGTTTGATCTGCTGGCCCCTACATCACTACTGTGCTTGGGGTGACATAAGGAACAGTGGGAGAAATCACTGTGAGCAGTGGGTGCCAGGGATTCAAGCAGAGTAGGCGTCATGAAGGGCGAGTAAGGTTTGGGAGGAAAGAGCTAGATAAAGTACTCTAGTTAGGAAATGAGGTGGGCTCTCTATGACTTTCTTCATTTTTTAAGGCACAATGTAAGAAGCTCACAATGTGCAGTAAAATCAAAGCAATATCAGTACAGTAGAGGAGCTTAGCAACTGTACAAGACTAAAGGGAAGTTTCTAAATGTTAAATATTCATATAACATTATCCTATTTTCATTGTAACACATCTAATTGTCTATCTGTAAAATGGGACTTATGACAGTGTCTATGCCATTAAGAGAACTCATAGGAGACGACTATCCTCCTTTTTGATATATAAAAGATGGGTGTATCTGAAACAGGAAAAAAAAAAGCTATCCTGTTAGAATAATTAAGTGGAGGGGTGGGCACAGTCAAAAGTTATGTGAGAGCTCAGTTGATGTAGATTAGATGCTCCCTCATTAGCAAAAAATTAGGTAAAGTGTTTATAGGTTATATTTCATGCACTTTTAATCCCACTTAAACTTACGGGTCTATTCACTAAGCTGCCGAGGGCAGCCGAGTGAACAACCAACCCCAAGTAAAGTGAGCCGAACACTGTTCGGCTATTCACTTCAGGCTTGTACGACTGATTTCAGCCGTATATCGGCTGAAATCAGCCGTACATCGGCTTGCTCCGCATGGCTTCGGGTCGGCCGAACATGCTCAGCATGTTCGGCTGATCCGAAGTGCAGAAGGAGTTCGACTCAGCCGATCCAACATCTGGATCGGCTGAGCCGAACCTCCGGCAGGCTACTCACTGCTGTTCGGCCTATTCTTATAGATGCCGAACAGCAGTGAGGGAATAGCCTCGGCGGCATTCGGCTCGGCTATCCTGCTCGGTACCTCTGTGGTACCGAGCAGAATAGAAAAATAGTTTAAAAAGTAGAAAGAAAATAGAGAAAAATAGTTTAAAAAGTAGAAAGAAAATAGAGAACTATCTAACGGCAAGAGTAGTGGATATTTAAATGCTTATATGTCCCTCAGAGGGACCGAGCAGAACAGAAAAATAGTAAAAAAAGTAAAAACAAGTAAATAGAAAACGATTGAAACATCAATATGCTCTTACTAAGAACAGGAATTATGTATCTTCTACTGCCAATCAGCTTTTGTCAGGATACAAGGCCCATTGTGTTTTGGAAAAAAATGTGCCTTATCCGAGATGGTTCCTCAACTCTACCAAGACAATATTCAAAAGCTGCCACCAATTTGGCATCACTTGAAACAACCAGATGAGGTCTTATACAGTTCTATATCAAGTCATTAAAGCCTTCCGTAGCCCCCTTATCACACTATCTATGTCAGAAAATATCTATTCTGGAAGATGTCAATTACTGATTTTTCTGTAGAAAAAAAAAGCATATGGCTTTGATCCATAGCTTAGTCAAGGAGAACCCACTCCAGTTCTCTGACGTTGTAACAGGATGAGAGGATGTCTCACTGATTGGAAATATTGAAGCTCACCTAGAACTGCAGTTGCAGGTGCTACAGTCATGAGGACAGGACAACCCACAAGTTCTTAGTAGTAGCATAATATATCAGTCTACCAGAAAAAAAAACAGGAAAAGTTGCTAAAAAAAATATCTGCACCCAAAGCTAAACTGCTCCATGCTTGCTCCCATAATGGACTACAATGTCATTACATAGTAGTAAACTAAACATGAGATTGTGTTCCATCACAGGAGCGAGCTTGGAGCGATGGCTACTTTACAACACACACAGGGACCTTGGGGAACAAAAGTAGCCCCCCTTCAGAAGGAAGGACAGTGTCATCATGAATTCAGAGATAGTGTGAGGATCTACAGCGAGTTTAGTGTCACTTTAATCTCAGCCATTAATCCCCTGTACTGGAGACCTGCAGAAGAGACAGTTAGGTGAGCTGAATGCAGAAAATGGGGGAAGAATATGCTTTTGCTGAAAATCAAATACTCTTTAACATTTCAGCATGCTGTTTGCTTTAAGAAATCTTTGAACTTTTTGCACATCAATTGTAGGCTCCTTTTTTTTACTGTACATGTAAATGTATCCAGTCTCCCCAAGAAGCTCTTCATAACATCTTTCACACAATTTTGCACTCAGTTTATGCTGCAACATTATCATTGCTGTTAATCCCCCTGACAATATTTAGATGTGTCCTGCCTATGAATGGATAAACCTGGCCAGTTCCCTTTTTTCTGTCTTCATTATGAAGGTACATTAGCACAAAATTAAATCCCTAATTATCACAGTATGTCTCATCCAGCAGCATATATCAGTCGGATTACTGTGGTGAGAGTGTTGAATATTAGAAGGGTCCCTAGCAAAGGACACAGCAGATAAAAAATACAGATAGCTTGTTTTCTGTTTGATGTATACTATATCTCCTTATACTGTAGCTTAAATTGGAACTCAAGCTTTAGACACCGACAATTTGCTGAAGAGCATTTTATTGCAGTGGTATTTTGACAGATCTGTATGCTGGAAGACCCCTTTATTATTATTATTATACAGGATTTATATAGCGCCAACGGTTTGTGCAGCGCTTTACAATATAAGGAAGACATTACAATCACAATACAATTCAAGACAAGATGGTAGGGCGGGCCCTGCCTGTGAGGGCTTACAATCCTTTATCCAAAATTATCTGACAAACACTGTTAATGTCTATTTAAACCATTATGGAGATAGACAGTAAATTGACTCTAGCTATGCCCTGGATGGCATTACATTTCTAAACATAAACAGTTAGCACTTTAAAAGATACTAGATTAATTCACAATGCAAAAATGCTTTAAACTGTTTACATTTCTCGGAATTATTGAGCCTTAAAAACGTATTAAGGTTTCATTATTAATGTATGATCAATCTTCCTGAGCTTTGTGCTCTTTTAAAAATAATTGGTTGTTACTATCACCTTCTTGTCATTAAGCACCAAGTGTGTTTTATCACAAAGGAGGATAAACAGCTTTATTATTCTTGGTGAAGCCAGCAGATAATTACTATAAATGCTGAGATGATGAAAAGTGATATATCAATGCTGTAGAGGCTCATGTTCATGTTTACTAAATGAAATAATATGCTAAAGTTTCAAAGTACTATCTGTACTATATCTGTACTATATGTCATTAAATGTTAGAACTGGAGTTCTAGATATTATTAAAGTACCTGTCCAGTTGTAGCAGTCATCGTTCTGCAAACTGCCAAAACTATTGTGGGTTCGGACAATATTCACGCTTGCTCTGGGTCAGTGATGCAGAATATATTAAAAAAGAAGTGCAGCTAAACCTTTTTTTTGGCTTTTCTTTTGTTTTGGGTCACAGGAGTCCATTTCTAATGTATACCTATGACCCAAAGTCAGCATTTAGAGGCCTATTATATGCTGGCAGTGCAAAGCCGTGCTGCAGTTGGGGAAAGATCCCGATAACATTGTTGGGATCCACCCCGCTGCCTGGTTGACAACAGGCTCTACCTCTCTAATAAGCAAAGGAACAGAGAGGCTTACAATCACTATTCTCTGCAGGGAGGATACTGTGAGTTGAGAAAACAGCAGTCACATGATTGCTCAGCTGTCAGTATATAGAGACGGTGTGTAACAGCAGTGCTAAGTTTTGGGAAGAGTACATTTTTCTCCCCACACACTCCTTTAAAGCTCACGAAAAAATAGCAAATTCGTAATCAATAAGCAAACAAAGCAGGATCCACCTAAAGTTCCACATTAGTAAAAAGTATGCAGCAAGTAAAGTCTGAGCGAGGTCTATATTGCCATTCTGGGTCAGTGACTCAGAAAGCACTGAAGCCTGAGTATCAGAATGACAGCCAGGAAACTAATCATTTCAGAAGGTATAAAACACTGCATCCCTAGGTATGTGTTCGCTCACCTCCCGATCTACTGAGCCGACCTGTGACAGTCGCATTGTCACACGTCGGCTAGAACTATGAGGTGAGTGGAAATCACTCATCTCATAGTTCTCCTTTAAGAAACATTTACTATACACCAGCAAGAACATCTATCACACAATAAAAAACCACCAGTCCAGCCATTCCTAGCTGACATTGGGGCACATTTGTCTATAAATTACTATAAAGTACTATAAAGCAAGAAGTAGGACAGGACCCCTGTGGGTTTGATTTACTAAAGGCAAATAGGCTGTTCATTTTGTAAGATTTTTTTCTCTTTGCAAGGGAATTTTTTCTTACTTAAGCGAACAAGATGAAGCTCTGCTGACTTCCATCATCCAATCATGTGCAAGAGAAAATACTGTTTTTTGTTTTTTCTTGCGGTATGATTGGGTATTCTTTACAAAGTAAAATTCACATTCACCAAACTAAGGAAACTACCTCTGCAAAGTGAAAAATCCCTTGCAAAGTGAACAGCCTATCTGCCTTTAGTAACTCAGCCACAGAGTACTGTCATTTATTGAGCCATGTGTGCATCTGGATGGGAGCTTTTGACATTTTTAATGTTACATGCCCCTCCATCCCACAAACAATGTCAATGACATTTCTCAGCAGCCGCCGCAGTATGAGTACAAGGGCATAATCCAGCTCATCTCTCCATCTTTATCTATTGCTGTGTACTGGTGCCAATACCAATGTTGCTAGACTTGATTTTGATGATGCTCTAAGGAATCTGATATCAGTTATATCACAGAGCTATAATCGGCTATAATTTGATGACACTTAAGGGCAAATATTCTATTGTCTCTGTCCCAGTTTTTATAAACCAGACCAGTTTTACTACAGCATTACTACTCCAGTAGTAGAATAATGTACAACGTTGTACACCCAACATATACCTATAACATATCTGACATTTAGCTGTGAAAGAATAGATATTTTAATACTTGCCTGAATATAATTCTAATTACACTTGATATCATTCATTTTATTCTTGATGTGAGCGTTAAATCTCTGTCACTCCCTCTTTATCACTGCAGTAATGTCTTAATGATTATTTAAATGAGCTGTTAGAATAGCTAGATATTCTTTTGACACTAATCCTTTCAGAGACAATATTTTGAATCCTAGCAGGATGAAGTCTCCAGAAACAATCTCAAACAATACCAAGTGCTTTCTTCAGTCACTGCGTGGAATACAATGGCTCTATACGTGTTAAAACCAGATATTGAAATATGTATGTGTGAACCTTAAATGATGATTGATTTTCTATATTTTAATCTATCCAAGTTTAGAGATCCAGTTTTGACTGGTGCTGCTGATTTTGAGTTTACAATTGGTAATCAATCAGTAAGCTGACAGGCAGACCTAAGTATAGTTGAAACAGTTGTTGGGAATGCCCAAAGAAGACTATGATGCCCAAAATGGGATAGAAGGAGAACACATGACTCAGCTACTAAAAGTATGGCACTCCCTTATGCTAATCAGAAAGACTTTTAAGGTAAACATCACATAGGTTATTTTAAAGTAAAAGCATGGATAAAAGGATGAGGGATGATCCTTCAAGACACACACTCACACGCATGCACACACTCACACACTCTCACACACACACACACACACACACACACTCATTCACACTACAGATCCACAGACACACACGCACTCACATTGAATAGACAGACACCTGTTAGGACTATTTTTACTTACTAACTAAAGACACGTTTCTTAAGCATCTTATAGATTTCTGCTGTAAGATATACTATATTTTGTCATCATCAAGCATCTTATACACTCATTCTGTAAGATATACCATATCCTGTAATCATTTGCAACTTTTAAATTAAACACATTCTGAACTTTATGCAACAACGGAAACAATCATCTATTATTGAACTTTTCCACCCTATGCTTCGAGAAAAGGAATATGACATAAAAAAATCATTTTGTGTCATTTTCTTACAATACGTTAGGAATTTCCACTTTTAGCTAAAACCTGAAACATTCTTTCAACTATTAATTGTTACCAAGTAGCAGATGTCCCTCCTCGCATACTACAGGTGACTATGCTACAAATTTGAACAGATACACAAGTTGATTGAAACAACTGAACGTTTGTGAGGTGGGAAACCCCTGTTGCTGGGTTCTGCTACCGTGTATGCAATGTTACTTTCAAACAAAATAGAAATGACCACTCCCAATCAGTGCACCACACTGAGATTTAGTAAAACACATACTACTAGATCAGCAAAGCCACAAAGACTGTAAGTTCAGTTAAACACAATGGTGTTGATTTACTAAATTGAAATAGGCTGTTTACTTTGCATAGGGGATTTTCCTTTAGTTTAGTGAATGTGGTGGAAATTCACTCTGCAAAGAATACCCAATCACGTGCAAAAAAAATATTCTGCTTGCACATGGTTGGATGATGGAAGTCAGCAGAATCTTCACTTCATTCACTAAGCTAAGGTGAAAATTCCTCTGCAAATTGCATATTCCCATGCAAAGTGAACAGCCTATTTAGTAAATTAACCCATATGAATCATTTAAAAAAGACTGTGGCTGTGGGCATGTCCCCTGTCCTATGGCCTGATGGCTAATGATGTTAGCATTCAGTTCAGATCTTCTGTGTCCTTCCAGTAAGCATGAGTATTGATAGTGAAGGATGAAACATTTTCATTCGTAACATTTTAGCAAGAGAACGTTTGAAATTAGGGATGCACTGATACCGGTTTTGGTATCCAGTAAGAGTACTGATATTCTTTTTTTGGTACTCGCCGATACCTAATACTGATAACGGAAGTCCCATTAAGAAAGCCGGGTGGCGTAAAATTACTCGCCGCCCAGCTTCCTGATTAGTCAGGAAGCCGTCTCCATGCTCCCTTGTCACTAGGTAATGAGGAAGCATGGAGCCGGCTTTCTGGCCAATCAGGAAGTTGGGGGGCAGGTAATGACTCACTGTATGGCTTCTTGATTGGCCAGTTTCCTGACCAATCAGGAAGCTGGGTGACGAGACATTACAAGCCGAATACAAGCCGGCTTCCTGATTGGCCGGAAAGCTGGCTCAATGCTCCCTCGTCACTTGGTGAAGAGGGACCATTTAGCAGGCTTCCCAGCCAATCAGGAGGCCTGGGGGTGAGTCATTACCTGCCCCCTGACTTTCTGATTGGTCAGAAAGCCAGCTCCATGCTCCATGGTGATGAGAGAGCATGAAACCGGCTTCCCAGCCATTTAGGATGCCGGGCAGCGTGTAATGACTCGCCGCCCGACTTCCTGATACTGTTCCTGTATCTGGATAGGCCTTGGGAGCATTTGGGCGAGTATGAGTACTTGCCCAAATACTCTGTATCGGCACCGTACCGGTACTAGTATCGGTATCGGTGCATCCCTATTTGAAATACTATGTACAGTTGGAGAAGTAAACGGCTGCAATAGATGATATATTTCAGGGATATCTTGGGAGAATGCTTACTAGCATTTAGAGAAATGGTAAATTCTGGGAAAGATCTTTTTTTTTCCATTTTATAGCTGGCTTACACTACCCTCCACCCCCATATTCTTTGCAAAAGCAGAATAAAGAGGTCAGAGTGGGGCAGAACGGCTGCTATATCATGAATGACATGAAAAGCCTGAATTTACCAGGAATGGGTACACCTATTTTTCTACTGATAAGCCTATTGAGGGAGGATTGCATTTAAATGTCAATCATAGTTTGAAAACCCCTTCAAAGTTGACGTATGTGGAAAGTAATAATGGAGGGGGGTGACATTCCCGGCATCGATTTAGAAACATGCCAGCTGTCATCCTAAACTTCACTTCAACTAGTAAGTCACTTACTTGGGGCAAACTACTAGCTATACCATGACCTGGATAAATGAGAACCTTCGTAGACTGACAGGAGTACAGACTCTTTCATACGTTGCTGGCTGCATGTTTGTTTCAGGTCACTGACTCATTAGGTACTGAAGCCAGGATCGGGGTGACAACCTCGAAGCCTACACTTTTAGAAACCAAATCAGCAATGACAGCTCAAAATATCTCTTCTAACAGGCTGCCATTAAGGGATTTGCTAGTTGTAACTAAAAGTAGTTAAGTGCTTTAACATTCACAGAGATCCAGATGGAGATCCAGAGCTGCTCAAAAGACATCTACTGTAGTTTCACGCAGACATGTAAAAATAAAAAATAGAAAAAATGATAAGGGTGACTGATACTACGGGCTGTAATAAGGCAAATAGACTGTCCACTGCATTGTATGAAAACTATTGTATGAATTGTATGAGAACATGATGGTTGTTCACTCAACCATCACATTCTCATACAACTCATTCCCACACAGCTACCTCTCCTCATGTATCACTTGCCCCTCCCTTTTAGATTGGAAGCCCTCATGGGCAGGGTTGGCGCTATACAAATCCTGTATAATAATAATAACTTTGCAAGGGAATTTGCACTTTGCAGGGGACGTTTCCCTTGGCTTGGTGAATTTGGTGGAATTTGACTTTGCAAAAAATACCCAATCATGTGCACAGAAAATAAAAAACAGTATTTTTGCTTACACATGGATAATATCGATGAGAGATGAGATCAGTAGAGATGAGCTCAGGTTTTGACCAAACCTGAACCTGGAAGGAGCTCCTCCGGAACACAGAAGTCTGTTCCATCCAATCAGCTGCTGGGTTGGAATTTTTTGCCCCCAGCTTGACATGAGCAATGTGGCATGATGCAGTGACAGCATTAACCTTATATGGCTACATGCCTATATTTGGTAAATGACATTGGCTGTGAGGCCATATTAGGTAAATGACATCAGCGCAAGCATCCCGCAAATTTGTTTACAGGCAGCGTTGGGGAATTCCCAGCCCACAGCTGATTGGGTGGAAGTGTTCATTGCTCTTCCTTGTTTGGGGGGAGCTCAGATTCAGCCTGGGTTTGATCTGAACCTGAGCTCCTTCCTAGAAGTCAGCAGAACTTCACCTCATTCACTAAGCTAAGGGAAAATACCACTGCAAAGTGCAAATTCCCTTGCAAAAGTGATCAGTTCTAAGCTTCATCTAACCCTGGTCGGTCCTTATGCTATTGGGTCTATAATGAGAGATGCACTCATACATATTAAATAGCTCAAAATGGTAATTTATTATAAACCCCAAAGCAGCAAAAAGTGAACTCTTTGTCCACAACAACCAGGTTCTGCATTTCCTTTACCTAATAATGTTTGGGGAGGGAATGAAATGATTGTTCTCTCCTAGTTTACTTTGCACCTGTTTCAGGACTTGACACCTCTAGTGAAAGGAGCAATAGGTCCAAACTTGCTTATTTCAAACATGTTGGTAGCCAAAATAATTTCAAAGTAAAAAAAAATGTAAAAGCTTTCTATGCAGATCCCCGTGACACAGCCGACATGCTGATCCCGGGCTCGCACTGGGCACAGCGGAGCTCGGGATCAGCGGGACAACAGCGGGGGGGACCGCGGAGGGGGGGTGGGACACCCGATCGGCACCCCATACATGCGATCGGCCGGCTCTACAGCCGGCGGATCGCATGTATATTAACGGGCATCGCTGCCCGTTTTTAAATACCGGCCATTTCCCGCTCGCGCCTGATGGCGCGCGCAAGGGGGCGTGTCTGAGCGGACGTCTAGAGACGCCCGCTCAGATCGAGAGAGCTCCTGGCCGGCCGTTTTTTTACTACGGCCGGCCCGGAGGTAGTTAATTTAAAATGTAAAAATGAAATTCAATGGATGTTGCCCCTTGATGTTTCTAAGTTTTAGTTTCCTGTAGAATCAGCTGGTTCCCCGAGCACTGGCCCTGATATCCTGCATTAGGGTGACTCCTTTCCCTTGAAGGGTCCTATGAAGCCTTCCTTGTGTGTGCTAGTAAGCTGCATGTGTCTCCACAAACACAGCAGGGCAAGCCACTCCCTGTCTCCACTCCTCCCCCTTTCTTTCTCCATACTAGTAGATGGACAGCTGCTAGAGACTTCTCTGTCCTTATTATCTTGTACTGGACAGGGAGTTCAGGGAAGCTCAGCTGAGAGAGCTGGAGCCACGTGTTTGGAAACATGATGACTGTAAGTGCTTGGGTAAAATTGTAAGAAAATTATTTGCTGGGCAATGTATATTTGTTCTATCTGGATTCAGGAGGTGCAGCCTTTCTCAACCAGTGTGACATGACACCCTAGAGTGCCTTCTGACGGGTGGATCAACATGTGAATGAATGATGCCGATCCAGGGAGGGTGGGATCCATTCATAAAAGGATGGACATTCACCTCTGAGCGGACCTGCACCACCTCCTGCCCTTTGCCCTGCTTCCACAGATGTGAAGGTAGTACTCTGATGTGAAAGGGGCTTCTGACATAAGGGGGCTCCTCATGCAAAGGGGGAACTCTGATGTGAAGGAGAGGCTCTGATATAAAGGGGGAACTCTGATGTGAAGGAGAGGCTCTGATATAAAGGGGGAACTCTGATGTGAAGGAGGAGCACTGATATAAAGGGGGGAATTTGGATGTGAAGGAGGAGCACTGATATAAAGGGGGAACTCTAATGTAAAGGGGAACTCTGATGCGAAAGAGGGGCACTGATATAAAGGGGGGACCCTGATGTGAAGGAGGCGCCCTGATATAAAGGGGGAACTCGGATGTGAAGGAGGAGCACTGATATAAGGGGGGAACTCTGGAGTGAAGGGGGGGCTCTGATATAAATGGTGAACTCTGGTGTGACGGAGGGGCCCTGATATAAAGGGGGAACTCTGATGTGAAGGAGGAGCTCTAATATAAAGGGGGAACTCTGATGTGAAGGAGGAGCACTTATATAAAGGGGGAACTGTGATCTGCAGGAGGAGCTCTGATATAAAGGGGAACTCTGATGTGAAGTCGAGGCTCTGATATAAAGGGGGGACTCTGATGTGAAGGAGAGGCTCTGATATAAAGGGGAACTCTGATGTGAAGGAGGAGCTCTGATATAAAGGGGAACTCTGAGGTAAAGGAGGGGCTCTGATATAAACGGGCTTAACCCCGAATCAATAAGATAAAATCAGCATGTTGAATGAGTCTGGGTAAAGGAAGGGTGGCATTCATGAAGACAGGGAAAAGATAAGTAGCTATTCTTTAATACTTTATCATGGTGTTTATTGTTACTATCTTATAATACAAGTTTGCTTCTTTTTTATTACTTCATGGACATATGTCATTTGTTCTAGAAAAATGTAACTGAATGTTACCAAAAACACACCTGGACAACATTGCACCTGCACTATCTGCATTTCATTCGTTTTAGAATTCCCTGCACCGATAACCATACTTGCTTGAGGATGCATCCTGCCTAGGCTATCATCATGTACAACAATCATACATGAATATATTGCATAATCCTAAAACTGTCATTAAAAGATGAGTTTCTGACACAGCAATTGAAACAAAGTGTCTCTATTTCTGCACCAATGTGATAGGAATTAGAAAGGGACCCTTGTGTACAGTACCCTACATTGTCAAGATAGCTGAGAATGATAATCTAGTCTTCTAGCCCATAGAAGACCAATGCAGATTGTTAATATGAACAGCTTCAGCAATATGAAGCCATCAAGCAGTAGAAATCACTTAAAATGCTTCTGTATATTAGCTGCCCACGTATGTTACCCATATATGGAGTAAACACAAGAGAGGGGATATCCCTTTGGACCACCCCTTTGGCGAAAATAAATCAGTGCTGCATTGGTGAATTGTATTCCAAATCCTACAAGGCAACCCAAGCCTTTCATACACAACTGAATCAGGCAATTCTTGTTTTTCTCTAACCTTATGATTCTCAAATACTGTACAGGTATTAGCAAAACATGCATTGGAAAAAAAGATGCGATGTATTGCAGCATTGTACAACAGACGATGACTCAAGCTCCCCCACAAGCCTGTTCCCTCCCCACTTCCTCCGCCCCATGATAGATGTCTATTAAAAGCTGCTGACGTCAAGAAGGGCGGCCATCTTTGATAAGGGCAGATCTGCTTTTTCCATTGAAGGAGAAGACTTGAGGAGGTCAGGAACGCTGCTTCTTGCCTCCCTGCAGCTCCATCCTCCATAAGGTTATTGAATGATCTAGACTAAGTGCTGCTGCTGGAGCCGACATCCTAGAAAACAAGGTAAAGCCAGCCTCTTCTCTATATAGATTTACAGATAGAAATAGGTTTTTTGCCTTTATTGTCTTAAGCTGCTTAGATGGAGAAGGAAGGAAGTCCTAGGAAGTGACAGCTGATGCAGCTGAAAAATCTGAGCTTGCTGTTTAACCTGAAGGCTGGGCTCCTACTAAGTCTAAGCGGATTGCACGTACAGCTTCCTTTCCTCTGTGATTTGGGGTGCTGATCAGCCATGCCTCGGGCTGTTCGGTGTGAGCCTGGTTGTGATTGATGAGGAGCATTCTGGATTCAGTACGCTGGTGGGCGGATTCAGCACCGCAGCGCTGTGGACAGCTCCACTGCAGAGCCAGTGCGGCGATCTCCTGCAGCAGGCGGCCGATCGGGCGAATGTCCGCAGCATACAGGCGAATGTACAGGCGATCTGCATTACACAGGCGGTCTCCATACAGGCTATCCCCTTCAGTATACAGGCGATCTACTTCTAAACACTGGCGATCTCCTTCAATACACAGGCGATCTCCTTCAGTATACATTTGATCTTCAGTATACAGGCGATCTCGTCCAGTATACATGTGATCTTCAGTACAGACGATCCCCTTCAACACACAGGCGATCTCCATCAGTATACAGGTGATCTTCAGTATACAGGCGATCTCCTTCAATATAAAGGTGATCTTTAGTATACAGGCGATCTCCTTCAGTGTACAGGCGATCTTCTTCAATATACAGCCAATCCCCTGCAGTATACAGGCGATCTTCTTCAATATACAGCCAATCCCCTGCAGTATACAGGCAGCTTTTTGATCCCCCAGCCACTTTAACCCCCATAGGCAGCTAATGGCCTCCTTGATGTGCCTTTGCCTACTGCAACACTCCCCCCCCCAAATCTAATCTGACATCTGCAGTACGATCACCCCTTCAGATCCGACTTTGTAACCTATTGAAGTTTAAGCACTGCTGCCTGTTGGCCATTATTGGACGTGTGATTGACATTTTTGGAGAGACGGCTAGGGAGAGTTCAGACAGTCCTGCGTAGTTGCGTCAAAAAGCAGCAGCTTCTGACAATACACATGCAGATTTGTCTATTAAGAGATGGGTTTGCTGCTCAGGTGGATGCCAGCAGCGTTCATACATCATGAATGTCTGCTTGGGATCACAATTGACGTCATGTTAGCCTTAATCCTTCCGGAAATGCCGATATCAATTCAATTCATGTGCCATCTATCATTATGTTCCATTAAATGCTGATTGCGTGATAACCCCATGGCTGGGCATCTGTAGTGTCGGTGCATTGGCATTGTGTGCCACCTTTAATGGGCACATTGCTGGTTGTTTTGAAAACAGCCATTAATCTGCAGGTGCTATGCAAACAGATTGCTATAATTATGAGGGGGAGAGCAGCAGTCACGTCTGTGATATTCTCAGGGAGGACCCCACCCCAGCACTGCGACTCTGGAATAAACTTACATTAAGGATCATAAGGATCTACAGTTTGTTTTGCCCTTTTTTTTTTAAGGGAAAGACATTACAAATTTGCTTTGTGGTCTGCTTTGGATTGTACGTATTGATTAAAAAAAAAAACAGCATGTGAAATATGATGACTGTGCTATATGTACTAGTCTGTGCATTTTATCTGCATTTATTAAATTATATAATGCTTTCCGAAAGGTTTGTTCCACAAGAACATGATAAGACCGTCCAGACCAGCGCCAATAATGCACATTGTTGTTATTTTATTTACGCATGATGAATTCTAAATAATACCAATTGTTTCTTTTTTATTTGAAGATAGATTTTTTTAATAGCACCCTCTATAGGGGATATCATAGTTTGACATACATTCATGTCTTTATGATTTTGCTGTACTATACGTTGTCTGAAAGAATGGTACGTTGACAAGCTGCTGTAGTAAATTATTGATCTCGGATGGGGAACATGTAACAATAGAAATGGGCAAATCAAGCAACGGTTATGGGCATGCATACATCAAATATGACAAGGAAGCAGATGGTATTGGTGTACATAATAGTAGAGAAGAAGGTTATGGATTATTAGAATGAAGAACTCATTGTATAGTATTTGCGATGCATCATATGGTGCAACAATGCAGATGTGAGGACAGTTATCAAAGTGCAAGGCTCACATAGAGGAAATGAGAAGGAACTGCAGTAATAGCTATTGTGTTTTGTGCCTTCTGGTAAAGATCAATAGGTCAGCGCCCAACACAAAATAACTCCCACTGGGACACTCAATGAATTAAGATAACTCAATGTCAGGAGTATTAAAACCATTCCATGCAGATAATTCACTTTTTGGATGATATAAATCCAATGCCCAGCCAGGATTGTTAGCAATCATGATGTGTACGCAGCAGTCTCAAACCAACCAATCATCTTTCATTAGTTTATAAAGGAAAACTGAATACAGGATGAACTAAGCAAGTGTTTTGCAAAGTGAAAAGCAATGCACAAACTGTAATAACCCACATCAACCTAAATGCAATCATTCTTAATCTTTCTGTCCATTCTGACCAGGAGAATGATTATTGTTTGCTCTAGGTTGCTGTACTTAGCACGGCGGTCTTCTCTTTATTTAATAAACCTAGAAATCATTGTTGTAGGGTGGGTGAACCTCAAGGGTGTAACTACTGCGATACCAGATCAAATGCTGCAATGGGTTAAGCCCAGGACTGATTGACTGCATATTGGCACCTGCATTTAACATACAATTTATTGGATTTTTAGATACACACCTCAGATTGATAAAGAAATTTCTAAGTGCAGCATGAGTGTGTGAAAATGTGAAAGGGTCCAAGGCTCAGATCACATGGGCGGGCCCTAAAAAACTTAAATATAAAGCCTTAATATAATGAAAGAATAGTTTAGTAAGCTTTGGAGCTCAACTACTTTTGTAAAGTTTATTAGCTCAGTTGCATAATTCAGATTACGGTAGCTACTTTTGGACTCATTTATCCATTCATGTGTTGGCAGATGTTACAAAGAGGCAGTCACATGTCCTGTGCAATTAAAAATATGTGCCCTTGAGCACTTGGAAACAGAGAAGCCTGGAGCACTCTTACCAATGACTAATCTTAGGATAAAATGTCAAAGCATGTATAAGATGCAGACACATTGAAGTCCTCCCGTATATCGGTTATATACTGTATGTTGCAGTCTGTTTGTACAATCTCTGTATAAACTTCTTTATCTTTTTCAAAGCAATGGGGTGGGAGGGCCTACCTAAACATTCCATTCAGTTTGTATCTAATCAGGCAGGCCTGTGCTCTACCTAGCTGGGAGTCTAAAAGATAATTGCACATGCTTTAATAAGGGTTCAGACGCTGTATTGATTTCTTTTTAGTTTAGCAAATGAAAGCAAGGGCCATTCACTGTAGGATTCACAGGAATTGGACAAAACTCTAACAGTGTATGGCAAGCCTTAGAATACCTAGTGATTGAAACTGCTCTTCTATAACTTCCCCAATTCAGCCTCAGTTGCTTGTAAAGATGCCTGTCCTGGCAAGTCTGGAGAAAATGCTCTTTTTGTAGGAGTGTGTTAGCATTTACAACACTGTTTAGAGACCAGATGGCCCTGTAATGTTTTGCCAAGTGGCCCCATTATATACAGTTGCTCCCCTGATGATTCATTTTGTATTTTATATGTTTTATTGCACTTATTGAATTGTATTGTAGCCTGAGTTTCTAATATGCAGAATAGTCATATCTTAGACTTTCTAGGGTTTTCTACTTGCAGTCCCACCTGAGGCAGCAATAAAAGGCCTCCCCCAACTCCTGGGCTATTAAGCCCACCCATAATATGGAGCCATACCCAACAGGTATGCTGGCTTCTATCCCATTGTGGATGCTGGGAAAACAGCAGAGGAGAAAACAACCTCACCTTGCCTCCTGGAGGGATGGCCCTGACCTTACCAGCAGAATCTAAGTGTAGCATCTTGGTCCTTAGGGGAAATCCTGGCACTGCAGAGACTGTGGAATCAAGCTTATATGTCTCGATTATTTATTGGTTGTGTAAGCAAAATGTAATTAGGAGGAAAATGTTATGTAGTCATTTTCCTAGCGGCATTTATGAAATAGGGTCAGATGCATTTGCATAGTCAGCAGATCAATACACCCTCAATCAAGTTAGACATTTAAGCATTGTGTATATATTACTTAAGTGTAACTCAAGCTAAAAGGAATGTGGGATCAGCATTAGTAAATGAAGGAAGATACGGCCATTACTCCTGGTTTATGCATGGTATGAAAATGTCAAATCGGCAACTTCTTACATATTTAATGGATTAAATGAAGGTCAGAAGAAATTCCAAGAAGGATGGTGATGCAGTAAACGGCTGCAGTAATAACTGATTCAAGCAGTTTGCCTATGATAAGGGCAAGTGCACAAGATGTAATATATCTGCGCTGGGCTGGATAAGCAGAAAACAGATTGAGCAATTTGATGCAGGCTGAGCTTTCAATGTGACAGGCAAAAACAAATCCTAAAATTTTTACGAGGAAGACAAATTTAAAGGAGGACTCCACTCAAGCATTAACATTTTACATTGAAGCTGACTCATGGGACACATTCAGCCTGGTTTCCCTGCTTAGACTATAGCTGCCATTATCTCCATCTTCTGAATGGCCTTCAATGTAAACCTGTGAAAATGCAAGTCAGTTTGTTCAGTGGTTCAAGGACCACCCTCCCGCTTATCCCACTGTAGCTTCACCCACACAAACTGGATCCAAAGGGCAAGTTTCACTTTACAGAAGAGGCTGCAACCTGACGAAGAACTATTTGAAGAAACCAGATTAATCTAGCTGCATAGGATTTTAGGAATTGAGTATGCATTCTGTCTCCAGTAATATGGCAGGATTTCCCATCTCAATGACTTTATTTTCTGATTGGAGCTTCTTTTTAAGCAATCACAGGTATTGTAATTCTTGAATAGTAAGAAGAGACTATAATACTATAGATCAGTGTTTTGCAACATTTTTTAGTCATGGCACCCTTTAAAAGTATGCAGAATCTTGAGGTCCCCCAGTCTAAAATATCATAGATGTTAAGGGGAACCCCACGCAAGAATGCACAAAAAAAGGGGATTCCCCATTTCACATTGAAGTACCCCTTTCAAATCAAGATCCCCCTCACATCAGAGTCACCCTTTGCATCAGTATCCCCCCCTTTTAGATCAGAAGCCCCTCTTTCATATCAGAGTCCCCCTTGCACATCAAAATTCCCACTTTACATCAAGAGCTCTGTTCACCTCAGTTTTCATTCCCCCTTCACATCACAGTCCCACTACCACAACATTTTGAGGCATCTCTGAGGAAGCCAGAAGGCACACCAAGGTGCCACACCACCCTGGTTGAGAAAGGCTGCTACATATATCTTACAAGAAATTGCACATAAAGTAAATTACCAATAAGAAAATAAAAAAGAATTGATAAATCCTCCATTAAGACATACGCTGGTCAAATACCATTCGGAGTTTAGGAATTTCCTCCATCAAGTGGACAGAATGCCAAGCAAATGGCGAGTTTCTGTCTTGGCAGATAATAAGTGCAACTGAAGCCAAAACTTTTAGTTTTGGATAGAGTGGAGAGGGATTAGAGCACTTATCAGGTTTATATTGCCAGAACTTGGAAATCCCAAGTTCTGAGTTGTCACCAAACAAGGAATAGATGGGAAATCTTCGAATGAGAACATTAGTTCTGGTGATCCTTCTGACCACCAGGGATTTCCCTAACTTTGGAAGGATTTCCTCTGACCTCCTGTTGTGGCTATTGGACAGGAAATGAATGGGACAAAGATGGCAACAAGATGGCTAATGGGTTTTAACTGGGGATGCACGAGTACCGATATTTATCTTTCTGTACTCGCCGATACCGAGTACTATACCGGTACTTCCACTAGCATAGAGCTGGCTTCCCGGCAATTAGGAAGCGTGTCATTACCCTTCCAGTCAGGTGGAAATCTCCCTCTGACTGGACGTTCCGGTATCGGGGGTATGTATCAAAGCATTTGGGTGAGTATGAGTATTCGCCCAAATACTCGGTATTTGCACCGATGCTGGTACTAGTATCGGTATAGGTGCATCCCTAGTTTTAACCCATCCTTACTCTATCCCTAAACCAAAAAAGTTTTGGCCTCAGTTCTGTTTTAATGTGCAGGCTGGAGGCAGGAAGTGGAAATAGAGTGAGAGGCCCTGAATGGTGTTATTATATTATCTGGCAGAGGTTTATCACTGTGTATACTAAACTATTTCCACATTTTTTAAATAAAATACTTGTTTTTACCTTTTGTTCATTCTTTGTTACATCTCAGAGTTGCTGATCTCCGGCTGCCACTTTCTGTCTACCTGTGTATGCCGCAATGACATGACATTTCTGAGGGTGGTTTCCTAATGGTGACAACAGTGGACCATGTCTGCATAATTTGGGTTGAAACAGCAACTTGTTGTCACTATAGCCCGTACAGCTACCCAAGCTGGCCGAGTTAAGCTGAAGGCATATGCTTTGGCTCGATTGAGCCAAGGTGACACCCGAAGCTGGGGCGATCGGCTGGCCAAAGCCTCATAACTGACAGCTGGGCAGAGCCAACCGTGATCTCATAGCTGGCTCTGCCCAGTTACAATGACAGATCATTGTCCCCGGGTTACCTGGGGACGCTGAACTGTCATTAAACAACATCACGGCCGGCTCCACCCAGTTGTTATTAATTGGCCTGCAACCTGCTAGAAGACTCTAGCAGGTCCTGGCCAATAGGAAACAGTTGTGCAGAGCTAGCTGTCACTGCTAGCTCTGCCTGATTGTTTTTTTTTCTTATTTTAAATGTATCATTTATTTACTTTTCTAAACATTTTTTTTCACCTTTTTTTTTTAATTTTTTTCACTGATTTTCTATTTTGCTTGGTACCATGATGGTACCAATCAGAATAGCCGCTGAGCAGCATTCGGCTATTCACTCACTGCCGTTCGGCCCCTATGAGAATAGGCCGAATGGCAGCCGAGTAGCCTGCCAGAGGTTCGGTTCAGCCGATCCAGATGTTGGATCGGCTGAGCCGAACGTGTTCTTCACTTCGGCCATGTCGAACATGCTGAGCATGTCTGGCTGAACCGAAGCCAGCCGAAGCAAGCCGATGTACGGCTGAAAACAGCTGTACAAGCCTGAAGTGAATAGCCGAACAGCGGGTGGATAATAACCCACTTCGGGTGGGTTTTTCACTCGGCTGCTTTCGGCAGCTTTGTGAATAACCTTTACTGTCCCCCTATACCAGGAAGTGCTTAAACGGACCTTCATGGCAGGATCACCTAGTATTATTGTAATATAAGTTGTCAATTAAAAAATATTAACAATGAGTTTTGAAATTAAATTAACATGTTAAAGCTTCTATGAGAATATAGTGATTGGGTTTACATATAGTTTAATGGTATTTAAATAACTACTTTATGCTGGTCTTTATTGTTCTAATTTACTACACTGCAAAAAACGTTTAGGGCCTATTCTTAGGATTGCATGCATTAAAGGAGAACTATGGGGTCAGTGTTTTTCCCCATAGTTCTCCTTAGGGTAACGGGAGGACACAAACTAGCATCCTCCCGTTACCCTAAGCTCAGTATACCGCGAGCTACAGCTCGCGGTATACTGAGACGACGCAGCCGGAGCGGATCCCGGCGTAGATGACGGGATCCGCCCAGCTGCGTGAGTGACAGCTGGCTCTGCCTATCTAGAGGCAGAGCCAGCTGTACAGATCTGGCAGCGCTGGCAGATCGGAGTGGGGAGAGGGGAATCCAGCCCTCCCCCTGTCACGGCAGAGAGCCGTGACAGGATCGAGAGGTGAGCGAACTTGGTATGTGTTCGCTCACCTCCCGATCTACTGAGCCGACCTGTGACAGTTTCATTGTCGCAGGTCGGCTAGAACTATGAGGTGAGTGGAAATCACTCATCTCATAGTTCTCCTTTAACACATCCGTTTTGTGCGCTGATGCTTGCTGCGTTAAGGCAGTCTTTTACTATATGCAAAATTATACATCTGCACTATATTTGGCAATGCAGATCATGACAATGCGCAGCGCATTTACATCTGTGCGTTGTGGTTTGCTATATATCGCAAGTGTGTTTTTGCTTAGTGTATATGTGTGTTGGGGTGTCAAGCTGATGTCAAGTGCAATGCATATTTGCAGTACATTACCCTGCTTTGTGGTAATGTGCATTAAAACTTGGGACTCAGCACACATTACCGCAATTCATAGATATAAATCCAGCCTTATGCTAAAGGATCAGCACAGCTGAGTCATCCCTGTCACAACCGAAAGTGAAATGCCATGCATATAGAGGTCAAAGGGTAATTGATAGGCCACTGTAATAGGCCAATCCATCAGTCGGTTCAGCCTCCTGCTCTCTAAATCACAAAGTGACGGATTGATTTTGAGGTTCCATTGCATAGAAGCTAAAAGAACAAAACCACCCCAGCCAGATCACCAATCCAAATAAACTGATTTAACTAAATAGTAAGTTCCAGCAAGTAAAACATCTGCCTCCAGTGTGAAACGCTCACATATAAATTCCATCTTATTTCATCCTTTCCCAGCCATTTTTTTTTTAACACGGGTTAAAATGCACATTTTAAAAATAAAGATTATTTAAAACCCCCCAAATATTATTTTCTGAAAGCAAAGACTGTGCAGAATAAAATTGTGGCAGTCAAAATGTTTTATGTCAGATGATATTAGCGCAACTGTTTATCAAAAACAATATTTTCAGTAAAAAAATACATTCAAATTAATTTTAATGCACAAAAACACAATAACTATTTTTTTGTAAAATATTAAATATGAGGTTGCATTGATACCAAACATGTCAAGCCTTAAAATGATGCATGCCTGTGCAATGGCTAAAAACTAAAAGGTGATGAGTTTAGAGTTAACAGTGAATGATGAGTTATTTGCTTCACTTCACTGCACGGAGATATTTAATATGTGTGGCACAAACGCATAACCAATGCGCATGTTTGAGTTCATATGTGCATGTACATGGGGGCTAGGGGCCCCTATGTGATAGCATAGTGTAGGTGACAGGTTCCCTTAAAAGAGACATCAGGCATTAGAGCTCTTATGTCACTTTTGTACTCAGAAGTGATCAGAGCTGAGTTTCTGGGTTTATTTTTCAAAGGGGAAATCAGAGAACATCTGCCACCACTTTCCATCCTGACACCTGCCATAATGGTCCTGGACACCCAGGAGGGGCACATGTCAGGGGAGGGGTTAGGCAGGGGGGCAACATGTTACTGCCACCTAAATCACTTCTACAAGAAAGCCAGCAACTGCCTGCTACCCTCAAGGAGCTTACAATCTAAGGTCCCTATCTCACATGCATACATAGAGGGCTATTTTTTTTAGAGAAGAGCAAATTAACCTACCAGCATGTCTTTGCAGTGTGGGAGGAAACCGGAGCACCCGGAGGAAACCCACGCAGCACAGGGAGAATATGCAAACGATGACTATGCCACTGTGCTGCTATAGCACCCGGGAGTCTGTTTACATGTCAGTGCTACCACCAACATATTCTTTACCTTATGTTGGTGGCAGTAAAAGGGTTAAACAAGGTTCTCTATAGCAAAAAACTCTTACATTCTGAAAACGGTATATTGTCAATACATGAAATGTAAATATTTAGTATATTATTTTCTGTCTTTTTTTAAGCCTGCCTTTATTTTTATTACCTTTATTTAAATGTTCTCAACATTTACAAGAAGATAAAGCTGCCAGGTTTCATTTGTGATACCTTAAAGCCAATTTCAAGGCAAATAAGGATTCACATATTTTCAGGGTGGTAAGCTGGAGCAGATTGGAGAAAAATCTGCTATGATAAAAATGAACCTAGAAGCGTTCAACTCTGAGCACTGCTGGGTTCATAGCTGTTAGCTCTCAGCAGCTAGGAAAACAGCACATTAAAGGTGAATTATGAGGCGAGTGATTTTCACTCAGTCTCATAATCTGAGCCGACCTGTGACAATGAAACTGTCATAGGTCGGCTCAGTAGATCGGGAAGTGAGCGAACACATACCGGCACTCGCTCACTTCTTGATCTATCCGTCCACAGAGCCATGACTGTCAGTATCGGCGCCCTGCAGGGATTCCCCTGCTCCCATGTCCGATCCTCCAGTGCTGACTGGCAGAATGGACGTGGGAGGGGGCGGGTACAGCTGGCTCTGCCTCTAGATAGGCAGAGCCAGCTGTCACTCACGCAGCTGGGTGGATCCAGACAGAATTGTCGGGATCCGTCTCAGCTGCGACATCTTAGTATACTGCAAGCTGTAGCTTGCGGTATACTGAGCTTTGGGTGACGGGAGGACGCTAGTTTGTGTCCTCCCGTTAGCCTTTGGAGAACTATGGGGAAAAGCCCTAACCCCATAGTTCTCCTTTAAGTACACAAACTACAGAGTGGAATTACCTCCTAAAGGTAAACTGAGAGCATTTCTTGTAATACCAATTTAGAAAGGAAATCAAAAAAGATTTTATTGTTATATACTTCTGTTTGGGGGCTGCAAATCAAGAATGTATCACTTACTTTTCTTCTGGACGGCAGTCAAATATACAAGACGTAAGGAAAAATGACAGAAATGGGGACATGAACAACAATAAAAAAAATGACAAGGTCCCTAACTCTGTCTACAACTAAAAAAAGTGGTGGCTGCAGTTGAAATTTAAACAGTAACAAAATGCTTGAAATTGAGTATTTGCCCCGAGAACAGGCTCATTGTTGCAAGATTTACAAACCATCTTTACTATAATCAGGAAATTTAACAGCAGATCATTTTACAAATTTACAAACATTATATTCCCTTGAGAAAACTCATACCTCCATCTTGCGGTATACAAAAGGCCTTTAGATCGAAGGATGGGTGCTCGAAATTTAACATGCTTTTGTACATTTACCAAAGGCTTTTTTGTATCTTAAACCTACCCTGTAGTCTCAAAAAATCTGTTACGTTTAAGTTCCCTCTGGACAGTAACCAGATGGTCCTTTTTGTATGATCCATTCCCTTGTTTACAGTGCTACTTGACTTTGCCACTGCTACTTCTAAAAGATGGTGTTCGCATAGACTTTGACACTCCAGCCCTTCCCCGCACCTTCCCTGAGTAGTCATTTAAGCATTGATATCAAGTGGGGTATTGGGTACACCTCTATGCTCTATACGCCAATGCTAGTCTTCTGCCAAAGAGGCTGGCAGTTCTGTTAATAGGAAGACATGAAAGCCACCATATGGTGACTACTACCCTTGGGACTGCTAGTGTTTTGAGACTGCAGGTTTGATTTAAAGTGGTTTCCCTTAGCGGTGCTAAATTTTTACCTTGTTTTTTTGCCTTCCTAAAAAGATATTCCCTGTATTTACTGTATATACTGTATATAGTTTTGTTCCATTATGCATCACTTTGCAACCAGTATGTTTGTGGGTTGTAAGAGTAGACCAAAGCACCTTCTTCACCTTGAAGAAACAAACCCAATGAAAAACTTCCATGCAGATAGAGTGCCTTAAAGGAACACGTCAACAAGTAAAATGCCTTTCCAATAAAGCCTGCTGTTCTCTTATTCACACATTGCATGTTAATTCCAGGGCTCCAGGACACCTCTTCAGCATCAGTGCGGATGTGGTGACTGCCTTGGAGCCCGATATGCAGTGCCATTTAGACAATGGGAGTTTTCAGTTGAGAATTTTTAACTTAGCAGTTGACATCTCCCTCTTCAAAATGAAAGTAGAAAGAAGAAGAAAAGCTGTGTGATTTTCAGTGGACTAAGCACTGTGTATTTATGATGACAACAGCTGCTGAATAAGCCCTTTGACAGGTTCTCTTTTTCAGCCATGTAAAAACTGTGTATTCAGTGGGTTTCAAAGTGACTTCGCACAGCTTTAGGGCCTGTGCACACCATGCAGTGCATTTAGGGCACCATTCCATGCCGCGAACGCACTGGATGCCATAAACAAAGGTTTCCAGTATTTTCGGGCAGGAGTTGGTGTGGTAATATCATTCATGTTAATGCGATTGGCCGCACCAGAACGCGTAGTACAGCAATGCCCTGCATTCCAGTGCGGTGCAATTGCAAAAAATAGTGCACGCAAAAAATAGTCCCCTGTGTTCCAGTGCGTTGCGATCACAAAAAATAGTGGTAGGTAACTGCTGAACTCCTTACCGAGTGCTCCTTGTGCTGAAAGGTGGGTGCTGAAGCGACTGCGGATGGCGCCGCGCATCACAGTGTACATCAGAAATGTCACCAGCACACAAATGGATGATGTCCAAAATAAAGCGTCTTTTATTCACGCATATTGTCATATCAAAAATGCAATGTTTCATGTGCCACGCAGGGTCCCTTTCATCGGGTTTAACAAGTGCACGCACTATTTTTTGTGATTGCACCACACTGGAACGCATGGCATTGTAGTACCATGTGTCACCCTGCGGGTGGTGACATTGACATAAATTGCACCACCACACCCTCTCGCGCCCCAGAACGCATGAGCTTTTGTTTATGCGATCCAGTGTGTTCGTGGTATGGAACTGAACGAATTAGATTGTGTGAACAAGCCCTAAAGTATTTAAGTCATTGCATAGATGTTAGAGCACTGGTGCTCCTACAAAGCATGCCATGCAGTACAGCATGTTATATTCATATTTTTACCTTTAAAGGAGAACTATGAGGTGAGTGATTTTCACTCAACTAGTTAAAGCCGACGTATGACAATGAAACTGTCACACGTCGGCTCAATAGATCGGGAAGTGAGCGAACACATACCATCGCTCGCTCACTTCTCCATCATGTCCCTGCAGAGAGCAATGACTGTCACTCACGGCTCCCTGCAGGGATTCCCCCCATCCCCGCTCCGATCCTATAGCGCTGACTGGCGGAACGGATGGGGGAGGGGGCGGGTACAGCTGGCTCTGCCTCTAGATAGGCAGAGCCAGCTGTCACTCACGCAGCTGGGCGGATCTCGACGTCGATGTCGGGATCCGCTCCGGCTGCGGCGTCTCAGTATACCGCGAGCTGTAGCATGCGGTATACTGAGCTTAGGGTAACGGGAGGACGCTAGTTTGTGTCCTCCCGTTAGCCTAAGGAGAACTATGGGGAAAAACACTGACCTCATAGTTCTCCTTTAAAGCAGTGTTTAAGTATAATGTTCATTTTAAAGCAAACGTGTGTTTTGACAAGCAGGGGCATGTCTATGGGTTTACTTTCATGCCCAGTTCCCCAGCAGCTTATACTCCCTTATTCGCAACCTCACCATTCCATTCAGCTCATGTGTGGCAAGGCTAGGCCAATCACCAAGCACCAGTGCCATCACATGAGAGGGAAGGGGGTCTTAAAGCCAACCTGTTGCTGTGTGCAGCTATAAAGCATAAAATGTATGATAAGCAATGGTGATTACTGAGCTGTCCAGTACTAATTTTGTTAACCTTCTAGTCACAGGATGGACATCTTTTTTTTTTCTTGCTTAGTATTCTTTTTGTCTTTTTTTTTACATTTGTTCTCTATGTCGTTTGCTTCCCCAACAACCTTTAACACCAAGCATATGGATGGTATACAGTATGTCTGTAATGGGATTCTGCTCTGATGTGGGTGTTTCTTTATGCTGAAGTCCTTTGTTAAAGCATCTAAACGGTGTTAAAGGGCACACCAATTATTATCCGCATGGTGGGGGGCCTGTATGCGTTGAGGGATGGCAAATCTCCCATGCAGTGTTACTCATGTGCCTGAAAATGGAGATAGTTTTTTATATTCTTGTAGGAAGCAACATGGCACCTTGCCTGCTATTATTCCTGCATTGGGTCATTGGCTTATTTCACATTAGCAACACTGTCTGTTTGAAGATTGTAAGGGTTAGTCACAAAAGGGTGAAGGGTTTGGAAAAGGCAGGAGAAGTGAACAATCTCGGCCAAAATAGCTGATTTGGAAAAATTGTCTAATTCAGCTCACTTTCCCGTTCAGCTATGATGTCCTAGATGGGCAGCACAGTGGCGTAGTGGTTAGCGCTTCTGCCTTGCAGCACTGGGGGCCCCTGGTTCAAATACCAGCCAGGTCACTATCTGCAAGGGGTTTGCATGTTCTCCCTCTGCCTACGTGGGTTTCCTCTGGTTACTCCAGTTTCCTCCCACGCTCCAAAGACATGCTGGTAGGTTAATTGGCTCCTCTCTAAATGTGGCCCTATATGTGAGATAGGGACCTTAGATTGTAAGCTCCTTGAGGGTAGGGACTGATGTGAATGTGCAACTGTGTAAAATTGTCGGCGCTATATAAATACCTGTAATAGATTGTTCACTTTTCCCTTCTCTAAACTCTTCATCCTTTAGTGAATAACCCTGTTTATGTTATTCTTATTTTTTTGTGGATTTCTCTAGTTACTTCAGTTTCCCACAACAATAAAAGAAAATACTGATTTTTGCGATGCTGCATCCAGATCCATAAATCTCACGGATTTGAATAGGGCACATCTTTGGGCTGTTGGCACCTACACACACTGATGCTTTGCAGTATCCAGTGTGTATGCACCATGACCCTCTAACTAGTACCAGGATCTGATCAGAGGTGTACATCGGGGGTAGCCATTCATGTGGGCGGGTACATGTGATCAGCACCTCTCCAGCCAAGTGCCGTCCATAAATTTGTGCCTATGCATAGAGGGATAGAGAGAGAGGGGATAGACAGGATGCAGAGAGAGAGACAGTTGATAAATGAGAGAGCAAGAGAGAGTCTGCACCAATCTTTTTAACTCTAGGTTTTGTGAAATAAACTGTTATGCCTGTCTGTTGAATGCATAACTGCTACAGCATACACATACAGAAGAAATATCTTTGCCTAGTAATGTTAATTTCTTAGCAACAAATTAAGCAATTAAATACCAAACAGATCATCAGCTTATGTCTACATTTTATGAAGGCAGGGTTACTTGTGTCCCTGATTCCCTCCGCTAGAAGAGATAGTCACCCACACACCAAGGTCCAATGCTTCAGTATGTCTAGAGCTGCAGCTAACGATTATTTTCAAAATCGA
>NW_017306296.1:2990573-3075963 GCF_000935625.1 Nanorana parkeri
TTATAATCGATTATGTTGATTAGTTGTTGCAGCCCTAAATATGTCCTTTTTTTGATGGCAGATACACATGGCATCACAAGTATGAGCAATGTTTCGGAACCTAACAAGGTCCTTTCATCAGGCAAATAACATAATCATTATGTTATTTGCCTGATGAAGGGGCCTTGGTAGGTTCCAAAACTTTGCTCATACTTGTGTATCTGCCGCTAATAAAAGGATGTATTGATGTATTGGACCTTGATGTGTGGGTGACTATCTCTTTGAATTTGTGCGGCACCAACTGCACTTCATTCCAGCACCCTTCTATATACTACTGTGGAATTCTGGTCTGGTGTGCAATGGGATATCTGTTTATTGATTCCCTCCACTAACCCTGCCTCCTTTTTGTTCTCCCTATCTCCTATTTCCACTTCTTCCTCTGACTGGCATGTATAATTTTCTATTGAAGGGACACGGCTAGAGAATTGTGTTCTCTGGGGCCAGTGGAGGGGGGGCGGACGAGGGAGCGCTGTCATATCGGATGGCCAGCGCCCAGCGGTGAGGGGGAGAGAAGCCCCCCTTCCAATGTGGGGGCAGCCCCACTGCAAGGGAAAACTTTTGAATTTTCTGGAGCTGGGCAATAAGTAAATCTTTTTTTGTTGTAGTTTCCTGCCTGGACATCATCTCAGTAACAGAAGTTCCTGTTCCTGTTGCAGGCTGACAACGCTAAACTAAAACTTATTGTCAACATTATTGTCAGCCTGCTGTGTGCTCTCTTTGAAATGGCTGTTGGACTGCCGATTAGGTATGCACATGTCTTCTACAGATCTGATAAACACCCCAACTTAACTAAAGGCCAACAACAATTCTGCTAATTGCGAGGCATGGGTTTAGCATGGTGCTGTTACTAGCAGGATATCTAGGTAATAAACTTTGAAACTGATTTACAAACAAAACAATTTGCTCACGAAAACGGAATACAGTGAAGTATGATACTAAAGATACCGAAAAATTGATTTTAGGTCTACATACATGTTAACTATTCCCAGTATTTGGATGAAAGGTGTAGAGATATATGCTAAATTAAAAGCACTCTGATTGCACCTAGTAAAGCATTTTCCACAGTTTGCAGACCATTCCTAAAAACATTTTAGCAATATTCCAGCTTGGCACATTATTGCATGTATATTTTGTACTATATCAGATATAATTTTAGTGCTTAGTAGCTCTTTTTTCACTTTTTTTGCATCATCACTGATGCAGATCTTTTTTGTATATCTATTTCAGCAATATGAGTTGGTATCAGTAGTTCTGAACAACTGACAGATTCCTGATCACTTCTATACCACTGTTCTGAATAAATTATGTTTGTTGCCAAACTAAATTTTAGGAATAATTATGAAGAGGATGAGGTATGAATATATTTCCTGCCTTTTAGTCTATGTTGTTTTCCTTGGCTCTCAAGATTCTAATTCAGAATTTTGCTTATTAGTGTAGGTTGGAGAAATTAGCTGCTACAGTAAACTCGACAGTTTGAGATTTTGCTGGAATACATAATTATTCTCATGGTGGGGAAAATAAAATCCTGCCTAAGCCGAGAGATGTCATAACAGATCATGTGCATAACGATCAGGTAATGTCTGGAAGGGGTGAAAGGTTTAAAGCTACATACAGATATAGGCTGAGCATGTTAAATGTTCAGCATCCTCATATACTTGCAAGTCACTGGGAAGCAGCTTTATATTTGTGTTCAAGCGGTAACTACATTGAAGTTACATTTTATGATCTGATGAGATTACAAAGCAATAATTTAAAACAAACCTTGCATGAACAAAAGCGACTTTCCACTGCGGTAAACTGCCTTGCTCCCTCAGCTGTAGGAAGAATAAGCATACTTTTTAGTGTACTTTTCATTTTATATGCCTTCTCCCAGCAATTTCATTAATTTCATTAATTTTTTGCTTATCTACAACACTGCTGTCTCGAGATCTTCATTCTGCCTTTTGCTGAACAGCCTGTGACTAAAATCTTTCAAGCTGTACCAACACTAGAAATGAGGCTGGGCTAGGTGTGCTCTAATTTCACCCAAGCCCGCTCAAAACTCTGACCACCACCCCCTCCTCCTCACCCAATCTGTGATGGCAGGGGTGGCAGCGGAAGAAATTGGGTGGCAATCACTTTTGGAAGTTTAACAGTTTATTAAGCACCATAAACTTAAGAGAAGGGCTGGGAATAGGATACCCAGAAAAGTGACAGAATACAGAGTCCAGACTCTAATTAGTCAGTGCAAAATAAAGGACCTTTTTAGCCAGAACTGGAACTGGAATAGTAGCTGCAGCATACAAACTCCTAGATGGGCCACCAAAACGTCTTGCAGTGTCTTCCCAGCTACAGCCCTTACCTGGCTCCCTGAACAATCTTAGCATCCCATCGACAAAGATAAAGAGTTAACACTACAGGCGCCAGCACAGATGACTGTGTGGGAAAAGTGAATCGATACACTGAAAAGGTAGCTCACGCTGTTCTGGGGTCACTACAAAGACTGAAATGAAAAACAGAAAAGAGCGCCTCCATAGTGTAAAACTGCTTTAATAAAACAATGTGAAAAAAGACAATTATTAAAGCAGTTTTACACTATGGAGGCGCTCTTTTCTGTTTTTCATTTCAATCTTAGCATCCACCTCCGGTACTTCAATCCAGGCAACTCACACTTCCAAGTTTCAAACCCAGGACCTTCTTCTGGCATCACATCCTCCCCAGGCAGCAGGCTTCAGAGGTACAGCCCTCTGACACAGTGCTTTCTCTTTTGGCAGAAACCCAGGAGGCAAGAGCCCTTCTCCATGGTCATCCCAAATATTTATATCCATCTCCAGCATGCAGCACTGGCAATAAACCACCTAGTGGGTGGCCGGTGAGACATACTGTAGATTTTGATAATTCAGTATTATTGTATCTTCTATTGTCAAGAACACTCCTCAGCCAGCAGACAGAAGCAAACATTAAACGAAGCTTAGGGAAAGCCTAACAAAGGCAGAACTATCAATCCAAGATCAGCCTGACTGCAGCCTAGCTCTAACACTAAAACTATGCTAGCAACACCACTGCTTAGGGGAGGGTCTCTACAATATAAAAAAAGTTACCTGGTCCTATCCACAATATGCTGATAATTGAACCTTATCAAAACTGTATGGCCATCGGAAAAAAGTCTAGAGTCTCACTTTTTGTGGTACATTTTTTCTGGCCTCTCCATGAACTCTGTAATATGGATTCTCCAGTGTCTTATATTCTTTGTGATCCCTTCAGTGTCCTGTCTTCTCTTTGATGTCCTGTGTGTCAGATAAAATTTCTCGTGGCAGTGGTGGACAATGTTTCCACCCAGGGGCTGCATCCAGTTGTATTGCAGCATATACTGTACATTCACCACACCTTGCTCTGCCACAAACCACTCACTGTCTTTTTGATTTAAGTCGCTTGTGCTTTGTTGATGGACTCTTGTGGCAGAACGACTTAAATGTCAGACAGTTTTAATAGAGAGGGTCATTTGTACTAGGGATGTTCAGATTCCATTTCAGATACCAGTGCTGATACTTGGCATTTTCACGAGAACTACCCAGGAGCCCTGTATGCTTCTTAAAAATGGCAGCTGCCTCCTAACGTTTGAGTTTTCCTCTGGTCCAGTCTTGGAGCTGGAAAAGTATCTGTACTTGTAGTTGTACCAAGTACGGCACTTGGTATTTGAACATCCCTAATTTGTAGCTTTTGGAGTGGATCATGTGGGAAAATTGGTCCACCACTAACCATTATGACACCTTAGAAATGTTAAAAGTGAACAGAAATTATGAGTATGATATCACATTTCAATAAAATATATGGAAGTAAAGCAAGTTATACCAAGCATATATTAAATGAGTTTTTACACTTTGGAGTCATATTATGACCAGGATGTATACACAATTTGATCAGAGCATGGTTTTATGAATATTGCAGATCCTAGAAATAGGTCAGCTGTACTCTCCAATGTCCATGTCAAGTCACCACAATGTGCAGTTTACATGATTCACTTATGCCTCATCATGTTGATTAATAGTTAGCTCAGTGCTTAAAATGTACGTGTCAGCTCTACACAATAAAAATACAGTTTAAAATGACTATATATTATAGATAAAAATGCTCTAAATTTCATGTCACTCAGAACTCGGTTCATTGCAGTGGAAGAACATTAACACAGCATATGTTCTGAAGCAGTTCATTTAGATGTATGCTACACTTCCAAGATATCTCATAGCATGCAGTGTCAAGCCGTAGTTTCTAAAGCAAGCAAAATAATTTCTTGTATTAAAAGGGGTATAGACTTTAGAGAGAGAGAGAAATAATCCTCTCCCTGTACAAAGCATTAGTAAGGATGTTGTGGAACTGAAAAGAGTGCAGAGAAGGGCAACCAAACTCATAACAGGCATGGAGGAGCTCAGCTATGAGGAAATATTAACTGAACTGAATTTGTTCAGTTACTTTGGCTTCCATGCTTTTTGAGTCTCTGACTATAGAGATTAGGAAACCTGACACTTTTCTGACACTCATTTGTGACATACTTGTTCCAGGTTTACCAGGAAACTAACATTTTGAAAAGAGGGCAAACAATGGCAGGCCCCATACCTTTCCCATGATAGAGTCACTTTAATAATTTTTTTAAACAGGCTAGATTGATGTAGGTTCAGCTTTGTAACTTCAGCGCTTCAGCAAAAGTATTGGCAAATTTGGGTGGTGCTTACCTCCAAGATTAAACAGGCATGCCATAAAGAAGGAGGGTTAATGATTTGTTGCCACTTATTGACCTAGGCTGGTCTTCCATTTGGTTTGACCAGTGGTACCAATCCCAGGAGGACTCTAAAATGTGCAGCTACCTGTTGGTGCAGACTTGGCTCCCCACATACAGTTTTTGTCTCTTCTTTGGAAGACCAAGAGGACCATCTTTGGGACTCCAGGGGTGCTACATGACTAGGATCAGTGAATAGATAAGTTATTAATACCAGATCTTAATATAAATAAAAACAAGAGTGTCAGAGAGTAGAGAGTGAGTTTGAATCTTCTTCATCCATAGACTTATTTTTTTCTTGCAGAATAGAAAAAATAGTTAATGTTTGCACTTCAGACCATTACACTTGTGAGTGTGCCTTAAAATTGTGGATTCTTTATTGGATAATATATCCCAAATCTGTTGAGGATATAAACGCAGGTGCCCTCAACTGCTTTTTTAACCTTAGGATATGTGCCCATTGCCATCTGTAACTTTAGTTTTTGTGATCCTTAGGATATGTGCCCATTGCCATCTGTAACTTTAGTTTTTGTGATCCTGCTTTAATCCTTTTATTCTTTGAAATTATTCTGAAAGAAGTGGTACCACAGTGCAATTGTTTGACTACATATTATTTGTTCTTTCCCGGTTTGCATGTCATAGCTGTAATCCCACCTTCCCACCTTTCCTTTTATGCACATTGCAATCCATAGGAATCAGATCAAAGATACAGGGTTTGTTTTAATTCCATTTTTACTCCCTTTTCTAAAGATATTTTATTATCTTCCAACTGGCATTAGATTCATTAAAGAGGAAGAATTAAATTGCATTGAGTTAGCTTGCTGTATATTTTTATGACTGAATAAAAACATCCATATGTACATAGCCTTTTGCATTCCTTGTTCACGAAGCATGATGTATGCCCCAGATGTACATAATCTCTTCAAACCTAATCCCTGCATTCTCAAGAACCTTTCAATGGTTTGGTTTTGTCAATATCATGCATGATGTTGTGGAGCTACAGATCTTTTGAATATTGGTCTGATTTGCTGATGCCTAGTAAATATAATGCCACAGTAGTAGATATATGTAGGCTGGAATTGCTGAAACAAACCTGCCACCTGTTAAACTATGCAGCCTTTGTTTTTTTTGTTTAATTATGACTCTTCATGATCCAGTCATGTAATTTGGTATAGTTCCAAATCTTGTAAATGAGGGCCTTTGTAACTGTAGAATAACAGAAAATACAAAGCATGCAAAGAAAATTGACATTACGGGGTAAGAATGCCAGTTCTTTTAGTTACCATTTTAAAGCGCTATTGTTTAAAATGAACCTGACTGCACAAATAATAAAGTAGTTGTTTATTTTCTGATAGCAGGTACCTCAGGGTGCCCTCATAGGCTCTTTAATTTCAGAGTGATTCAGACATACATGGAGATGACCGCATGTTATGTAACATTCAGCCAAAATCAAGAGGTGACATTCCTATTTTATTTCACAGTTTAAAGCCAGTGATTCTGTGTCATCGCTTTGACAGGCTTACAGAATTGTGAGGCATGTCACAGTTTTTGACTTTGGATAGAAGTCAAGATTTGGTATTGTGTTCCTTTATGCAAGCCATTGCAATAAGAAAGTTAAACGCACTTGTTGCAAGTCAAGTGACAAAGTGATGGTGACAAATTCACTTAAAGTATCTAGCCAAGTAACCAAGTATGTTTCCACATTGTACAGCTCTGTGGTCTAAAGGGGAAAACCCAAACCAAGGCACTTAACAGGATGGGTTCAAAAGGACAGACCATGATAATGATAGTATATATACTGTATATATAAAGCAGCAGGTAATTAAAAGCCTAATTGTTACCTTTATTGACTGTCATTTATTTATTGTCGATGTATTCTGTATCCTTATGTACAAATCAGACATTGCACAATTTGGTCTGAAACGCGTCACTGTACAAACACTGCGCAAATTGGTTTCCCCTTCCTAGAAACATTCTCTAAAGATTAAATAACATCATGGTCTGGTTACCTATATATCTTTTCCTCTGATGTTTATGACAACTATGTTTGATACATTATTGTATGTGAAGGGAGTAGGTGCAGATTTGTTGTGTAAAATATTGACTATGTAATTATCTTTAATGGCCTGATTTTCCAGATGAGCATTTTGGGGTAAAATCCTAAAAAAAAATGTACGGGGGAGGGCTATCTGGCGGCCCACTCTCTTCTCAATAGGATATGCTCTCCCCCGGCTCACTGTCTCGCTCCGCTCGCTCCTGTGAGGAGAACACAGCCGGTTGCCACCGCTGCCTGCGCCTCCGCCAAGATGATGACTGCTGCTGATGTCAGTGGAGGATGTGGCACTGACACTGTGTGAGGGTGTGTTGTTACAGCTGAGAAGACCGGGAAGCAAAAGTTGTAATGTGGTGTGAAGGAAGGTGTTTCCTTGTGTGTGACAAATTCATCTATAGTAGCCCAACACTGCTCCGCTCATATAAGTTATATGAGCTAAGCAGTATTGGGCTGCTATAGATGAATTTGTCACACACAGAAAGCACCTTGCACTACCCCTGGTGGAACTACCTGGGTCGCGGTGGTGCAGGCCCTGGCATCCCCCCACTTGGGGGGGGGGGAGATGGAAAGAAAGAAGCAGGCCTGGTAACCGCCGAGGTGGGCGGTGGTTTCTTGCACCGGGGCCCTGAAATTTTAATTACGCCTCTGCTGAGAGACATTCTGTATCCATAATGGATGGAATAGTTATAGATAATAGCTATTTTTAGATAGTTGTAATAATCAGATACTATTAAATATTCATTTTAAATTATTTGTGCTCTTGCTTGTTGCAGGTCCTTTTTAACTAATTTGATATCCCATTAAGAAAACAGGCATTACACAGACATGCAGCTTTCAGTTTGCTATTCTCACACTTTTCAATATTGGTGGGAACTGACTACAGCTTGAGGAATAAGGAAGAAAATGCAAATCAGTGTTGGACTCTTGTTGTGTGAATCTTAACAATAATAAATACAACTCATATTGTGCAAGGCTGATATGTTATAGGTGGTGTTGGGAAGCTTTTTAATTGAATGTTTAGGAAGATTTCAAAAACAAAAACAAAAAAGTGGCTTGGCAGATGTTCACAGAATAGGACTGAAGGAACAGTTTAGGTGTACCACCAGTGGAAAGTCATCCATACATCTAGATCAGGCAACACAGCAAAGGTGGAATAGAGGATAGTATAGTATCCACATTTGGAGGGACTCTCCCTTTTTTTGCACCAAACTCACCTGTCCCTCTTTCCTCTTTAGTTGTCTCTTTTGTAGGTATGATGTACAGACTATTACAAAAAGCTGTATTTGACTACCAACTCGCTAAATCTACCATCCAACTTCTAAATATTGCATTTGTTTTTTTGTAAACCAGTATAAAGTATATGTAATGGTAAAAACACTTATGGATTAAACCAGTTTTTTTTGTTTGCATAATCGTTGTTCGTCGTAGTCCACATCCTGTATATAGTGCTAGAAGTTGCCTTCTTTGCCATCTCAGAAAGTCAGGTGGTATGGGATGGTACATCAATATGCTTTGGAACATGAATTATACAACTATCTACAAAGACTTGGCATGAACCATAGATTTTTTATTTTACAACCAAGAATGAGTTCGTCTCTGGCCCTGCTAACCATAATATTTATTTTTGTCACTTGCATTTATTATACGCACAGTTTGAAAAATACAAACTGTAGCCCGTACTTATGGCTAATAAAAAAGTATACTTTTACAGTTAGCAAAATACAAGGCTGTCATGAAACCGTCTTCTTAGCTCACTGCTTGTGTAATTTAAAGATTAAAGGGGTACAATTTAAGATTTAGCACCTCCGCTGCACATATATGGGAAGACTGCCAACTTTCACTGCTGAGCTTTTCCATTAAAGTAGAATTCTATTAGTCTGTTGTTACATTCGGGAAAAGACGAGTGACTATTCAGTGATTGAAATATCACAATAAGATAAGTGACACTTAAGAATTCTTACATGAACTCTAACCAGGAGCTTTTTCAGCATCAACTCCATCCAATACTGATATTTAAGCTTTAGTTGTTACTGACAAGTTAAATCACATGCTGGGTTCCTATATCTCAGCGGTATTTATTGGCTCTGTGGACCCTAAGTTTCCAACTATGCTTCCAGGTATAGGGAGCGTGCATACATAGTGCATGTCCAGGGAGACATAAAAGACATAAAAAATGCAGAAATAAAATGCAGCTCTATACTAATTGATGCTCACTAAATGTATTTGTTAATGCAAGCAGTATGCGTACCTATATTTAACTTGATATCAGCCTCCCAGTGCCTCTACAGCAGAGTGGAGAAAGAGCACAAGGAGCCAATCAATTGTACTGCAGCATAAGGAGCATGCTGGTAGGAGATGAAAGCAGAGGACAGAGATGAGCTAATCAGTCTACTGCTTCTACTTTAACTGTCCAGTCAGAGGCTGGTGGAGGGACAAGACCTGTAGGTGTTACTGAACTGCAGCAGAGAAAAATCCGGTCTCTTCCCCTGCCAACACTGAAACTGTGCTAAAGTCAGAAAGTTCTCTCAATTTTACCTTAGACTGAGTTTTGTGTACTTAACAAGCATCCAGCACCTCATCAGATCACTATGAGTGTTCTTCCTAAAGTCTGTGCTGTGCAAAATCTTTTCTCTCTCTCTTTCACTCTCTCTCTCTTTCTCTCTCTTTCTCTCTCTTTCTCTCTCTCTCTCTCTCTCTCTCTCTCTCTCTCTCTCTCTGTGTCTCTCTCTTGCTTTATTCCTTCTACACCAATGACATTCATATTTTCAAAGATTTTTAACTGCCGCATTTGGTGTCTTCTCTTCTGCCTTTGTGTCATCAAACTTATTTACTAACTTCCAAGGTACCACTGCACTTCTTCACTGACTGCCACCGTACCATTATACTTCTTCACTGACTGCCACCGTACCATTATACTTCTTCACTGACTGCCACTGTACCATTATACTTCTTCACTGACTGCTACTGTACCATTATACTTCTTCGCTGACTTCCACTGAACCATTATACTTCTTCACTGACTGCCAGTGTACTATTATACTTCTTCACTGATTGCCACTGTACCATTATACTTCTTCACTGACTGCCACTGTACTATTATACTTCTTCACTGACTGCCACTGTACCATTATACTTCTTCGCTGACTGCCACTGTACCATTATATTTCTTCACTGACTGCCATTGTACTATTATACTTCTTCACTGACTGCCATTGTACTATCATACTTCTTCACTGACTGCCACTGTACCATTATACTTCTTCACTGACTGCCACTGTACCATTATACTTCTTCACTGACTGCCATTGTACTATTATACTTCTTCACTGATGATCACTTTACCATTATACTACTTCACTAAAGTTCACTGTACTGGTGTACTTATCCACCAACAGCCACTTTATTTGCACACTTCTCCAATGACCACTCTCTATAAAACAGCACACTTGTTCACTGATTACCACCAATGCAACATCATAACATACCACAACTGAATCATTATGTATGCTGTGCTATACATTACATTAACTGCATTGGCCTATACATTGTATTGTACATTCATATCACCAGGATTTTTTGTGGGCACACTTTTGCAAGTATTACTACTAAATTACAAGCTTTTGGATCTTACCTAGTATCTCCTACACACCAGGATCAGGGTGCGTAGAAGGCACAGAAGACAAATAACCAGAACACACATTATTTTAATGGACTCCAAATTTGGGTTTTGATGATAGTGATGTGTTGGGGCCATGTGTTGGTCCTTGAATGCTCGACTCTTGGAAGTGCCATTCAGCATGCTAGTTCATCAGACTTTTGGCATCCTTGTGTGTTGTGTGAGGAGCACCTTGTATAGAGAGTTAAACAACTGAGTGTTTAGTTCATGTCTGTATTAATATTCACAAAATGACATGTTTCAGGGGATTGGAGCTACCCCTTCTTGCTTTAAATAATGTTAAAACTGAAAGGTGTAGGGACTGTAGTTGGTATCTGGGCCTTTGGGTTGTGAGGTGCGCCTCACATGCCCACCTCACAACATTCACTTTAATTGTGGTTAATAGTAATACTATAACTTGCTTTGTCTATTTTATGCCTTTTTTGTGGCATTGTTCTTTGGAAAGAAGAGAGATTAGGTGTCATCAGAACAGGTTCATTTGCACAATGTTGTGTCATATGTTGTTGAAGGATGTAACTGGAGGCATCTTATTTCTGATAGATGTTGAATATACAATTTTGATGCACCAAGCATGGCTCCTCTATCCTGTCTCCAGGAGGTAAAAATGCTACCGCACATAAGGTACACAAAAATGTTAGCTATGACTATAAATATATCATCAACAATCTCCGCATTAACATGAACACAAACAGCAACAAATCCTAAGCGCAATCCAGTCTCCTTCATTTCATATTGCTGCTGGGCCACATAGCTGACATTGCAGAGCACCAGTGGCTGGATAATGAAGCATATTGTTAGATACAAGAGGTCCCGAGCTCTGAGCTGTATTAGTAACAGCAAAATTAAAAGGACAGTGGAATCCCAATTCTTCCATAAAGAAGCTCTGTTTTCATCACTAATAAAAGATGGTTTATACTGTAACTGGCCATTTTAGGTATTGTATGTCTTACAGAATGGAATTAACAAATTCTGTTGTTTCCAAATGACAGTAGAATCAAATAAATGATTTACTGTATGTGATTCTTTTCGCATCAATAATAATGAGAACCTAGAAGAGTGGCACCTATTTTCCTGCAAAAACAGTGGTAATAGTTGCATATATTTGTAAATATATGTGAAATGTGATTACAGCCATCAGGAAACGTCTGTGTTGTTTGGTGTTGCCCTATTCCGTGGCAGTACTAACACTGGGAACAAACAGCAATAAACAACCGACAAGCAGGTTTACTTGATGGTCACCTCCTCCTTGCCTTGGTACAATAACACATTGAAAATTTAGAATAACATAAAACAGCTTAAAAACGAAGTGAACTCTGAAACTTTTGCCCAAAGAAGGCAGATAGCAAATGGCTTATCAGAAGTATTGTCTGGTTTCCCTGTTGTTGAACTTTCCCCATTACTTACTTATCATGCATTGTTCTGCACTGTGTCTCTGTGTGGAGGTGGTCATTTTGGTAGAAACAGGGCTTTCCTTACTCATATCAAAGCTCAGCAGAACAGTAGTGACCTCACCACATTTCCATCAAAATGTGAGACTGATCAGTAGGGATGAGGTTTTGATTAACACCAACTATTAGCCGGGTGTGAATTAGCATGTTTCAGCAAATGTATGTGTCATTTCGCCAGGTCAGACCTGTATGAAGCCATAATACACTGCATGGCCTTTGAATCATAGTCAGCAGGTTTAGATAAGCCAACAATGTGGATAATTGAAAAAGCCAGTCCTCTCGCTATAAAAGGGTGGGCTTGCAGCAACCATATTGTCAGTCTATGTTGGACCTGTTAGGGAGAGTATAATGAGAGCTGACGATCTGTATATAGAGAGTTTAAGGAGATCTGTGCTAAACTGTGCTATTCTATGCCTCATGCACTATTCCACAGTCAGATTTATTCACATAAGCCCTTGTTAGGACTCTTGTTGCTGTATCAGCAACAAATGTCATTGTTTGCTAGCTATTGTGACCCCTTTTGCATATTTTTTGGGTCGTTTTGTTATTTAATCATTTTTTAAATTAATTCTACAACCAAAAATATGCTAATGAAGTCCGCCGTTGCTGAGACAGTAGGTGAACATTGTGCTGTTCAGTACCACTTCATACATCTTTAGGTATCACCTAAACATGTAACTTTAAGGATTAGTGTATTGTCCATTTCACCCTCAAACCCATAGAAAAAGGTCTTTGCCCAGCTGTTTTTTTTCAATTGACATAGGTACCACCTAGCATTGCCTTGCTCCCCATGCTGTTTGCAATAGTTTGCCTTTCAGCCCTACCACAATTGCTCATTTATGTGCACCAATAAGTTTAAATGCAAAATGGCAGCTTAAAAATGGAATAGATAAACTATAGGAGTTCTACAATGTGGTGGTCCATTCTGGGAATAGTTAGAGTTTAGGTGGTCAGCCTGGGGTCCTCCTATGTTTTCCTTTGGTGGTGCTCCAAAGCTTCATCTTTCTGCCTTATACCTACCTGCCTCTACCTCTATCTCCTACAGCCTCTTTTGGCTTCTCCTGTTTCACTGCTAGATGTCCTTACATTTACTATCCATATTTAATATCCATATCCATATTTAATATCCATATTTAGATATATCCCATAGCGTTGGTAAATATTAAATGTGAAAAGATAAAAAGCAGGCTTCAGAGGGGCTTTTGTGTTTACTCTTTCATTTGGCACAAATACCAGGCCCCTTTCCTCTCTTTAACAGCCCTCCTTGTTTTAGCCAGTCTGCACCAAAACTGTTCAAGCCAGTCTGCACCACAAATGAAAAGTGAAAACAAAGGTGTGCTTTGAGTAAAATTACAGTGAAACATATTATGATGTACTGATAAATCTTCACAGTATTACCCAGATATAAAATGTGTTCTTTTTGTGATATTGATTCATTTTTTTTCATTTCATATCCATGTTATTTTATATTTTTTCCATAATATATCATATACAGATGTTGATAATATAATGACCATAGAGCTAATTACGGTCAATGATGCAATCACAATCAGTCAATAGATATATACTGTAAACGTCTTAATATGAAATGTGATTCATTATCTTTGAATTTAACTTAAAGATGATTGACATAATTCCTCGAATTTGGTGAATCTAAGTACCATGATTTCTGGTTGTCTTACTGCTTCACATGTTTATAGTTTAGTCCGAGTGGCATATGTTGCACCATATGGAAACTTACTTTGTAACTTGTTCTTTAGAATAACAAATCTAAAATCTGAGAAAAATCTGGAATTACAAATTGGATATTCTTGCAAATGTGTCAGTCAGATTGTGTGTGTGTACAGCATGTGTATATACAGTATATGCCACCACTAGAATATGCAGCGCTATAGCATGTCAAGTGTAAAGTGAAATACAATATAGAATACATGTTACAGTAGGATATGAAATTGAATTTTCCTCCCTTAAAGGAGAACTATGAGTTGAGTGCTTTTCACTCACCTCATGGTTCTAGCCGACCTGTGACAATGAGACTGTCACAGGTCGGCTCAGTAGATCGGGAGGTGAGCGAACACATACAGGCGTTCGCTCACCTCTCGATCCTGTCACGGCTCTCTGCTGTCACAGGGGAGGGGCTGGATTCCCCCCTCCCCGCTCCTCCAGCGCTGACTGGCGGATCGGGCGGGGGAGGGGGCGGGTACAGCTGGCTCTGCCTCTAGATAGGCAGAGCCAGCTGTCACTCACGCAGCTGGGCAGATCCAGACATAATTGTCGGGATCCGCTTCAGCTGCGGCGTCTCAGTATACCGCGAGCAGTATCTCGCGGTATACTGTGGTGTCTCAGTATACAGCGAGCTGTAGCTCGTGGTATACTGAGCTTAGGGTGACGGGAGGATGCTAGTTTGTGTCCTCCCGTTACCCTAAGGAGAACTATGGGGAAAAGCCTTAACCCCATAGTTCTCCTTTAAGGCCTTGCTCACACCAAATGCAGAGCAGATCTGCATGAGTTTCTCTACATGCAGTGCAGTGAGTTGTGCCGCGTTTTTTTGATACGTTCCGGGCCATTTTTTAGTTTAAAATGGGCTTTCAGTGCATTCCAGGCGTTTGCATGCGTTTTTGATGCGTTTGCATGCGTTCCAGAGCAGGTAAAATAGGGCCGGCTGCAGTTTTTTTACCTGCTCTGGAACGGAACGCTGCGATGTGAACTGGAGCTAAAAATACCATTGGAATACATTGGATGCAGTTTATCTCCGGTCTGTTACTGCTCTGCTCCTGGAACGCGCTTGGTGTGAACAAGGGCTAAGTGCATACATACTTACATACTTACATAGTATTTGAGATTGAATAAAGACACAGGTCCATCAAGTCCAACCTATTGCGTGTATGCATGTGCTTCTACATGTGTTTGAGTCCATGTGTGATATTGTTCTTAAGTGTAGCTGTACCCCTGTATGTTACGGTCCCTGAGGAAATCGTCCAAACATTTTTTGAACGATTCCACACTCACCGATGAAATCACTGCTTGCGGCAGCGAGTTCCAGACCCTAACCGCTCTAACTGAGACGAACCCCCTTTTCTCCAGTCCTTGTTATGGAGTTTAGGGTAAAAAGTTTATTGCTAATGTTGCTATCCCCGTTGAACATTTTGTACATGAAAATCATGTCCCCCCTTAATCTCCTCACTTCCAGTGTGAACAAGTTTACATTTAGTAACCTTGTCTCATAGCTTAGGTCCTCCATCCCCTTAATGAGTTTGGTTGCCCTTCTCTGGACTCTTTCCAGCTCAAGGACATCCTTTCTGTGGATTGGTGACCAAAACTGAACTACATACTCCAGATGAGGTCGAACCAGCGATCTATAAAGTGGCAAAATTATAGATTTGTCTCTACACTACATTCCCTTTTTAATACAGGACAGGACTCTGCTTGCTTTGTTTACCGCAGCCTGACATTGCAAGCTATTATTCAATCTGCGGTGTACAATAACCCCCAGATCTTTTTCCGCTTCTTACTTCCCTAGTGGAGTTCCCATTAATGTGTATCCTGCTTGCCTATTTTTAATCCCAAAGCGCATTACTTTACATTTATCGACATTAAACCTCATCAGCCATATAGTTGCCCACTCCCCTATTTTATCCAGGTCCCTCTGCAATGCTTTAGTTTCTAAGTCCGTGTCTATTACCCTCCCGATTTTAGTATCATCAGCCAATACGGAAACATGGCTATTTACCCCCTCCCCTATATCGTTGATAAACAGGTTAAATAACATGGGGCCTAGTACAGATCCCTGAGGCACGCCACTCATGACCCTAGCCCAATCCGAAAAGGAGCCATTTATCGATACTCTCTGGACACGTTCCTTTAGCCAGTTCTCTGTCCATGTACACACCATTTCATCGATAGACCTCAGCTTGTGTAGTAAGCGCTTATGTGGTACCGTGTCAAATGCTTTTTGAAAAATCTAAATATACTAAATCCACCAGCTTCCCTCCATCCAGATTTCTACTTACCCTTTCGTAAAATGTTAATAGGTTGGGCTGGCATGATCGGCCCTTCCTAAATCCATGGTGATTATCATTTATTATACCATTGTCATAAACAAACTCTACTAAGTAGTCCTTTATCATTCGCTCTAGCAGTTTGCAAACTATGGATGTAAGACTGACTGGTCTGTAGTTCCCTGGTCGGCATCTTGACCCCTTTTTAAATATCGGTACTACCGTAGCTCTCCGCCAGTCACTTGGTACTCTACCAGTCATTAGGGAGTCCTTGAAGATAAGGAATAATGGTCTCGCTATAACCTTGCTATAACCTTGCTTAAAGTTTTATTAAAGGATAATTAAAGCCTTGGGTGTTTTTGCATATATCTACTGCTGGCAAGCAGTAGATATATGCAAAAAGTGTAAAAAAAAAAAAAAACCCGATTCGAAAAGGGTTAATACTTGCCCGTGCCTTCCCTGCTCGCTCCTGTCTGAAAATGTGAAAAATCTCGGGCAGCCGCAAAGGATCTTGGGGCGGGCACATGCGCAGATCACATTTTCGGCCAGGACGCAAGCAGAGACGCAAGGTAAGTCTATGGATGCGTGCACCCGCATGCAGACACCGTGGGACAGGAAGTGCCAGCAAGCCCAGAGGAGTCAGCGCTGGATCGGAGACCTGCCACAGCGCTGGAGGGACAGATGAAAAGGACAAGAAAGAAGAAGATCGGATTAAGAAACATCATTTAAGGTAAGTGCTGACATTAACATTGGGGGAAAAACATTTTTGACTTTAATGTCGCTTTAAACCCTTCATATAAAAAATAATACAATGCAGCAGACCTCGACACGTGTTCAGTCCTGGGGCCAATTCTGTTTATCCTATTTATAAATGATTTAGAGGTCGGAATAAATAGATTACTCACAGTGTTTGCTGATGATACGAAATTATGTAGGACAACAAGCTTGCAACAAGACATAGGGGTCTATTTACGAATATGCCTCGGCTCGGCTGAGCCGCGCTGAAAGCCGAAGCTGGCACCACCCTCTGCTGCAGTTCTCCATCAGGTCCATCGGCAGAGGATTGGCTATTGGCTATTGCAAATTGAAATAGCCAATACGAATCTAGCAATGCATTCCAATGGGCAAAAAACTTTTTTTAAATCACTCGGCTGCCCTCGGCAGCTTAGTGAATAGACCCCATAGTATCACTGCAGCAAGACCTCAATAAAGTAGAAGAGTGGGCAGCAATGTGGCAGATGAGTTTTAATTTAGAAAAATTTAAAGTCATGCACTTGGGGGCCAAGAACATGAATGCAGACTACACTTTTTGAGGGGTTCCGCTGGGAAAATCGGAGATAGAGAAAAGTCTAGGGTCACTAACAGACCACAGATTCAGGAACAGCATACAATGCCATGGTGCAGCTAACAAAGCGAGTAGAATACTAACTTGTATTAAAAGAGGGATTTCTGGGGGGGCGTGGTTTGGCCGCAGACTAATATGGCCGCACCCCCCTCCCCACCCCAAAGCTTTATGTCGCTTTCTGACCCATGTACTAGCAAAGATTTGTACACCACGTGCATAATAATCGCTACTTTACTTCGCTTTTATGATAGGTGCCTTATTTTTTTTGAATTAATTGTACTAATTTGTTTGGACCCTAGCATTTTAAGGGCCCCCTGGCTTTCCAGGATTGGCTTATGATACATCTATGCAAATATTGGGCCTTTGGCCATGTATTCTTTTGTTATTTTGTCCTCTGCCACATTATATTGTATGGGTCTTGCAACTGTGATTTTCATCACCTGTATTGTGAAAAATGTTGAATAAAAACTATGGTTATAAAAAAGAGGGATTTCTTCAAGGGATAAAAATATAATTTTACCACTTTACAAAACACCGGTTAGGCCACATCTGGAGTACGCAGTTTAATTTTGTTCACCAATCCATAGGAGGGATGTCCATGAGCTTTAGAAGGTTCAAAGAAGTGCAACTAATTTAGTAAGGGGAGTGGATGGTATAAGTTATCAAAACCGACTATAAAAATGTAATTTGTTCTCCTTAGAGAAGAGACATTTCAGAGGTGACATGATTGCAATTTGCAAACGAATCATTGGGGACAGTAGTATTGGGAATACACTGGATTCCCCCCTCCCTGCTCCGATCCTCCAGCGCTGACTGGCGGAACGGACGGTGGAGGGGGCGGGTACAGCTGGCTCTGCCTCTAGATAGGCAGAGCCAGTTGTCAGTCATGCAGCTGGGCGGATCCGTGCATAATTGTCGGGATCCGCTTCAGCTGCGGCGTCTCAGTATACAGTGAGCAGCAGCTCGCGGTATACTGCGGCATCTTTGTGTGTTTTACAAGCTTCACTTGTAAAACACACAAAGCAGATAACAGAAGCACCTACTTGCCAACCTGTAGTGTGAAAATTGTCTTGTTTGGACTTTCCACTTATCTTTCATTTACTATAACCAGGGCTTAAAAATAATTAAGTGGTATTAAAAGCTGTTTTTAACGTAAGTTAACATATTCTTCAGGTTGTTAAGATTGAAAAGTACAGAGCTGGATATATTACATGGGGAAAGCTGAAAGGTCACAAGTGTGGCCATGTTCTTGGTATAAAGAGCCTCTGAAACACCTTATACAAATTTCATAAAACACCATTACAAAATATTTCAAAAAATATATGTAAATGTTTCCAATATTTAGGATTTTTCAATACTTCCAATGCATGTGACCTTCAGTATTATTTTATAACATGGGAGAGACTATGGTATGGTGTGCATTTTATGATTTACCTCCTTCTACTCCTTGCATCCCTGCCAGAACCCACTTCCCTTCCCTCAAACTCTGTCAGTCCTTCCCGATTCATATTTTCCATGTCAGACATAGATCCAGTATCACTTCTCCTCCTCAAATGTCCTTCTTGGTTCACCTTCTCAAATCGATCAGGTGTCACTTCTCCTGCTTAAATGTCCTTCTATCTCCTCCTCCACACTTAGTTCAAGTGTTGTTTGTTCTGCTAATGTTTTTTGAGTGTCACTTGTCCCCCTTACATGAGTTAAGTGGCCTAGATGCTACTTGTCCTATTCAAATCGGTGTCACTTGTTCTCCTCACATAGGTCAAATGGTGCTTGTCCCCCTTGCATGAATCATATATCACTTGACCTCCTCAAATAGGTGAGATGTCGCTTGTCCTCCTCACATGAGTCGGGTATCAATTGTCTTCCTCGCATAGGTAAGATGTTGTTTGTCCTCTTAGCATGGGTGTATTAAAGGGCAATATGACATTTCTAAAAAAACAACTGCAGAACAAAGAGAAGCTGCATTATTTCACATGCTCTCTCCCCCTAAGTGACGCTTTATATAAAATGTCCGAGAAGAGCAGGCATGTAATGGGAGGGGACGGTTGAGTCAATGCAATTGCAATTGCACTTGTGTAGCTAAATTTCAGTTTTAACTATTGAGCTCCATAAACAACAGGTTTTTTTTTGGTTTTTTTTTGTGTTTTTTTTCAACAGAGCAGCTATTAAATATGTGTATTGGAGACTAGTGCTCCACTTGATGAGTGAAAATGGAGAAATATTAGCTTTTCAATACGTTATATCTTTCTGAATTAAAAAAACAAACATTTTCTTAAATGTATTTAACCCCATATATTCAAATAGTCCACAAATAATTTACCTTTTCTAACTTAGAAGTGGTCAACTGTCTTAACAGAAAGGGGTGGCCATTGCTGACCTTGCATCCTGAAAATGTTAGTTGTCTGGGTGTTATGCTGTGCTTTAGTTCTTTCTAGATTTCTGTCCTGGAACAAGTATGTAGATCAGGAAAGCCAGTGTAACATCAGAAATTCTTATCTTTTCAAATCAGGGGCCAGAAAGACAGCTAGGTAACATTTTCAGAAGGAGAGGTCAGCAGCCTTTATGCTCCTCCCATTAGGCTGGGTTCACACCTGGGCGCTTTTCAGCTCTGCTTGAAGCGTTGAAAAACGCTCAAGCAGTGAAATTCTATGAATGCCTATGGGCATGGTTTCCACCTGGGTGTATATTTCAGCGCGATTTGTCGTGCTGAAAAACGTCCTATGCCTGAAATAGTACAGGAGCTTCTTTGGGGCGTATTTCAGCGCGTATCCATCGGTATTCCCGAGTGTGGCTCGGGGTTAACAAAGCGGTAACCCCGAGCCACACTCAGGAATACAGTGTGGGTCTTACCTTGTCCGCGATCCCTGCTGTGCCCTCCTTCCGCTGCCGTCTCCCGGGTTCCGCCCCTTGCGAACGTCTGCGTCGCAGGGGGGCAGAACCGGCTGGGAGGCTAAAAAAGTTTACGAAAAAAAAGAGAAAAAAAGGAAAAAAATTTAAATAAAATCATACCACCAGGGAGGTTAAAAAACTAACGTCGAAACGCGCGTTTCAGTGAACAAAAAAAGTGATAAAAACGTGCTTAAAAAACGAGCATAAAACGCGCCTATTTGGAACGCCCGGGTGTGAACCCAGCCTTAGAGATTTACTTTAGAATTATGTTTATTGTACATCTTATACTTCTCATACATTATCTCCTAAGCAGCCTATTGTAGAATATTTGCACTTGGTCGAAATTGCTTTAGCACTGAATTGACACGTAGGTTCCTTTGTTGAAGAGAAAACAAATAAGGAATTAATTTAAATGAATACATGTCTGCCAGACAATATCTATATCTACTTTTCTTGTCATTAACATGACCTTTAACATGTCTTTTTTTTCTTGGCTGTGACAAACTGTGTTCACTTTTGGGATTTGTGTGAGAGATCAACAGAGTTAATACTTAGTAATATAAACACTTCAGAATTCCCTGAGCGCTGTCTGAGTTCAATATTTTCATGCTACAGTTTGAAAAAGTAGTGAATATGTCATTATGTTTTTTTTTTATTTCTTTGAAAAGTATATCTGGTATATACGCTAAATATATTTAAGAGGGAATTCAGGGATCAAAGGAAGTATGGCACCCTCCTGCCATACCACGGTATATTGTCCACCATATTCTTACAGTACAGAGCCATGCTGCAGCCCACAATATTGTCGTGATCCAGCCTGCTACCTGATTGACAGCTGGCTCTGCCTCTCTAGGCTGTGCCCGCCCTCTCCACCGTCTGTCCCTCCAATCAGTGCTGAAAAAACGCAAAGGGGAGGGGGGAATCCCTGTGGGGAGCGATGACGGACAATCACCACTCTGCAGCGTTCCGGATCAATAGAGCTGACGCGTGACAGCTTCAGTGTTATAGGTTGGTTCAGCATTTCACTCTCCCCATAATTCTCCTTTAAGTGACCCTTTGTTTTTCTTACAAAGTGTGAGGTAATAGGTTGACTTTAAAGTGACATTAAACTCAGGAATTAAATCTTAAAAATTCAAGTGCCCTAACTATTAACAAGAATGCATCTTATTTGTATATCACTAAGGCTGTAGATCCTCAAATTGTCTCTGAATTGCTGCTGTCCTTCCTTCTGGAGGGTGGCTACTTTTGCCTATGGTCCCTGTGTGTGTTGTAAAGTAGCCACCACTCCAAGCTCACTCCTGGGATGGACTACAATCTCACGTTTAGTTAGCTTATTTGTATTGAGATTGTAGTCCATTACGGGAGCGGGCTTGGAGCGGTGTCTACTTTACAACACACACAGGGACAGTGAGGAACAAAAATAACCACCCTCCAGAAGGAATGACCATTTTAACACCAATTCAGAGATGATTTGAGGATCTATAGCTGTGTAATTCCCATACACCTGCCGATTATATTACGATCGCGGGATCACCCGCGATTATCTTACGATAATCGGCAATTGTATGGGCACCTTGTGACAGATCTTTCCTAGGCCACTTTGACTGTTTGACACCTATGACCACAACTCAAATAATATTAAAGTAGATGTACCAATCACCCAAATCTAATGCAAGCTTTAATATCTTATTGTATTCTACAGGTTGTTTTCACTTTTTTTTAAATTCAGCAGCTTTCAGTAAAATAATTCCTGGTGATTCTGCCATGAAGGTCCTTGTTCAGGAACTTTCTGGTGACAGATGTCTCCCAGCCATGCTGCTGTGCTGTCACTCCCTCACATGCACTCCTGGTGGAGACCACAAGTGATTCTGCCAACATACATTGTGCAGGCATGGGCCCCCGTTGTCACTAACAGGAAGCCAATTCAGGGCAATGCTGGAACAAATGAATGTAAACAGGAAGTGGCTGAGGGGAGGCTGGAGGATATCCTCAAAAAAAGGATGACAGAAAAGAGAAAAGTCAAAAGAGTATTTTATGGAGAAAAATATGGCAGTTGTTTATGATACACAGTGTTTTAGCAAACGTAATGTCGTCCAGTTATAGTCTATGTACTGTATATTCTACATATGGTGAATTGTATCTCTAGATACCCTAGTCTCGTTCTTTGTTGTCTTTTTTACAATCTGGGTCTCCTTCTCTGTCATTGTATCAGAGGTGCTTATTTCTAAAAACGTAAGCACATTTAGGGGTCTATTTATAAACATTTTGCACCCACATTCTGAATCTCTGAACCTCTATTCTGTGAAAATAGAACATTCTTTGTATATTTTTTTTTCCAGGTCAAATGTAACATCAAGGAAAATACTGCATGATGGCCACAAGATGGAGCTGAGGAGCATAGGAATTAAAGCTCCATCTTGTGGCCATAATGTGAATTGTTTATAAATAGACACCTAAGTGTTTGGTGTCACAACAGATTGGTCACATCCGTAGCACAATGTATTCAAACCTTACTTGCCAAAACATTCTATATGTATGAATTCTGCAGGAAACAAATAAAACATGCATAATGCACTCTTAAAGCCAATACCGAAAAATATACAACACATTTTAGTATATATCCCTAGTACATTATTTTGCATGCCTACAAAAGTGCTGAGAAAATATTTTAGGTGAGTGAGTATAATTGCCTGTAAGCTATCTTTATACTGAGTTGCCACGTGTGGCTGTAGGCTGAATTCAGGCTGGCAATGGGAGGTGAGATGGTGATGATGGCTGAGTTTAGGGTTACCTTGTTGATCAGCAAAGAGTGGCAAAAGTAAGAGTTGTGAATTAGAACATGTATGTCAAAGTGCTGTCAGCATAACCTTTTCTTTGTGAGTTATAAAAGTACAGCACTGGCCAGAGCCCCCCCGGAAAAGGCTATGCAAATGGAAACCTTCTTGTGGTTGTTTTTGATCTTAGCCAGAAATACGCCCCATCTACACCTACACAGTGCCTGGACCTAATGATAGGTGGGTGAGGCCCTGGATTTGCAGGCAGAGAGGATGACTATTCCTCTTAACTAGGAAATGGATAGGGGTGTGACGTGTCCAAGTGGCACTGCACTGCCAGTGCTTACAAGCAAAGATATACAATGGCAGCTTAGTCTACTTGTGTTAGTTTAATATTTCTTCTGGTGCCACAGAGATTAGGAATCGAGGGCCCATTCGCACTATCATCTTGCGGTAATGTATAGTAAAGCACTTGTTTTATAACGTGTGCATTAATGCATGCAACTAAGCATGGTGCACTGCAGGTTCATTACTTTTAAATTGCACCCCAATTAACCCATGTTGTGGTGTGCAGCTGGAACATAAGGGCTGTGCTTATCATGAGTATTTGCTTTGCTCTACAAATCTTTTGTCAAGTGAAACAATTCCTATATACAGTGGGATAGAGTTTAGTTTCTTAAAGAGACTCTGGCATTTAAAAAAAAAAGCTGCCTTTGCCTGCAGATGCCCCGTGCCCATATTTGCAGTAGCCTCGCATACCCCACAGCAGAATCCTGGCAGCAAAGCTCAGGCACATTTTTGTAGTTTTGGATCTTACTGCAACCTCCCACCTCTACACACTCCTAATGACCCGTAACTATGATAGGCTGCCTTAGTGCCCAGTAGGAATTATTCATCACAATCAGGAAGCACTGAAACATATCAGAACAGCCCAGGATTTGGTTGTAATGGCAGGGATTTGGAAGCTACTGCAGGTAGGTGCCTAAACTTTATACCTGCGATTTTTGTTTAAACATTACAGAGTCTTAAAATCAACTGAAACTTTCCAGCAGTCAATGTTGTACATCCAAGACCTAATAAAGAAATGTAGAACAAAACATAAAATGTACTTTCTTAAAAAAAAATTCTGATCTCCTAATCAAATATTATATTGTTTAGTGGCAGTAATCCGTTATCCCAACGCGGCAAGTATTAGAAGAGTGTATTAAGAATTGGACGTGATTGATTACAGTTCACATTTAGAAATAGGTTAATTGCAGCAGGTAATCCGCAGTCACTGTCATTGCTAAGCAGCATGAGAGCAAGCTTTTTCTTCTCTCAAAGACTGTCAGGCAGGAAGGATTTCACAGTGTGGGTTCTAATCTTTGCATCATGTGACTGGAAAAGCGTAGTGCTTATCATATCATCCAGCTGGTCACATGGAGCAGTCATTTAGGTGATTGGTCCAGGGGAACTCAGCTCCTTTATTAGTGTTCACATAAATCCTCTGCTTCCATTACGTTTAATCTTTGCCATGCTGCATAGTACTCTGAACTACATGATCTAAAATAATGCATGAATGAAAGCTTATCCCTGCAGATGAACTGGACATCTTCTGCTGCTTACCCTGAGATGGAAACAGTGGTAAAAACAGACTGCATATAATTCATTTTCAATACCTAGTTAAATAGTGATGTGCAGTGCAGCCAATCAGAATTGAATTGAACATGATTTCTCATTGGCTGCCATAAGTTACTACAGTTTGCACATTGCTGTCTGCCTTAGCAGATAAATACCTTAGTATAATAAAATATCCACTATAAGGGAGACATTTTCAAAGGTTGTGTGTTATGGGCATCTGCATAATAGGTTTCTGATAATAGGGAATGAGAAGGACATAAGCTAAAGCTGGCCATACCCCTATAGATTATCTGCAGATTGTCTGTGGTCAGATGGAAAAAGTACAACAGATTCCTCCATCTACGCTAAACTGTGTGCATGGAGGAATCTCCCACTGGGCTCAGTTATGTCTATTTTCCCCCCAAAGGTTCATTTTAAAAATAACACTAAAAACATTATAATGAAACGTCTTTTATTGTGATGGCTGTAAGAGATTAATAATTGTAAAAAAAAAGTATCATGTAGATGAATTTCTTTTTTCCTATACACATACAGGGAGTCCCCGGGTTATGAACAAAATAGGGACTTTAGGTTTGTTCTTAAGTTGAATTTGTATGTAAGTTGAAACAAGTACAGTTTTTTAAGTGTAACTCCAGCCCAAATTCTTTTGGTTTTGTTTTGGATAGCATAGGGAAGGGTTTACCCCCTGTAAAGTCTGTTTTGCTGTGTGTGCCCCTGTCCAGAAAATGTCACCTCACTTTCTGTCCCTGTGACAATTGGATTTTGACAATTTTGGGTTGCTGTGGAAACAAGGATTGGTGATAAAGCTTCAGTGGAGACACCTTTTTCCCATGATCACTCTTACAGGAGTGCTTTTCCCTTTCTAGGGGTAGATTTCTTTTCACTTCCTGTTTTCTCAAGGACAGGACGTGAGATTAAATCTTTCGAATGAGGATACAGAAGAAGAGGTGGGCACCCCTTGTCTGCACGTCTAACAAGAGCCAACTTCCTGTAATGTACGTAGAGTACTACAAACCAGACCTCGTCGGCACGAGCGCAGTAGCATTACAACTACCCCTGCTGTACAGTAATAGCCTCCGTTTGTAAGTAGGAGTCGTATGCAAGTCAGATGTATGTAACTCGGGGACTGCCTGCACTGTTATTTTTACCTTTCTACACATTCACATGCTGAGCAAACTGTGAAGCAAAAGTGACAGTGGGAGAGATCTAACACTGCCGGGGGACTTCTGCACTTGCAATAACAGTTTTCGTTGTAAACCATGTAAATATAAGGTGATCGTTAGAAGCACCCACTGGGAGTGTTGCAGTTTGTCCTACCCCTTATTACTGTTGTGTTTGCTGAGAAGCTTTGTCTGTATGTAAAGTATGTAAAGACATATGAAATAAAAAAAAGAATTATAATACAGAATACAGTCTTAATATGCGTCAACCACATACATACAGTTATCAGCATATAAACTTTTTTGGAAAACCATTGTTTAAAGAATAACTCCAGGCAATACTTTAATCAACCCTTCGCACTGCCAGGATTTAGTGCTCATGTTTGTGTAAGTGCTAAAGTAAAAAAAGGTATACTCACCCAAACTTTGGAGCCTGCTGGCTGTCACACTGCACCCTTCAGCCCATCTCCTTCTATGCGGCAGCGATAGTATATTCCTCAATGTCCTCACGTCCAATACACAGTGTGTTGAACGTGATGCTCTAGATCCTTAGATTGCTGCATTAGATGGGGAATGAAGCTGGAAGGACCGGTCTAAGAGCAAGCTGGCCCTGAGGATCAGGTGAGTATAACTTTTTTATGAAACAAGCAGTTAACCCTTGCAGTGCGGGGGTAGCACCACTGCAAACCATAAAAAAAAGTTTTGCATGGAATTCTTATGTTTTGTTTAACAATAAAATGTTTGATGAACATGATCGTCACTAAACCTTGCACAGTGGTCATTTCATTTAGCACAGTACAGCATAAGCAATGAAGGTACTGCTAGTATATCTCATTGAGATATAACTAAAGTGTTAATTGTATCAGCACAAAAAGGGATTGCATTATTTATAGAGCAGGTCAGTTCAATATAAACACTCCATAACGCAGTGTACAGCCCCAGGAACTTCAGTCAGAGATGCATACATTGTTCACTAATGTTTACCTTTAGCACAGCTGTCAAGCACAATCTGCATTGCCACATATTTGTCCTTATTCAAATATTGACAAAAATATTCCCCATTTGTCTTTATAATGTCATGCAGGTAACGGCCGGGTTAAAAAAAAAAATAACCCTCTACTAGACATCTGTGTCAATGAAGACTTCTTTGTCATGAGATAGTATACAAGTTATTAAGATGTTTTTAGAAAGCAATGTATAGTGTATAAGCTGTGTATTGCTTCTGACCTGAAGAAGAGAGGTTCACTCTCGAAAGCTAGTTTTTGTCTTTTTTGAATATATATATATATATATAAAAATACATATTCTTTACTTTTATTATGTTCAGGACTATTTTTTTGTTTCAACTAAGTGTGTAGTACACCAGCCATTACAGTACTAGCTTGTATTTTATAGATTGTAGTTTGTAGATCTAGCTTGTAGATTTTTTTTTAGCATTTTAGATGTTCATTACATCCCACAAACAGTCTGTCCTTAGGTATTGCTTTGTTTACAGAATAAAGCCATCTGCTAAGCAACATGATTATTGATTTTAAAATAAAATATAAAAATGTGTTCATAAAGGTATAACATTTTAAATGTCTTACTTTACAGGTGGCCTGAGGTTGCACATTTCAAGCTCCCCAACCCCAAAACACACATCCAGTCACAATGGCAGAAGACGCTGACATGCGCAATGAGCTGGAAGAGATGCAGCGGCGTGCAGACCAGCTGGCTGATGAGGTGAGTGCAATGGGTGTTATGTTATGACTTCTATTTAAATACATGCATTGGTATATTTTTCCATACACGGAAGGATTAAAAGGTATATCCACTTTAGGTCATCCATTGACAAGAAGCCAAGCAAAGAGAAATATGAAAACCTCCCAGACTTTCAAAAAGTGAGAAAGCCTGGTGGAGGGATAAAGTACTGCGGTCAAAAGTGCGCATGGCTATAGAGTGCTGAATATTGAACATAGTTTAAAAGACTATGGTTAAACAGAGTCTAACAGGGTGATTCACTAAGCTGCCGAAGGCAGTCAAGTGAATAACCGAGCCGAAGTGAACAGAGCTGAATGATTCATTCCGGCTCAGTACGGCTGATTTCAGCCGTACATCGGCTGAGATCAGACGTACATTGGCTGCCTTTGGCTGCCTTCAGTCAGCCGAACATGCTCTGAACATTCGGCTGAGCCGAAGTGCAGAAGGACTTTGACTCAGCCGATCCAACATGTGGATTGGCTGAGCCGAAGCTCCGGCAGCTCACTCGCTGCCGTTCGCCCCTATTCACATAGGGGTCATACAGCTGTGAGTGAATAGCCAAATGCCACCGAGCGGCATTCGGCTTGGCTATTCTGTTCAGTGCCTCCGTGGTACCGAGCAGAATAGAAAAGAAATGCAAAGAATGTTAAAAACAAAACAATTGGACAGAGCTAACAGTGACAGCTAGCTCCAACCAACTGTTTTCTATTGGCCGGGACCTGCTAGAGTCTTCTAGCAGGTCCCGGCCAATAAATAACAACTGGGCGGAGCCGGCCTTTACCTCACGGCCGCCCAGTTGTTATTGTTGAATGGCAGATCAGCGTCCCCAGGTCATTTGGGGACATTGATCAGTCATTACAACTGGGCGGAGCCGGCAGTGAGATCACGGCTGGCTCCGCCCAGCTATCATTTGCAGAGAGAATGGCCGGCCTTCGGCGCGCCGTTCACCCCGCTTCGGCTGTCACTTCGGCTCAGTCGAGCTGAAGCATATGCCTTCGGCTCAGCTGAGCCGCTCGGCCGACTTGGACTGCTGTACGAGCTACAGTGGATAGCCCGTACAGCAGCCCTTCGGTTTGACTGAACCGAAGGGCTCGGGCAGTCGAAGAGAGCCCAAGGATCAGCCAAAGCTACGGCTGGATACTTCAGCCAGAGCCATAACTAGCTCCTTTTGCGCCCGAGGCAAGAACAGAAAATTGTGCCCCCCAACACACGTGTGCGGTATGTGACGTCATGCGCCCAGGCCTCCAGGATGTGGGAATCCAGAATTTATTATTTTACTGTTGGGGGGCTTCGGGGGAAATATTTAGGGATCTAAACAGACCCCTGACATTTCCCTTTTGAGAAAGAAAAAGAGATTGAGGACACAGAGTCCTCTGCCCATACAGCTGGGGGAGAGCAGCAGGGATCCGAGGAGAAGCTGGAGCCTATGCCGCTTCTCTTCTCCCTACGAAGCTGGGGCTGTGTTGGCCGCCTGGCGCCCCTGTTGCCAATGGCACCCTGTGCTCGCCATGGCAACAAGGGCAAGGGGGCGCAGCCATTCCGGCCTTGGCTGCGCCCCTCTCTCAGCTGTGCCTGAGGCGAGTGCCCATGGTAGCTACAGCCCTGACTTTGACTCCTTTGTAAATAACCCCCTAAGTCTACACACAGTAAACACTGCATATATTTACTGCAGTCCGTGTACCCACAAAATATTATGCGATTACTGTGCCATAAGTGAGAGTTTTAGGCCTTATTCACACGGGGAAAAGAGGTCTGGCTGCATCTATCTGCGGCAAGAATCTGCTGATTCTTGCAATAGGAATCACAGGTAGTTCCATAAATCTGCAACCGCTCAGCCTGTCTGCCAATGTTCGGATGTACTATTACTGTTCCACTATGCAACGCTCTCTGTGAATGCACAGGGCAGATCCTGTCATTTATACGCTCCTCCTCCCTTCAGAGAGACAGCAGCTTTGCCACACAAAAAACCCACACAGGCGTTTCTTTCTTCTTCACATTGCTGCATGGTAAACAGCCAGAGCTAAGCCAATGGGTGGGTAATGGGTGGATCAATGTACAGAAAGTAGTTTCTGCTTATCAATGCCAGCCATGATTTATTTACAACAACAAAACGAACTGGGAGAGCTTTTTTTTTTTAGAAAGCCATTCATAAAGCCATTGAGTATCCCAACAGAACCTCTCCAGGCCCATAGCAGTTGCAAGGGCTGTAATGCATATAGTTACTCCTTTGAGCTGAGGGGGAAAATAAAGGTAATGTTATCAAAGATTTGTATATGAAGGTGTAGAAATAGGGCTGTCATCATCATCACCCTGGCTTCAACTGCGACAGAGTCTTTGGGATAGTCAAATATCCAGCCAGTAAAGTTCTAAAAGTTCTAATTCTATTTTGCCTCCTAGTTTCAAATCATTGACTCCCTAGGATCTCTCTTCATGGCCTCCACTTTGTTATATACTGTATTATGATAAACATCAGACATGTGCGATTCGTCTCAGAAAGATTCGTTACTCGGACGAATTTTCGGAAATTCTGAGATTTGGATGTGACCGAATATCCGAATTACAGAAATGACGAATGCAAACGAATCCGAATTTCCGATTCCGATTTTCCGAATCCAAATTTTCTATTGTGGATGAATTTTCGTTGCAGCAAAGTGTCACTAGAGAAAAAAATACCTTTTTTCTTTCTTTACAGTCTGCAGAAGAGGGGGGAAAAAAGCATGTCTGTAAAAAATGTTACTTTTTTACAGTCTGCAGATGAGGAAAAAAAAAAAAGCGTTAGTTTCCCTGTCAATTCATACCAGACCATTTAGGCCTGGTATGAATGTTAGGAGGAAGTCCCACACACCCCCATTTAAAACAAAATAAAAATTGACTTTTTTTTTTCAATTAAAGGATTTTTTCAAAAAGTGTGGTTTGTTTATTTACCAGGGCATGGTATTGAATTTTGGGGCGAACCCTACGCACTTTTTTTTGTTTTTAATTTGGGGGGTCCCTCCTAACATTCCTACCAGACCTAAATGATCTGGTATGAATTGGGGGGAACCTAACACTTTTTTTTTCCATTCGTCTGCAGACTGTAAAAAAGTGAAATTTTTTCTCTAATGTCACTTTGCTGCAATGAAAATTCAGCCACAAACAAAAATTTGTACAGACTACCGCTAACGAATCTAGTCCGAATCCCGAAACGAATTGACTTTCTGACCCGAATCCCGGAAAACGAAATAACGCTAAAATCCGAATGAAAACGAAACTAAACAAATTTTTGCCGGTGCACATGTCTAGTAAACTTATCCAGGCTGTTCACTTTTTTTTACTTACAATCATCAGGCAATAACTCATCAGTCAAAATCTGTAAAGTTACACATCATCCTGTTTGTTTTATGATCTGTACGGTTTATATTGAAGTGAAAAATATTTGCTTAGATGTCTGGCTTTCATTCACCCGACAACCACTATTGTCTGCATAGTGTGTCATTCAGTTCTTTCTGAACCCTCACCTGATTCCTCTTCCATCTGTCTCTGCCCAGCTGTTTGATGTGACTAGAATAGTTCTATACATGTGACAGGTTGAGCAGGTGGACATATCCAGAGACGAGTCTGCTAAACATCTATCTGACTTTTCAGGTTCTATTTGCTCCTTATATATTTTGGCTGTTAACAAAAACTAGGGCTCTGTAGCCGCTGTAGAATCAGAAGTCATTTTAAAATCATACTGGTTTATTTCTAACATAACTTATAGTTCCACTGCAGTTAGAAGATCATGCTTATGTGCATAGATGTATATATGTAGTTAGCTCTCTTATTTTGTAATTCAAGGTCCTTGGTTGGACTCTCATCTGGGACACTAGGCACATTGTGTTTGTATAGCTTCCCAAACATGTGCTGTTAGGCTACTTGGTTTCTATTCCCAAAAACTGGCTCAGTTTATGAGTGTGGTAGGGACTTATACCGATGTAAATGGTTCTATGTACTCTATTGTGTGCTGTATAAATATGGGGAAAATGTAACAGCACTTTAGTTGAGATTGTATTGCTAAGTGTCTGTACTCATGTACCTGGGAGAGCAAAGTTCTGTTAAATTTAAAGCGCAAGACATATTTTTTAAGTTTTGTATAGAGTGAGGAATGATTAGAACCTGTCAGCTTGTTTGTTTTTTATCAGGGTCATAGACAAAACATTAAGGCAAATGGAACCCTCTTAATTTATTTATTGTAATGCTACCTAGGTGCATATACAGGATAAATATACCACTTTTTTTCTACCAAAGGCTGGCCTAGTAGATCGTAGGAGAGTCTCACACATGAGCAGCAGGATAGCTTTCTGATGCCCCCCGAACTTCCTAATCAACCACGCAACAGAAAATGTCATGTAGACTAGACCAATATTCAGTAGGGCATTTCGAACCACAGGAGTGCTTGTATATGAGAGCAATAGTGTGACATGTTTTTTTTAACCCTTGTTCTGACACTTAACTGATAAAAAAAAGTAGAAAAAAAGCCAAGACTGCATTACAGTAATAAAATAAGAGTGCTCAATTTAAGGAAAATAGTTTTGTCAGGAGTTGGGTTTTAATCTCATCTGGAGCATTCTAAAAGCTAGTTTATGTCAACAGCCAACATTTCCATTAAGATTTGTATTCACTACACTGTCCTTGGAGCTAAAGGGTGTTTTAAGGACTACAGGAAAGCTGCTTACAGCTTTTTAAATGCTTTGTGAATGCTTGGGTGAGCATAAAGATCTTCATGATAGCATTTTCAAGAAAAAAAATAACAAAATTAACAAATGTGTACCAGCCCAAAGTGATCTAATGGTATATTTTACTAGAGTCTATCTGTCAAAATCATTTTATTATTACTGTACTATAATGAAGCTTGGACTATAGTCTAGCACAGTGTTTCTGAACCTTTTTTCAGTCACAGCACCCTTTAAAGTTACGCAGAATCTCAAGGCACCCCAGTCTAGAATGTCATCGATTTTAAGGGGGACCGCACGCAAAAACACACAAAAAAGTTGGTTTCCCCCTCCTCATCGACGTGCCCCCTTCAAATCAAGATTTCCCTCCTTCCCATCAGGAGGTCCATCAGTAGCCTCCCTTCACATCAGGCGTCCCTTTTCACATCAGGAGTCCCTTTTCACATCAGAAGTCCCTCTTTACATCAGGACCCCTCTTCACATCAGTCTTCATTCCCTCCTTCACATCACAGTCCCACTACTACAAAATTTAGAGGCATCCCTGAGGAAGCCAGGAGGCACACCAGGGGGCCACGGAACATGGCATATTTAATTAAGATTGTTCATTTGTATTGTATCTGCCTTTCAAGTAGCCAAAAAATACAACACTGGCTGGAAAGCTGGCTACTTAGTCTAGTAGCCCATAGTAACTCTGTGGTAACAGGGATTATGGGAAAGAGGCATTATTTCAGAGACTCTGTTTTGCTTAAAAAAAAAAAAAGAGAATTGAAGAACTTAGATATTTTGGAAATTTGGAACTTATATCTACGAAATTGTTGCTTATTTGGGCCTTTGATATCAGATAAACATCTACAGGTGCCATGAAAAGTTACTCTTTATATCGTTATTGCCTAAGCTTGTCCAGCATTTAAAAAGGTCCTTTCACCATTTCAGTGGCTGAAGCATTTGCTCCCCCCACCCACCTTGACAGACCTATACAGGTTCAAAATAATGTTACAAACTGAAAATAAATGATTGGCAACATTGTTTAATTTTTTCAATATCTAACTTATGGTAACTGTATTTATGTATTTCTTTTTCAGTCACTGGAAAGCACCCGCCGAATGCTCCAGTATGTTGAAGGGGTAAGAAAAAATATTTTCTTTTTCGATAAATCATTATCTGAGACACTATTCATCATTAACATGCTTGATCGAGATACACTTTTAAATACGCTTTTTACACTGTTATTGTATATCTTGGAGTAGATTGGAAAAAAACATGTAACAACATTTAGTATTTGTAAATGAATAATATATCTGTAAAAGGCTTTAGAGTCTCTCAATTAGTGAGTCATGATGTTTACACATATTTGTGCACAATGTCTATTTTTACATAACCTGCGGTCTAATATATTACATATAATCCACTTTAGATAATCATTTCCTTTTTAGCTAACACAAAATTATATTAGCTGAAAAGACAATTGCGTGAGTACAGATGTGTACTTTGTTATTTTCTGACTACTGCATTACATTGTTTACTCTTAACCAGCAAGATTTAAAGATCTCCAGGATTTCCCCACGCAATGCAAGGGTTAACTGCTTATTTTGGTCTAGGGAAAGGAATAATAAATAAACACTTACCTGATCCTCGATCCTGCAGTAGTGACAACTCACCTCTCTCCCCCTCCGCTCTAGCTGTGATTATGCTGAGGTATAATGCAAGTGAATGGACCATAGCAGGGCTTAGACCGCCGGAGACCGGAGGAGAAGAGCCTGCAGGGATTGGTCTAGCAGCCAGGTGGTGGTGGTGGTGGTAGCTATGACTAACGCCGAGTAAGAAACGCGTCAGCGGTTGTGCTTTGTACAGATGCATGTGGAATAAAGTTTGAATTTCTTTGGAAGATTATTGTGTGCTGGTTCCATGGTGTTTTAGCAGCCAGGTGGGATTAAGGATCAGGTTAGTATATTTTCTATATTTACACCCCTAGACCAAAACGAGCAGTTAACCCTTGCAGTAGCCCCACTGTTAACTTTTGAAAATCCTGGAGTTCCTCTTTAATGAACTGGGTAGGATGCAGTAGTAGAATAAGTTACTATAGGGTCACATCTTGGCCCCAACAGCATTAGTTGGACCTTGGGAATTTAGCCCATTAAAGACTCTCTAGACAGAGCTTTGGTAGTGGCTATTGGCCTAGATCAGGAGTAACCAAACTTTGGCCCTCCAGGTGGAATCTAAAATTCCCATTAGGCATTGTAAGAGTCTGACAGCCACAGGCATGACTACCAGAGGCAGATGCATGATGGGATTGGTAGTTTCACCACAGATGGAGGGCTGAAGCTTGGCTAACGCTGGTCTACATGATCTTCAAGAAACCTTATTGCTTAAAAAAATGCATTAAAAGCTCCCTTCAATAGAAGCCTCTAAATACTCACCTCAAGTCAAGTCAACAAGTCCAAACTCCATGGCCTTCAAGCTGTACAGACTTTGGCAGAGACTTTAGCACTTGACACTTCCACAAATGACAGATTTGTGCTTCCTCAGCCACCCACTGTGGTTTCATCTGCCAGTCCTATGTCACTACAGGACACAGCAGTGGCATAGACGCTGATGGGAGGAACCTTTGAGAACAATGGCTGATCAGGGATCTGACACAGCAGGAAGTATATTGGATGTGAAGATGCTGCTGGGGGCTGTAGCACTTGAAGACAGCAGAGTTCAGACTCATTGCCAGATGAAGAGGGGACTAGAGGTTTCTAGTGCAAGAAGTCTTCATCACTTTTTTTGTTTGCACTCATTACTGTAGTTGTTGCTCATATCAACTGTTGTACAGTATACAGCCATAAAATCCTAAACCTGAATGTCTTTAAAGGAGAACTACTTTCCCCCATAGTTCTCCTAAGGGACACAAATTAGCGTCCTCCCGTCACCCTAAGCTCAGTATATACTTAGACGCCGCAGCTGAAACGGATCCCGACAATTATGTCTGGATCCGCCCAGCTGCGTGAGTGACAGCTGGCTCTGCCTATGTAGAGGCAGAGCCAGCAGTACCCGCCCCCTCCCCTGTCTGTTCCGCCAGTCAGCGCTGGAGGATCGGAGCGGGGAGAATCCAGTCCCTCCCCTGTCACGGCAGAGAGCCGTGACAGGATCGAGAAGTGAGCGAATGCCACTATGTGTTCGCTCACTTCCTGATCCAGTGAGCCGACCTGTGACAGTTTCATTGCCACATGTCGGCTAGAACTATGAGGATGAGTGAAAATCACTCACCTCATAGTTCTCCTTTAAGACATATTGAGGCAGATCAGGTCACTGTGTCATTCCCCTAAGGCTGCGAGAATATTCATTAAAGTTATGTGGGCTCCAAATGTAAGAAAACCATTTTCCCATTCATTAGTAGTTTATGCCCTAGAAAGAATGTTTAGTGCTCTTTCCTATATTTTCTTTTTTTTCTAATAGTTTTTCTTTCTAGTCGGGTAAACATGAAATATTGCATATAACTATTCTGTTTTCTTATATCTGTCCAGTAAGTAGTGCTTTAGGCTTCTTTTTACATGCTTTTCAGTGTCTCATTACCGTTTGTTGTAAATTGGCTGTTACGTAGAGAGTTTAAAAGCTCAAGCTAAAATTTACACAAACAAAATGCATCCTATTCTCTCCTGCTCTTCTGTTGTTTTTGCCCTATATGCCCATTTAGAACAGATGCCAGATGTCCTCTCATTTTTCTAATTCAGACATGACCATGCTAATAAAAATCTGTTGCAGATTTGGTAATTGGAGCCAAGAAAAATAAATATCAGGGGTGTGATTTTCCCATGCACTGGCATCTTTGGTTGGCGCATTCGACCTCTTAGATATAATTTACGGTGATGCTCACCCTGTGTTTGGGCACCTGCCTTCTGTAAAATGAACTATATATCACTACTGCCATCCGGTGATATTTGGTTAGTATTATAAATAGATGTTTTTGTGTCACAACATTCAGTGACACAGTTGGTTCATTGGGAATTTTCTCTTTTAATTAGTGACTTTTAAACTATGATAAGCCTGTCTTGTCTGCATAATGTCCATGAGTCTCTGGGCTGTCGACACTTCATCTTAGCGTCTTGTATTACCGTAGGACATGTCATTGTGTCACTGTACATCTTTATCTAGGTCGTTTATTTCAACATCTTCTAGAGCTTTTATTTTTACTTAGAAACCAGAACCATCACACTTTTTTTTGTATTTATACTGATAACCTAAAGTGCAATTACAGTCTAAATTGAAAGAGAAATAAGTAGCCTAGCAAATAAAAACAAAATCAGCTTTTACTGCACAATTCACCTCTCAGTGGTCCAGTACCAGTTCTCTTTCCAATTAAATGATGTTTAGCATTATTCAACCCACTTCCTGTGAGCCAAGATCATCAGGAACACACCCACTGGGGGGAGCATTACCATGTTGCTCTGGACTCAAAGTACAATCCTGCATGTTTATGATACTGCTATAGCAAACTAAAGCCATGCTTCAAATTTCGTCCAGTTCTTGGTAAACCATCTGAAATGTGCTGCGTGGGTGCTGCTGTCGGCACCCTTCCACCCGGCATCCCTCAATCAGCTGATCGAAGGAGCTGATTGGAAAATTCTTGGCCAAACGGAGCTTGCAACCAATCAGCTGCTAGCTCTGTATGGGTATTCTGACAGCAGCTGGGGAAACAGCAGGGGATTCATCCATCTATGCTGATAAGATTTGATGGAGGAATGTGTTCTATTTATTATTTTCGTTCAACCCATGTATACCCGGCTTAAATATTGTCCAGTTAGGGTTAGTTCCACATTAAAGCTAAACTCTAGGCAAACAGCTAAACACCCAGGGGAAATACATTCATCAGCACACCTGAATAGCTCCTCCTTTGCTTCTTCCTCTCCCAGTATGAGCTCTGTTCTACAGTGGATTGCAAGAGGCTCATTCCAGTTCAAATCCAAGTACTAACTCTGTTTACATTAGGAGAAATACATTTAATGATGTATTAATGAATGTAGACATGCATTAATTCTTTGTCTTTTATATCTGTCTGGAGTTCAGCTTTAGGCTTTATGCAGATAGCTGAGAGAGGCAGTGGGCTAATTTCAGAAAAAAGTCAGATGCAGATCTTGTTAAATCTTGACTGCAGTGAAGACTGGTGTCATGTTAAATGTTACTGAGGTTACTCACCCTCTAGTAGGCAGAAAAAAATCCCAGAAGCCTAAATCTTGCAAGAAATAGCCATTCATATATTTATCTTTTTTGTGAAGATCCGGCTTTTTATTCTTTGCATACCTTATTTTTCTTTTCCTCCCCATTCTTCTCACTGCAACCATTTTTACTAAGGGCAGATTATTATATCTCCCTTTACTTCCTTGAAAAGGGAAGACATGTGACTAGGACATGTGACCATCCACATCATCTCAGGAGAGGAAAATGCCTTTCCCTGAGATTACAGATTCCCAGCAATAAACTGCTGATAAAACCTTCCCAGGATGCAATGCTTGGGCACGATTACATAATTTGTGCCAGAGTGGATCCAGAAGAAGAAAAAAAGAAATGTGTACGTAAAATAAAAATATATTTGTTTGCATGTAAGATGATTTCATATCAGCATGCAACACTGCATGCTGATGAGATTTTTCGTGAAAGGGGGTAAACGTCTGATTTAAATATAATATCATAATATTCATCATAATAAAATACAATACTAATCCTGATGGTTGCAAAATGAAAAAGATGAAAAATTAAAATGAAAGCTAGACCTAAAACATTGTAAGCAGAGTACCTCATTCCTCATGTCCATGCTGCTGCTCTTTAACATATTTATATATTATCTGGCTGATGATGTCATCACTTATATTTTGTGCTAAAAAAAAAAAAAATATTTTGTGCTGTCAAGCAATCAGTCTTACCTAAAATAAGCTCTTTAAAAGTAGATATTTCTGATTTAAAGACTTTTACAGCTGTGGGAATAAGCAGCTTATGATATCTCTCCTTAGCAGTCAACAGGTCAGCGAAGGATTTGTGCAATTTTGCATTCATTGGTCTAAACATTGCGTTATAAAGCCTCTGTTTGACAACCATGCTACCATAGGACCATGTGAATGTTGACACCTTTGCTACGGTAACCAACTGTGTTACTGGATCATTATCAGAAACAGAAAGCACTATTATAGCGTGCTATGTGTCTGATATTGAGTCACCTTTGAGATACAGAGACTACTAATAGCATACAGGAAAGAGGAAATAAAAACTATATATGGGATAGGAGCTAGAAGACATCTTCTGAATTTCTTTGAGACTCCCAGCAAGTCGTTGATCATTTTACTGTGAGTTTTTTTTTCCCTTTATTCTTTTTGATGAATACCAAAAAAAAACAATACAAAAAACCCAAGACACATCAACAAACGTAACATCTAAAGGTATACTAACCCTGTTTGCGATCACTCACCCTTCCTGTCACCCTAACACTCACAGTAACCAAGTGGAGACAAAACTTTTATTTTGCATACATGTTCCAGGTCAATAGCTGGGGTGCCCACATATGTTTTACCCCAGCTGGTAGACAGCACAACAGTATTTACAAAAAATTAGGCTGCGCGGGTCAATTTCCACAATTATTTTTGTGTAAGTTAAATCAAATAAACAGACAGATAGGAATTTTTTTCACTTGTTTTGCTCTCTTCGTCTTTGCAACCGGTCCCTCAAGGCCTCCTCTCTAAGGCCCCATTCACACTGAGCGGATTTCCGCCTCGATATCGCGCGTCTTTGCAGTGCGATATCGCGAGAAGTCGCCGGCCAATGATTTTCAATGGAGCTGTCTTCATGTACAGCTCCGTGTCGCCTGTCGCAGTCGCAAGTCGCTTCTACAGGACCCTTTTTTCGGCGGATTGTGCACAATTTTTTAATGCAGCCCGACGGTGAAGGTCGCGCTACCGTCGCTGGATCGTCACTGGAACGTCACCCCGAAAGTCGCGCTATCCCGGCCGCACGGATCCGCTCCAAAAGGTATGTCGCTTAGTGTGAATGGGGCCTTAGGTGCTCCCAGCCACAGTCATATGCTTGCCTCCTCCACATAGGCTAGAGTCCTGCATTATATGTGATGACGCCAAGAGACTGCCCGGCACCTCAGGGAGAAGAGGAGAGCGCTGGATTTCAGCTATAACTGTAATTCAGATTGAACATAACAAAACAGAAACCATATACAGTACATGGCACCATCAAAGATCAAAGAAAATATTCTCAAACTTGATGCAGTCTAAAAATATTTGGTATAACACAAAACATGTCTGCATACCCTTAGAAAGATGTAAAGCCAGAGGCTTAGCATGGCATCTAGGCATCAAGCAATTTCAGAAGGGGGTCAGCAATGGTGGCTTGTGTATTTCTCTGACGACACGTTTCCTTTAAAGTTGCCAGCATGGGCTGTAGACATGACATACAGCCGGCTGCTTATGTTTTACCATGAGTAATGCGTTTGATTTTACACTTATGATCCATTGTGCTCTCTCTTTGTATGCCATGTTAGTGAACGTGGACGTTTCTGTTATCTTGTCTCCTTTTATCTTCGAGGTGCAACATATACTGTATATGTATGGGTCTTTGTAGCTTCAAGCTTGATCAGAAAGGCTATTGCTCAATGTGACATTGTTACATTAGGCTGCATCAGGCTGACAAGTGCAGGGGCATGAGTGATGTGTTGGCAAGACAACTGTCCATTTACAAAAATTGGTACAAAAAGTCACTGAGTAAAGAAATCAGGTTTTGTCATTTTGTTAAACAGTTCCCATTTGTTTGTGGATAGAACAAGACTTTAGCATGTATTACACAACTGAATAAATGCATTATTGCTGCATGAATGTAATCCTCAGATCAGTCTGCGCACTTTACTACCAATTTGTAGCCGTACTTTTGTTCATCTGAAATATACTTCCTTTTCAAAAAAGGCGGAGAACAAAGTAGACACCGCACTCCCCCATGGCTTGGCAGGGGAATAAAGACCAGGTGCTCACCGGTAGGAGCGTCCTCACTCCAAACTCACAGGCACTCAAAGTAAAGAAGATCCAGCTGCACACCATATGACACTGAAACAGTTTATTGACGATGGTCCACCCCTCTCTGACGTGTTGCACCCAATCACGGGTTTAATCGTACTAAATTAATCGCGATTAAGCCTGTGATTGGGTGAAACGCGTATAATGCTGAAAACTGTTTTAGCGTCATACAGTGTGCGGCCGGATCTTCTCTGCTTTGAGTGCCTGAGGTTTTCTAAAGGCTTGCATCTAATATATTAGATTTCATCTTATGCATGCATTTTCAAACACGTTAAAATGAAACTGCAATGGTTATGGGTCAATTTTATTTCAGTTTTTAGATATATATTATTTATTTAAAGCTCAAGGCTGACATAAAGGACACTAATTAATGCAGCTCTGTATTCATTAACACATTTTTTTTAATACACTCAGTGTAAGTACCAGTCTTGTACAGTCCCTGTACAACAGAGCTAAAACTGGGAGAGGGAGGAGCAGCACAAAGAGCCAGTCAGTTGTGCTGTGCTGCAGTACACCTGCATTAACAAGGAGTATGCTGATAGGAGGAGATAGCATGTGAGTGCAGCTGTGTATTCATTAACAAACTAATCGATTTTGAAAATAATCGTTAGCTGCAGCTCTAATAGCATTAAACTTTTTTTAATGCAATACAGTGTAATACAGTGTAAGTACCAGTCTCTTACAGTCCTCATGCAGCAGAGCTTAGACTGGGAGAGGGAGGAGCAGCTAAATGAGCCAGTCAGTTGTACTGAATTACACCGGTGAATACACAAGAAGCATGCTTATATAAGATAGCAGAGTGACAGGGAGATAAGCTTTACAGCCCACAGCTTCTCCCTTTACTGGGGGATGGACTATACCTGTAGGTGTTGCTTAACTGCAGCAGAGAAAAATCAGGTCTCCTGCCCTGCCAAACAGGGTTTCTCTCAATTGGATGGACAGAAATACAAATCATTTGATTAATTGTTTGAAGAATACGTTTTCCTTATGCAGCTCTTGTGGGGATTTGTTAAATTAGGCTTGGGGGCCTTAATGGGTTTAGGGGGGAGTGGAGGAAGAGCGATGAAAAAAGCATAACAGTGAATAGAATGAATACTAGAGTAAGAAGTGAAGTGGGGGAGGGTCCTAAGGTTGCCTTTAAGAGACTCACATTGATTGGCTCAAAGAGACTGATATTACCGTCCATTTTTTAAGTCTTACCAGCAGTATCAGGTATGGTGGAATTTGTTGATTGTGTAGGAGCAGGGTGAGTTCATCCATCAGCATAATCTATCAATTTTCCCAAACCGTAAGCCTAGGGTTTTATATTTGTTTAATTTATAGATGTTTTATATTGTTTTTACTATCTGTATACAATCTTTGTTTTCATATAAACATATAATACATTACAAATGGTTCCCAGAGCACTATGGGTTCTATAAAGAGAAAGAACAGCACACATATTCTGCTATTCTTCTCACTGAAACTTTACACTGATGAGTGATTCATTACTGCAACGGGTCATCTACTTGTAAATTTCAGCTTGCACTACTGTGTTCTGTAAACTCTTTACATCAATTAAGTAAATGGATAGCCTGGAAAACGTGAAGAGGAGCCTACCGCTCCACCTGCTGGTTCAACTGGAAAATGTAAAATATATGCAATATTTCATATTTACTTTTCTAAGAAAAAAATACAAATCATTTTAAACATTTTTATTTTTTTTACTCCTGACTATAATAAATAATTTTCAAATCACTATACATTCTTCTTAAATATCAGATCATAAGAGAACTTAAGAGCCCAATGCATTTCAAGCAAAGGATGTTTTTCTAAATTCTTACATAACTGTATTTGATTTATACAGACACTGCTTGCAGAAGGTGACAGTATTAATAAAAGCTAAACACTGAAACTGACGTCCCTTGCATTGAATTTCTAACTTGTTCTCCATCTTATTTAACTGTCTTATGGGAATATTTGCTTAGTCCTAAATTTTGGTTACACTTTCTGACTTTTTTTCTCTGTCTTCTTTCTGCTATGCTTCTTGTCTCTGGGATATAGAGTAAAGATGCTGGAATCAGGACTTTGGTTATGTTGGATGAGCAAGGAGGTAAGTTCAGTTTTCTTAAGAGAAATATTTATTCTAAAAATGATTTACTTTCAGTATGTGGTCTCATATGATGAACCAATCAAGAGTATTATGGTCCCCAGTGGTGCACACCTACATTGGGCTTCTCCAAAGTAACATTTGCAACTGCTTATAAATGACCACTAAACATATGTACATGTTGGTTTATTTAAAAATGTTTTTGTTTTAAAAAACTTTATAGGTAACTATGTAGAAGGTATATCAGAAGTTAATATATTTACGGTAGAACTCCAGTCATGTAAAAAATAAAATAAAATAAACTAACATAATTGGGCTGAACTTTTCATGCATGATAATAAGTGGTGAAGTCACGTGAGTTCCTCTGCTGGTATAGCTCTCTGGTGAACATTTTCCAATGCGAACTGGCCTTTATCATGTACCCAAATACTAGAAAGCACAATCAGTAAAGCAATAAAAGGAAGGAGACGGTTCCTAAAATTGTGTGAAGATTCTCATTCATCCAGGTCATGGTATATCTGTAAAAAGTCCAGTTGCCCTGATTTTTTTTTTTTTTACAGATGTTGCTGGAAGGTGATTACTGGCCTTTCATTGGTGCACTCAGGGGCGTGCTGAAATACTAAATTAGGCACAACAATAAAATACTATTTGGAATACTGATGATGAGGGAATTTTTTTCAAAAAAGAGTAAAACATTTTATAAAAATATTTGCTTACAATAAATTCATTATATGTGCCTATGCTGCATAGCCCACATTGTCTCAGCGTTGATTACTATCAAATATAACTCCCTCCGCAAAATAAAATGTAAGTTACACGTAGGGGAAGACAGACATGTTTTGAATGGCACATTGATATAATATAAAACTTATGTGGGGAAACAATCCAGCTTTGTGGCCATTGAAACTCTTTCTAAGTTCTATAAAGGCTCAGTCTTGCTTTCCGGCAACTGAATATAACCCACTTTAACATCTAAACTCATTTATGCATCAGGCACAATGTGCACACGGTGCATGTTCACCTAGTGCATGCAAAATTGACCTTTTGCATGTCCATGCACATTAACATGCAAGAACATTTGAGTGAATCAAGCTGAACAAAAAAAATTAATGTATAGATATTTTAAAAAATCTGAATTGCAATTCTTGAGGGCTGAAGAACACCTTTGCAATAGGGTGTGTTGCAGTAACACTCAGGTTAACGTGCACATTACTGCAATGCATTTTAGTGGATGTTATGTGCATTAGCACGTTTTAGTGGCAATTATTCTGAATGGTAACCCATTGCACATGCGTTGCAGTGAACTACAAGGTGCGGTAATGCATTACCGTGCTCTGCATAAAAAAAATGCTTCTTGTCCATTTTTTGGTCCATTCCTGTACATTGGCAGCCCATTAAAAAATAATAGGTTGCCTAAATGCAGTGCACGTTAGTGCACATGCAATATCACAGCACAGTAGAACAGAGAAGTGGGAATCCAGCCGTAGTGAATCATGCGAAATACCTGGCTCTATGCCCTTGGTTTTCCATTTTCTGATTGTCATTTGTAGCAGTATTTGCAAAGTATGTAACAGTTGAAAGCAACTTTCTATAATCTAAGAAAATGGATGAGTTACTTGTGTAGTTAAAGGAAGCCTGTACTCAGATGGATATCTAGGCTCCCATTGCTGATCTCCTGGAAAATACCAATTGCCTGGATGTCTCTGGTCTTCTGAGACACTAACTACATCATAAAAATTCTCTCAATCTTCATACTTCTGGGTCAGTGATGCAAAAGAACTGAAGCTACTGGAACTGCATGACAGCAAGTAATCTGGTATTTTCAGAAAGGAAGGTCAACAATGGCAGCTTTCATATTTTCTCTTTACTGCTTGGACACCACAGAAGCCAGACATTGTCTGAAAAACACTTTGTTCCCTACAACCAGCTCTTACTGTTATGGAACATTATGGTTGCTTTCAAACAGAAAACTCAAACAAAGCTTTCATTTTACAGGGGATCACCTTTAAAATAAAGGTGTCATAGTGGGAAGTGATATTGTGTAACTCACAACTGAATTCCTGTTATCCCATAGTTCAAAGTGGTGACAGTAACATTTCCCTTTAGCTGCTAAAATATAACTACAGAGTGCCCACCAATGTCACATAAATATCAGATATCTTAGTATATGTGCTGGTGAGGTATTGACTGTTCTTTGTTGATCTGTAACAAAGTAACTTTTTGTTTAGGTCTGACACATTTAAATGGTCAGCCCATCAGATAATATTTCCAATTTTAAACAAATCTGGCAAAGTTAAATAACCCTTTAGCTACTCTTGTCAGTGGTGACATTTCTGGGGTTCCCAGGTCTGCCTTGGATTTTCTTTAAATTACAGAAACTGTAGGAAGTGAATTATACTTGCCTGTCTGAGAGATAAAATATAAAATATCCTGGTGGATGATTCAACAAATAAGCATATCTCAAAAATCTGAATTTTGTTTTTGGGAAAATAGACCCTTACGGAGATTAACTGACAAGAGCTGTTGGGCCCTCTATATAAGTACACAGAACAATGAACTATGTCCCTTACTGCTAATATGTATATACACCATTAGACTAGAAACATGACTTACATTTCTGGCTTGGACAATGTACTTGCATACTTTATGGCCTCAGATACAATACATGGTAAGAATGAGTCTCATTACCTGACTTAAGGTGACCATACAATATCAGATTTTCAGTCGAATTTAATTTCTACCGCCAACCCTCATTCGATTATAGCTCAAATACCCCATCAAGCATAGTCAAATGTCGATTTCGGAAATAGTTTGCTAGCCATACTAACCAACCAATTTTTCATGAAGTGCATGTGCTGTGTTCTTCCTAAGGTTTTGGACGAAACGAAAACCCCACTGATTCATAGATTTTTGTTCGGCCAGAGAAAACGTGAAGTCGGTGTACCATCAACTGTTTGATTTTCGTTCAAAAGACCGTATGTGCCCGATTTTCGAACAAAAATCGTACAATGCATGGCCACCTTTAGTCTTAAACAACACCATTTGTAACATTTGTTCAGTTCTATTATTCTCTGCATTTGATAAAAGTTTGGATAGTGCAGAAATAATTGAAATACTCAATAACTAAAAAATAACGAACTTGGCTTATAAAATAATTTAATTTGCAAATGTCACTATGGTGCAATGGAGAGGGGGGTCCTCCCTTTTTCTGCAGCTTATAACTTATTTCAGCTGATCTACAGCTGAGACACCCAGCACACAGGCAGCCATCAAGAAGAATATGAACAAGTAAAAATTAAAACTGCGCCATTGCAAATGAAGGTTAGGGGATGAATAGCACTTTTTTAACAGACACACGTGAGCCAGAAGTAAGAGACATACAAGTCGACCTTCACTGTTCTACACAAAAAGGTAATGGAAATGCAAAAGTATAATGTTTATACAGGCCTAGTCTATATAATTGTGTACCACAGCTATATTTTTGTTTTATGACCCAATACAAAACATTTAACTTATCAATATATTATTTTAGAAGAATTGGGATTGCAAAGAATTATAGTCCAGGTCACATTCTAGGACATTCCCAAAAGGAGGTTTTTAAAGGCATGTGCAACCAAGATACCTGCTGAGAGAAAGCTATTGCGCTAATAAAGAGTCAATACCAATGACAAAATGAACTGACAGGTGAAAAAGATGGCCCAGAGTAAATAGGAAACAGATTGCCTGGGGCAATTTTTGAAAATAAAGCACAATCTTGCTCCTGTTGTAGCACTAATTCTTGGAGTGCCCATAGACTTTTGGGTACAGCACAGCGGCCCCGAGAAACAGTGACAAGTCAGATACATTCCTTAAGCAATCCTTTAAAGTTAAATATTTTTGAGCCAACAGAAATGTGAAGACTGTAATTAGATCTTTTCCCCGTAATGTAATAAATTAGATTTTGTATCCATTATATTCAAATATAGATATTTAAGTAATTAAGTCATCTAAAGTTGAAACAGGGGTCTACAGGTGAAACTCGAATAATTAGAATATCGTGCAAAAGTAATTTCAGTAAGTGTTGCAAAAGGGGCCCAAACCAAGTACTGAGTACATATGCATGCTTGTACTTTTCAGAGATCCGAGATTGTTCTATGTACAATCCTTGTTTTATTGATTGCATGTAATAATCTACTTTTTTGAGGTTGTGGATTTGGGGTTCTTGGGGTTTTCATGAGCTGTAAGCCATAATCATCACAATTATGACAAATCACGGCTTGAACTATCTTGCTTTGCATGTAATGAGTCTATCTCATATATTAGTTTCACCTTTTAAGTTGCATTAGTGAAATAAATGAGCTTTGCACGATATTCTAATTATTCGAGTTTCACCTGTATATGCAGCCTGAGATCTTTCTTTAAGTAAGCCAATAACAATGCTTCAGGCCATTCTACATTCACATATTTGATCTCCACAGATAGATGACCTTATGACTGGGATAAACAGTTCCAAACTAGAGCCACGTCAGGACACATGACCTTTAGGGATGCACTGATACCGATATTAGTATAGTTATCAGTGCCAAAACCGAGTATTTGGGCGAGTACTTGCCCAAATGCTACGTTACTTACCCCCCGATACCGGAACTTCAGTGCACAGCCGCGAGGGAACATGGAGCCAGCTTCCCGGCCAATCAAGATGCCGTGCCACCGGGAATGACTTGCGGCTTCCCAGCCAATCAGCATTGAGTCAGCCGAACAGCATGGAGCCAGTTTCCCAACCAATCAGGAAGCCGGGCAGCAGGTAAAGGCCCGCCTCCCGCCTTCCTGATTGGCCGGGAAGCTGGCTCCATGCTTATTGGCTGGGAAGCCAGGTTCCCGGCCAAACAGCATGGAGCTGGCTTCCCAGCCAAATCAGGAAGCCGGGCAGCGGGTAATGGCCCGCCTCCCGGCTTCCTGATTGGCTGGGAAGTCGACTCCATGCTGATTGGGTGGGAAGCCGACTTCCCAGGCCAATCAGCATTGAGCTAACCAAACAGCATGGAGCTGGCTTCCCAGCCAATCTGGAAGCCGGGCAGCGGGTAATGACCCACCCCCCTGCTTCCTGATTGGCTAGGAAGCCAGTTCCATGCTGATTGGCTGGGATGCCTGGTTCCCAGCCAATCAGCATCGAACTGGCCAAACAGCATGGAGACGGCTTCATTGCCCGGTGAGCCGGCTCGATGCTACCTGAAGTACTGATGTCGGTACTCGGTATCGGCGAGTACCGATATATAAATATCGGTACTTGTACTCGATACCGGAAAACCGGTATCAGTCCATCCCTAATGACCTTCCTTGTGTGTAGACATGATTAATGACTGGGCCAGCATTCCTTGTTTATTTCTGATGCAACATAAACTTGGTCAGTGGTATAGTTGCAGTTCCTAAAAGCCATCCTGTCATGTCACCTAGAGTCATATATTGAAAATAGGAAGACAAGAAACCAGATATGGTCCAGGGCAGATTTGGTAAGCCCTCCCTATAGAAGCTTATGTAAGTTGAGGCTACAACATTGTGTTACATACAGAAACACTGCCCAGACAGATCACTCTTATCTCTTTCAATAAAGTGTTTACTACTCACACGATCAAAAACAACATACAATACTTTAGTTTTATTGCCTTTATGATGAATATGTTTAACAAAACATTAATAATGGTCTCTATGGTGCACAAAGGTGGGAATGGTTTCCTTCCTTGCCCTTTGACAAATAAGTTAATTAATATCTTCCACTCAGAACCAATTAGTGCCTCCCCACTGGGAGTTTTTTCAAGCAGGTCTGGCTGGCTGTCTTATCTGCGCTACTTCTTCATGACAGCAGTCTTGAAACACTGCCTGTGACCTGGCCATCTATTTTTTTTTTATTAAATAAAGACTTAAACCTCCTGCAACTATCATGGAGACCTGCATCCAGAAAGTATGGAGGTGCCCTTGCTGATGTTTCCTATGAAGGGTACCACTACTTTTGCTATTAGAGTTAAAGTGACACTAAAGGAGTTAAATCTTAACCATATATTCAAGTACCTTAACTATTAACAAAAATCTATTTTATTTGTATATCATTCAGCTGTAGATCCTCAAATCATCTCTGAATTGGTGCTGACACTGTCCTTCCTTCTGGAGGGTGGCTACTTTTTTCCCCAAGGTCCCTGTGTGTGTTGTAAAGTAGCCACTGCTCCAAGCTTGCTGGACTACAGCTATTTTGTCTATCACAGAAGCTAGCTTGGAGCGGTGGCTACAGAGATGATTTGAGGATCTACAGCCGAGTGATACACAAATAAGATACATTTTTGTTAATAGTTAAAGTACTTTAAATGTATTTTTAGATTTAGCTAGTTTACTGTCACTTCAAGGAATACAGAAATGTCAACTCTCCACCTTCTGCCTGCTCATTGGACAGATAAAGAGGAGCGGCAGACTATCCACCTATCATCATGTGTGCATGTAGCAGGGCTTCATTGGCTCCTAGTCCTGCCCCTCCCTCTCCCAGTCTAAATGATGCATGACAAGCAGCTGAGCTGCTTGTATGTGCAATGCATTTCAATATTTTAGAGGAATACACAACTGCATTGCATTGTATTTTTAATAGGGGTCTGAAATTTGGCTTTCAGTTCTTTCTTAAGGTGCCCATACACTGCACGATTATCGTACGATAATCGTATGCGATCGGTTTTTCGTACGATAATCGAGCAGTGTGAACGGAGACGTGCGACCGTTTCTACTGTACGGTCGCACGTCTTCTGTCGAACCAGCATGTTCGAAAACCAGCCGGGAATCGTACGATTCTCGGCTGGTTAGAACGGTGCTCGGAAGACAAATGCCGAACGGGCCGGTGTGCGCATGCGCACACTGCCCGTTCAGCATTGTGGTCAATGGAAGCCCGCCCCTCAGGGGGGCAGGCTTGCGATGATCGAGAGTGCGATCTGCCTGTCCAAGATAGGCAGATCGTACGTTTTTTTAATCCCTGTACAACCATCGCAAGACTAAAGTCTTGCGATGGTTGTAGAGTGTATGGCCACCTTTAGTCACTGACTTGGATGAAGTATGGAAGTCAGCTGTTTTGACTTCACTGTGACAGTTCCAAAATGTGCTCATCAAAGGTTTTCATCTAAATGCAGTGACAGGTTTCAGTAAAATGTTAGGCATTCAAGTGTCAGTAAACCCAAAAACACATTTTCTCTCATTAACTCTGTAACTATTTTTCACTACTATGTGTGGTCAAGGTTTTATTAAAAAAAATATATTACCTGCCAGTTCACAGTATTTCTTTCTTCAACACTATGCCAGCGGATCCACAGTCTCCTGCGTTGCCACTCTGACTGCACATGCTCAATATTCAGTGTTAAAGAAGATATTCATTTCCTTGTGGATCCCCAGCTAGCTGCCCCACGTGGCACTCCTGACGACATATAGCAGCCTTTCTCAATTCGAGTACCATAGGGGGATTCTGATATGAAAGGGGGGATTCTTATAGAAAGGGGGACTCTGATGTGAAGGGGGATCCTTATGTGAAGGGGGATCCTTATGTGAAGGGGATCATAATGTAAAGGGGGCTTCTGATAGGAAGATGGTTTTGTCATGTGAAGGCGACTCTGATGTAAAAGAGGACTCTGATGTGAAGGAAGGAACTCTGGTGTAAAAGGAGGGGGCTTCTAATGTAAAGAAGGCTATTGATGTATAGGATGACTCTTTACATTGTAGACTGGGGTGCCTCGCAATTTTGCATACTTTCAAAAGGTGTCGTGAGAAGTGAAAAATGCCTTTGAGAAATGCTGACAGCTCCAATATCTTTATTGACAGAGTGGCAATCATGAATGTGCACTGCTGAACGTTCACTCTGCTTGTTTCTCTGGCTGTCACATGACTCAAAAAAAAGTTAATCTTAATAAACAAATAAAACAAAAATCACATGAAAGCACTACTTCTTTACTGTAATTACCACATTTTATTACAAAAACACAATATTTATTATTATATTTTCAATGCTTGAGACAGGAGCAATCAACATAAACACTGTCTCACTGTCAATCTACATAAACTCCGCCCCAAGCATTACAATTGTTACAATGCATATTGTGTTTTTGTAATAAAGTGTAATGAAGTGTGGCAATTACAGTAAGCAAGAAGTGCTTCCATGTGCCTCTTGTTTCCATGTGCCTCCTGGTTTATTGTTTTATTAAGATTTTGATGGATTTATGTTTTGGGTCATGTGACCACAAAAGAAGCAAGCTAAGTACACGTTCAGGGTAGAAAGGATGAAGGGTTCCACTGTCAATAAACAAGACAGATGACGTCAGGAGCGTCATGCCCAAAATTTGAACACTGAGGGGGTTATTCACAAAGCTGCTGAAGGCAGCCGAGTGAATAACCCAGTCGAAGTGAAGTGTATTCTCCTCAGAGATACTAAGTATTAAAGCCCCAGTAAATAAAAAAATAATCCCTTAGTGCCTCCTAGTTAAAAAAAAAATACAGTTTAAAAATAATAAAATAACGTTTTTGAAAACTTAAAAAAAAGGAAAAAAGTTTTAAAAAGTCAATAAATAAAAAAAAAAAAATATAGTGCTGATAAGGCTATTAAAGGTAGGAGACAAACATACCACATTCAAAAATTGTTCCAAACAAAAATTGTATTTTGTGACCTATAACTCCCAAAATAAACTGAAATCCTAGACATATGATATTCCTCTATGAATCAGGACAAAGAATATAATTTATGATGAATTACTTTCAGTTGGCTACACTAATTATGTACACATTATGATTGCCAAAACTGTGTAAATGTGTGTTTTTTACATTTTTTAAACATTTTTTTATTTAAAAATAAGAATTTATATATGCATATGTCACATCAGATTAAAGTATATCATATGTGTAGGTGCAATGAATGAGGAAGATGGGAATTAGGGTTAAACAAACACATAGCAAAATGGCAAAATTGCTCCGGTCCCAGGAACGAAAATATTTTCTGAAGCTGTGTCACTAAGGGGTTAACTGAACTAACTGAAGACAGGAGCTCTGGGGAACTGCTCCAGATTATGTCTGCTCCAGTTTAGATAAATTCCCCCATTGTGTGTGCTGTTACTACAAGAAGGGTCAGAAAAAACCCCTCATGTTCTAATTTAGATTTGAAATCACCTTTTAAAAGAAACAACCTTTTCCTATGACCACTTTTCCCACCACCAAATACTGCAGTGCAAAATTATTGGAACTCTGCATATGTATCTCTTCAATTAAATTAAATTAAATTAAATTAATTGGGCAGCACCGTGACATAGTGGTTAGTACTTCTGCCTTACAGCACTGGGGGGCCCTGGTTCAAATCTCAGCCAGGTCACTATCTGCAAGGAGTTTGCATGTTCTCCCTGTGCTTGTGTGGGTGTGCTCTGGTTTCCTACCACACTCCACAGACATGCTGGTAGGTTAATTGGCTCCTCTCTAAGTTGGCCCTCTATGTATGCATGTGAGATAGGGACCTTAGATTGTAAATTCCTTGAGGGTAGGGACTGATGTGAATGTGCAACTATGTAAAGTGCTGCGTAAAATTGTTGGCGCTATATAAATACTTGAAATAAATTAAAGAAAATATTTACTAAAAAAAATCATAGTAAACTAGCAAATGTTACATAATCATCCAACTGTAAACCCTCATAATCTACTATAAAGTAAACAATGCATTTATTTTCAGAGCAAGTAAATTGTCCATGAATATGCAAATGGTCATTATTTGTATAATTGCTGGAGAAAATGAATCACACCCATGGCTAACAGAGGGGTTTGTCTCACTTATTGCGGAATACAATTACACAAATTGGCGATAATTCAGAATGTTTATTCTCTACCCTTAGCATTATCGTATCATTTCACATGTGGTTCCAGATGACAGCACAGAAGCCATCTTGTATTCAGTTAATTACCATTAGTGGAGTATGCAGGGCAATTATTGGATCTTTGACAACCTTACATGCTTATAAATAATTTTAACTGTTTCTGTTCTGAATAAATTACAGCTGCTCATAGGATGTATTGCGGTGGTGCATGCCATCGATTAAAGATGTAGCCGGTAACAAAACCATATGAGTAATTGATGCTTGTTCATCTGATTGTCCAGAGATGAGTAAATATATGGTAAACCCTTCGTTTAATTGACACCGGTCAATACAATGGAGCACTTGCCAGCTTCACTAAAAGCTTAATTCTTCCTCTCTGTTAAATTATTCAGGATTCTAAAGAAGTCATTATATCATCAGAAAACAGAGAAAGGAAACATGGCTGGAAATTTACAGGCCGCCATTTTCATGTTGTGTATCATGAAAACATTTCAAATTCACTGTAGAATCTAATCACCACAGTGTAGTTTAATGGCTCCTTAAAATAAAATGCAAAGTGACTTACAAAGTAATTTAAAGAAATCTAATTGAAATTTGTTTGAGTTTAGCAGACATTGAGATGCATATGAAAAGGCTAAGAGGGTTATTCACAAAGCTGTTGAAGGATCTAGCCGTAGCTTCGGCTGATCTTTCGGCTAGCTTCGGCCCCAGGACCCCTGGGGCCAGTAGAACCTAAGGGCTGCTGTACAGGCTATTCACTAAAGCCCGTACATCTCCCAAAGTAGGCCGAGCGGCTCAGTCGAGGTGAAGGCATATGCTTCAGCTCGACTGAGCCAAGGTGAAAGCCGAAGCTGGCCAAACGGCTGGCCATTGGCCGGCCGACAGCCTGCTACTGACAGCTGGGCAGAGCCAGCCGTTATCTCACGGCTGGCTCCGGCCACTTGCAGAGACAGATCAGCGTCCCCTGGTTAACAGGTAACCAGGGACGCTGATCTGTCATTACACTGAGAACCTGGCGGAGCCGCCGTGATATCACGGCGGCTCCGCCGAGTTCGCAGTGTGTAATGACAGTTCAGCGTCCCCTGGTTACCTAGTGATATCAAAGCCGGCTCTGCTAAGCTCTCATCGTATTGACAGAACAGCTCATTACGATGAGAGCTTAGCAGAGCCGACTTTGATTTCACCGCCGACTCCGACAAGCTCTCATTGTAATGACAGCTGGCCCTGGCCAATAGAAAACAGTTGGGTGGAGCTAGCTGTCACTGCTAGCTCCGCCCAATCATTTTCTATTTTTTTTGCTCTACTTTTTTTAACTGTTGTTCTATTCTGCTCGGTACCACAGAGGTACCGAGCAGAATAGCTGAGCTGAATGCTGCTGGATGTTGGATCAGCTGAGTCGTACTCCTTCTGCACTTCGGGTCGGCCGAACATGCTGAGCATGTTCGGCCAACCCGAACCCAGCCGCAGCAACCCGATGTACGGTTGATTTTAGTCGGTGTATGGCTGAAATCAGCCTACAAGCCTGAAGTGAATAGCCGAACAGCGTTCGGCTCACTTCACTTCGGGTCGGATTGTCACACGGGCGGCCTTTGGCAGCTTTGTGAATAACCCTCTAAGTTTCCAGAAAATATTTTCATACAAACAAACAAACTTCTTGTCCTTTAAAGTAGTTGCGGCTCTTGTTCAGCTTCCTCCAGCCTGAATAGCTCACAGTCAGGCCTGTATTAGACATCTTGCTACCCCCAAAAAGTCATTTGTACATACTTGTATTATGGAGTTATTTTAGTGAAAACTGATGCTTGGATGCATCATACTGTCTGCTTTACAGGCACAACTAGTTTTTAATTCCATGGACCAACAAACAAGACAACGGAGGGATAGCTTTATGTTTCTTGTGACTCCTCTGTACACTTGTGTACACTTTCCCTATAGTTAATTTGCCAAAGTTAAGCACAAACATCCAAAGGTGACAAGAAAAGTGAAAAAAAATGTTCACACGTATATTTTGGTCTTGATACCTTACCCTTCTGCCACAGATACTGATCCACAAGGATCATTATGATAACTATATCACTGTTTATAATGCAACACAACAAGCTACACTGCACATATTGATACAGTAAGCAATTTCTCAAGGTTCATTTAATGTATAGGAATATTTATTTAAAGAAGAACTATGGCCATACTTTTTTTTTTGGCTGTAGTTTTCTTTTGGGTCACAGGAGGACATTTAGTACATACAAATATTACGAACAGCGCTCTCGGATTGGGCCAAGGGAATAGGGTACTGTAGTTCTACCTCGCCTGCAGCCCTAAGAGACAGGAGGAGTGCCTGCACTTGTGAAACAAAAAACAAACGTGAGGGCGCGAGGCTAGGGGGACTATGAGACTGGTAGTAACACAGTGGAGAAAGTAAGAGTAAATGGTTCACTTACTTTAAGTGGGTCTCGGGACCAGATGGATGTGACAGTGTGTCCGTGTCCCCGCTGAGGCAATGTGAAGTGCCAGTGATGTGAGGACTGACGTCAGGCTGGGCTGCAGCTGCGGGTGGAGGAAATCGGGCTGTGAGGTGGATGTGTCTGGGCCAGTGTCCGTGCCGCGGTGAAGATGCAGGATGGAGGATCGGCCGGGATGGTGGTGGAGTGAGGAAGGATCAGGTTGGTGAAGTAGTGGGTGGAGGCTCGGGAGCAACGCGTTTCGAGGATGTTACCTCTTTGTCAAGCTCATTAGGAATGGTTGTAATGGTTGTACATTTAGTAATGTCCTCCTGTAACCCAAAACTCGGGCTATGAAAAACAATATTGTGCCGAGCTAATAATCATACATATCGAATAAATTGAAACATATATAAATGAGTCACATATATGAGCCTTCAAACAAATGAGGCATAGAAAATATCTACACAAAGACAAAAAAGCAATTTTCTGCCATTTGCCCTGCTGGTCTGATCCAGCAATACCCAATGCCTGTACTGTTTACACCATTGTGAGTATGCATTTTTTATTTAATAAATTGCATTTTATTGGACGTTACGTACTTATCCTTTTTCTCTTTCCACCTGGATTTATACTGGTACCTGTGATCTGAGGAGACCTCATCGACTTTTCTGTGCATGGGCTTCCCTCCCCCATTAAGGGAAAAACGCATTTGACCTAGCTCTGTGGGTCTACCTCCCCAGATGAGCACTCACTTGATGTCATCACTCACTGGGTGGAGGTGAAGGTCTGCCTGCATTGTGTGATTATCCTTACCTGAGAGTTATATGCACATTGGCTGCGAATCATCTGAGGATTTTTTTGCACAATCACCATTGTTTGCTTTTGTTTTTTCCTTGTGACTTTTTTTTGTCTATATTGCTTTTTTGTCTTTGTGTAGATACTTTCTATGCCTCATTTGTTTGAAGGCTCATATATGTGACTCATTTATATATGTTTCAATTTATTAGATATGTATGATTATTAGCTCGGCACAATATTGTTTTTCACATTTTCCAGATATTTAGTTATATCCTTAGTGCTGGGTAGCTCTTATTTCCACATTACACTTACTGGCGCTGATCACCTTTATTGTTTATATATAGCGGGCTACTGCCCACTATATGCTGACAGTAAAGAGCCACCCTGCAGCTGGGAAAGATTCAGACAATATTATCGGGATCCACCCAGCTGCCTGATTGACAGCTGGTTCTGCCTCTCTAGAGCCGGAGCCAACTGTGCCTGCCACGTCCCTCAATTGTCCCTCCAGTCAGCGCTGGAGGAATAGAGATAGGGGAGAGGTGAATTCCTACAGGGAGCAGGGGACAGTCATCACTCTCTGCAGGGAAAAGATTGTGAACTGAGCAAACGGTGGTTTGTGATTGATCACTTCTCGAGCAATAGAGCAGGTGTGTGACAGCTTCAGTGTCACGCATCGGCTGTAACTATCATGATGGCAGTAGGGAGACACTTCACTCTCCCTATAATTCTCCTTTATGATATTTAAGATATTTGGGGATGTTATTCATTTATTATTATTTTTATGTCTTTTTGGCTTACCGGCCCTTTAAAGTATTCTCACATAAACTATATGCATCATTTTTTTGGAATGAATATAAATTCAACCCCTTTGGATTCTGATAAGCATACAACTACCCAAAATTTGAGTGGACAATTATGGGTTAAGTTCATGGCTACGTAAGAGCACCTTTGGACATTCTAGCTACCGAGACTTGATGTGCATGCGAAGGACAGGCATCGCACATTGCCTGGATGTAGTCTTACATTTTGGACAGCATCCAGTTTAACTTACCTACAGTAGATCCTATATTTGGATTAAAATCAATCAGCATTCCCCGTGGTCACCGCGCTGCCCTCCTCTTCAAGATCTTCCATTCCTCTATTTTAATTTTTCCTGTAGAAAAAAAAAAAGTTGGCACATAGTGATGCTACTGCTAAAATATGCACCATAAATAATGCAGTAAATACAAAGAACCTTCCTATGGGAAAATAACACGAGGACTAACCTTAGCCAACCTCATAATTGTCAGAAAAACAATTATGAGGGCCAATTTTAAACAGGCATATTCAATAAGCCATGTGCAACTTGGAGTAACCAACAGCAACCAGAAACTGATTTGTCTCTATTAGACACAGAAAGCCTAGTTGTACTTAAAGTTCCATCTTTTACTGAGTGTTCCAGTTTTTATTTAGTCTGCAAACTTTTTTTTTTGGCTTTACTTCTCTTTTGGGTCAAAAGACGACATTTACTAATGTTCTCCTGTGTCCCAGAGTCAGCATATAGCGGGCTACTGCAGAACAGCGTTGCATCCAGGAAGGAACCCAACAATATTAGCTGATACTGCCTGATTGAAAGTTGGCTCTGCCTCTCTAGAGTCAGGTCCAGCTGTGCCCACCCCCTCCCTTGTCTGTCCCTCCAGTGAGCACTGGAAGAACAGAGGGAGGGGAGGGGGAATCCCTGCGGGGAGACTGACATTCACTGATCTCTTCAGAGAGAAGCCGTGAGCTGAGTGATTAGCAGTTAAATCAACACTCATCTCTTGGTATATATAGCCAGCTTGTGACATCTGCAGTGTACCATGCTCTAAGTAATAGGAAGAGAATATTTTACTGTCCCAATACTTCTCCTTTAAGCAGCATTTGAATTTTGTAGTAGGCACACCCATTCAAATATACAAGCACTGAAATACTATATAAATAAACTGTGGCTAAAAGTTTATTTAATTTGCTCGTTAATAAAGTCTATAAAACTTTCCAAAATTGTTTGTTAATTAATTATAGTCTTCAAATATGACTTGTATAGACTTTTCTATAAGTTTTACAAAATTAAAGTTGAAGGTAACACTATCTAGCTTTTAAATGACCACCTAAAATTGGTGGAAAAAAAATTCCAGCACAAGGGGCGAAGGGGGTTCTTCACAGTAAGATCAGTTAGGGTCTGGAACTCACTGCCACAGACGGTGATTTCAGCAAATAATGTGGAATTGTTCAAGAAACTTTTGGACGATTTCTTAAGGGACCGTAATATACAGGGGTACGGGTACTCCTAGAATGAGATCCTAATAGGTTGGACTTGATGGACTAATGTCTTTATTCAACCTCAAATACTATGTAACTATGTAACTATGTAAATCTCAGTATATGAATTATGCTATCTTTCCAATATGCTTGTAATTTTGAGAGTGGATTTTCCTTATTTATTTTCCAGCTTGTTAGATTAACTCTTGTCTGCAACTAGTTGTTAAAGGCAACCACCACTAACAACCACATTTCTTTTTTAGGCCGCTTTTGTCCACTGATTTGTGTGACAACTATGATCTATTAATCCTTAACATTTATTTATTTACATGGATGTTGTTAACCGTCTTTGTCCATAGATTGTCTTGAGCCTTCACAGACAGAAACATAAATGTTTCATGCCATTATGTGTTTAAGCAAATCAGATCATGTATTCACTTCTAATATTTCATAGTCAGTGTTATTTTATTCCATTTTACAGAAGAAAAAAACAAATCTCTGGCTTCAGTGATCAGCTTCTACTCAACCTCAATGCATCTATCTCCATAATGCATTGAAGTAACTTTGCACTTTCCGTTGACATAGTCCTTTATCATGTTCTGTGTAAGACAAAATAAAATTTCATTCCACACTGTCATCCCTTTGTCCTGACCAGAACAACTTGATCGTGTTGAAGAAGGCATGAACCATATCAACCAAGACATGAAGGAGGCCGAGAAAAATTTAAAAGATTTAGGGAAATGCTGTGGCCTTTTCATATGTCCTTGTAACAAGTAGGTACTGAGTACCGACTCTGCTCTGTGGTGTCCGGTTTTTTTGTCACAGTGAATGTCTGAAGTTTTTTGTCTTTCTTTTTGTCCTTTTCCATCTGCTTCATTCTGTGGGGATATAATGCTTATATTTAATCAGAACAACTGGAACGCATCGAGGAAGGGATGGAGCAAATCAATAAGGACATGAAAGAAGCAGAAAAGAATTTGACGGACCTAGGAAAATTCTGTGGTCTATGTGTCTGTCCATGTAACAAGTAGGTTCTGCCTGCCTAAGTCTTTGAGCACCCAAGGCTGGTCTTTGAGCCTTGCAGAGATCATCGCTGCTAGACACATGGGCAGGAAAAAGCATGTGGCATGCAGAGAGATCAATATTCATCTCATAGAATAGACAGTGGGAAGTAGACATATTAAAATCGGGCATTCTGCAGTGAAGACCACACTGCATTTCCCTTCACGGTAACATGAACTTCAACATTTCCGTTACATAAAAGAAAAGTAATAAAAATGTGCTTAATGATAAACTATAAAACCTCAAAACAAATTGTAGAATTATTTGTATAAAAGAAAATCTAAATATGTGCCAAATAATTTAATCTTTAATGCTGAAAATTTTAAATTTATGATGCTCTTGACGGAAATGTTGAAACTTTAGACTTTTGCATGTAGATAATTTTGCCTGGAAGCTTGCTGGGCTTTCTGAAACTTTTCTAAATGGGTTGCACTTGATTTGTTGTTTTATTATTCATTAGTGAACTGACTCTTGCTATTAATTCTATTCATTTTTTAGACTCAGAATAGACTATCTTGTATTGCAGAAATGTATGCCAAAATAATTCATTAAATTGCGACAACAAATTGCTCCATGACATCTTTTATCTCGGCTCTCTCTCTAAGGCAGACGCTGTTAGTAATTGTGTAAATGTGGTCCTGTTGACCTAGATGACACTGTTAATACCAGCTGACACAGCTGTTGTACTGATAAAGCCAAATTTTTGCTATATGCAAATCTGACACTCTGCAGTCATACAAACTAGTCTATTTTAGTCTGGAGTACAATGGAGATTGTTTCCAGCATGTAATGGGGTTTGACACAGTTATGTAATTAGTAGGTCATGTGCAGCATAGTGGGTAGTGATTAATATTGGCAATACTGTACCAACTGTGTGCTACAGTCTCAGGCACTATTGCTAGAACAGCTGAACCACCAGTGTTATATACAACCTGTTATCACCTTCCTGCCTAATTTTAGTGAAAAGCAAAGAATCATAATGCTTTTAAACATATATGGATATGAAACCCAGGGAAGTACAACAATTATTCCAGATAAAGCCCTGAAAATCTACACGTGTAAAAGAATCTACATTATTGTACATAGTAGAAATTTTTGGTGGAGCTGCCAAAGTCCAAGGTGATATAACGCAAGAGCTAATGCGGATTATTGCTGATATTACAATTGCTGAAGACCCCTTGATCTGTAAACAGAGTAAATTATGTCCTGACTAGATTGATATGAAGAGAATCCCAGATAATGCTGCACATTTTATCATCATCTGCCACTGCAGGCATGCCTAGATTTTAATGGTTCTTGCTATAGCAACCCAGTCAAAAATGGCTTTTGAGTAATTGGGGGTGGGGTCAACCATGTTAAAGGGGTGATCCACTTTTGAATGACTTTGATTTATTGGCTTTTTACATTCTCATTTCTTTCTATGTATTTTGCTCTTTTCTTTATTACTTTACAGCTGTTTTTTTAGCAAGCAGATTTGATTGGGTGTCACAGTGGTTTCTTTAATGAAAACAAACATAGCCAGTTGCGTTCTATCCCAAGACTACAGTATATAGTTTAACAATACAATATTAACCATCCACTGGATGATGTTCCACTGAAATAAGGCAGAACCAAAACTATGTACATAAACCTTAAATTACTCTGCTTGCTCATTAAAAAAAAAACCCAACCTGGAAGTCAGAAGAGCCAATAAAAACTCAGCTCCAGCCAAAACTGTTCCACTTTTGGATAGACTGGGGAAGGGTTGTATATGATGTCTATGTCCCTATGGAAGAGATTTTTTTTTGAGATTGTAAATGCTGTTTGTGTCTCTATAGATGATATTTGTCTTCTCTCCTTGTTCTCTCCTTGCTCTGTGTGACACCTATCACATGAACAGGAAGAGAGCAAATATTCCACATAGGGATGCTACAACACCATTCTAAAAGAGAATTAAACATAGGGAATGTGTTGTAGCATCCCAATGTGGAATAGAGAATATTCCACATAGGGATGCCACAACAGCATTCTAAGAGAGAATTATAAAAGAGAATTTCTACCTTTAATAAGAAAATAAGATTTTTTTATTTTTTTAATGTCTCCTTTGGGTGGAATTTCTCCTCGCTTACAGCTCTGTCTTACACCTGTCATATGGACAGTAAATGAGGTGTCATTTTCTCATAGAGGCACAGCCAACACATTTTTGATAGAGGTTCTAAACCTTCCTTCTTTACTATGCAATTTTTCTTTACTGTTGTCTTCTCCTGACCCTTTCGCCCTCTATCAAAAAAGAAAAAAACAGATTGGCTGGGTATGGGCTTAACATAGAAAGTGCTGTACACGGCAAAAAGATAAAGTCATGAAGAAGTGGAAAACCTTTTTAATCAATAATTTTTTCAAAGCACAGAAGGCAAGACGTCCACTTTTGACTGGTTTGGGCTCTGTGACTGCTGTTACTGATGGTACATTAATGCAATAGTGATCCATGGGAGCAGTTGTGCTTAGTTGAAGAGTGTTTCACCTCCTATTCATGCCACCAGCTTGTGCATGAACAAGGTATATTGGACATTGATGCTACACCGCTTGTTTTGTTTGCTGCTGCATTCATTCCACTCAACTTATTTTATTTTTTATTTTTTTGTCTTTGTTGACAAAGGTTTGTACATCAACTCTCGATGTATGGTTACTGTTTGAAAGTACCGATATATTATCCAAAAACAAAATAGAGATCAGAATAATACATGTATTCTGAAATAGCTGTTTCCACTCATCCTGTACTAAGATACTTAATAATATACAAACATACTATGCAACCTAATCCCTTGCATAGTGCCAATCTATCATGTAGGTGAATTTATGTGACGCCGATGTCCATGTGATGTGATGTACACACTATACTTGGCAGTTTTGTTTTATGTTTGTCTGCCGGTATGTCTCTCTATGTGTGTTTTATGTCATAGAAAAGACTAACTGTTTTCCTATTTACTGGATGAAAAAGAAATTCAATATCTGTTACACCGGTGAGGTGAAGTTCTGAATGAATTAACTGAATTTCAGGATTTCACCGCTGATAGACATCAGTGCTAGGTAATTTGGTTTATGATATATATCGGTATAAGCTGATGCCCTGTCGGTTGCTCATTTGCCTGAATCAGCTGTAATTGGCTCTCTGCCATGGCGCCTGTGGCATTTCATTTCTCACTGACCTTAACCATGCTTGCATAGGTCATTCACAGTGTGTTTTCTATAGGCTTAAATCAAGTGATGCTTACAAAAAAGCTTGGGGCAATAACCAAGATGGAGTGGTAGCAAGTCAGCCCGCCCGTGTCGTGGATGAACGTGAACAGATGGCTATTAGTGGTGGCTTTGTCCGTAGGTAAGTCATCTTCTTATTTGCTGCCTGTCGTAATGTCCTTATAAAATGGAACCAGCATCTTTATTCATAGTACTCAACTGTCCTTCATTTGGAAAGGCTGACCTTCTATTAAAACTATTTTCCTCTGTTCCTCTTATACGCCTGAGGTATAGACCATGCAGATTTACTATTTAACTACCACAAGTATTATAATGCACTACACATTACATCCAAACTAAATTATTGCATTTCTTTTAAAAGCCAGTATAAAAAAAAAGTGGGGAGAAGAGAAAAAATTGTTGTGGCTTTAACCAATAATTTTGGTATATTACATGTCAGGGAAAGTGCGTTGTGTGTGTTCTTTGACTAAGGGTGTACCTCTTTTCCATCTCAAAATGTTGAAAGGCTTGACATTATTCATACCTGCTTGCCAGTTTTTACTAATAAAGTATGCATATTAAAAATGTAAATCTAAACAGTTAATAGCACCAAAAGTTTACTTCTCTCCCATCCTCAGTTTCACAAAAGCAATTCAATCTCATTTGTGTCATTGTTAAATGTTTGACTTTTTGTGTGTGGGAGGGAGGACTTTTATTTTAATTTTTTTGGTATTCATATAACAAAATGGTTTGGGTATGGGTCTTAAAAAGGAGAATTTAAAAGTGTATGTAAACCCAAAAACAAAAATGGACTGCATTACAGTTTATCAGTCCAAAGATGACGACACTTACTCATTCTACTTTAACCATGGTGGAGCAGCATTGTTACCCACGGACAAGAAGTCTGCTAGGACTACAGAACATCTCCAACATGGGGTTAAGGGGTTCTGTAGTTCACATAGATAAACTATGCAGGGCTGTTAAACGGGCTTGAGATAAGACTGCCGAGTGCAGATGGCAGCACTGGGTTTCTTACAGGATCAACAGGCATATTTTTTGCAAATATCAAACAGCTATAAAAATGCGTTTAATGGTAAAATACACCAAAAGAAAGCAAATAAGAATTGTTAGGGTTTATATTATCTTTAATAAGATGCAGCAAACACAAAGAACCCAATTATTATTGCCGTCAGCAGCCTCTGAAATCGTATCAGTTCTGCCTTACTCATGGCATAATTACAGATTTGAAGGACCATTAAAATGACTCTCCAGTTATTTGTTATGAGATCACAGCTATGTAACAGGTATAAACAATGAAAGACTGAATGTTATCTATGCCATATATCAAGCTGAAGCGGTCCACTAACCACTATGCAGGAGAAATGTGAATAAAAATATGGGGGCTGCATTCTGGGTCATCAGAAAGCCTGGGATCCTCTACAAAAGGCTGCCTAATCTTTTTAAGTATGGAGAGGGAGTTCACTAAATCTACTGGGTCAATTTATAACGGAGAGTGCATATCGATATTTGCACTCCGCTATACAAAACAGTAATACTTCACACCGAAGCCTGCATTTTATGGCCCATTCATAAAATGCAGGCCGCAGTGTGGATCCTGTGGTATATGACAAAGTACTCTCTGCCCAAAGCTGGAGTTTAATCTGTTTATATTTCCCCTTCCTGGGATCCTCCCGTCCTTCTCATTAACACGCTAATTGAATTTTTAAATGAAACTTTTCTGTTTTCGTTACATACCTTTTTTTAGACTTAGTGATGTCATCATTGGGAATCTGTATTTCTCAATGCAATCTAGGAACATCATGGTTGGAGGGAGGGACCAGCAGGGAGCTGTACATAGCTCCGTGAAAACACCACAGCACACTGTCTCGGTAATCCTTTAAAAGACCTCAGTTTTGATGCAAGGAAATGCCGACACCTGATTCTGAGCCTCTATGATTGAAATAACTGCATTCAGAAATCAAATGGATGAAAGGGGCGGGTCAGGGACAACTTGTGAAGAAAATGGCTAGATTGGAAGCCTCCAGGATTGGAAGAGAGGCCAACCACATTACCCGACATCACAGAGGCACAGTATAAGGAGTATGCTGTAGATTACATGTTATCGCTTCTCGGCCTTTTGGCTAAGATCAAGTGTAGTATCTGTTCTTATCAGTTGTTGGAGGGGAGAGGATGTTGCCACCCGATGGGAGAACATTCTAGTACCCTCTGACGTAATGGTGGGTGTCGGAGGACGGTTCGGTCCACTGCTAGTTGCGTCAGGCCCTGATGATCGGGTAGACCCTAGACAGTGGGAGGACCCCCGACGGCACTACCTCCTGATGTGAGCGGAGAACCACGGGGTCTGGCCCGAGGGTTCGGGGGCGGCAGAAGCCCGTGGTGTTGTGCCCCCTGGGGGTGGCGTCCCAGGGGTGCTCAGAAAGTCGCATGGGTATGGGACCCCACATGACTCACTGGCACTTGGTCACACACCACCTTGCAATTTTCTGCACTTCGCCTCCAAGACAGGCCTTATGGCTAGTCTGGGGCAATATTTTTGCACTCCGGCCCCTAAGGCCTGTCAGAGTGGTGCACTGGCACTTTAGATTTATTTAAGCACTTCATGCACGATTGGCACTTTTTTATTTTAAAATTTGACCCACAGATGCGAAAGGTGCAGGTTTCTTCGGGGCCTATTCCTGACGCTGGGAGGAGATTCTGTGCCTCGAATGGGGTTCTCTGTCTCCTCCCACCCAGGAGGGGGGTTTCTCTTCGGGAGATCCCACTTGCCTAGTACTGAGGGGGACCTGTTTCGGCAGGTCCCCATAGGAAATGGTCCACGGCCTTCGGGTTGGTGGACCACCAGTCTCAACCCCTGTCAGGAGCCTTGCGCCCCGGGGGGTCGGGAAAGTAGGTCCCTTCTTTCGAAGGACCTTGCACCCTTGTGCACGTTTTTGTGTGCTGTGATTTCACGGTTCACTTTTTTTGTTCACAGGGGAAGTTTGTTTTGATGCACGTCCATGGGCAAAAAAAGAAAAAAAAAAGATTACATGTTAGAGTTAGGGCACAGTTTAGTTGCTAGCCATTAGTCTTAGGACAGTTACTCTCAACCAGGCTTCTCAACCCTAGGGTTACTCCAGAGGTTACCAGTGGTTCCTTGGGTATTAATACATTGACCTCATACCTGATAGTTTCTGCATTGTTTCAAGGCTAATATCAGTTGGTAAGGCCAAAGGCATGGCCCTAGTGGAGCCTCTCCTCTTGACTTACATAAGAGGCACAAATCATCTTTTTAGCTGTCTGTAAGGGCAGCATTCCTTACTATGACCCCTATTGTAAGTGGCGTTCTTCCTACAGACCGCAATGTAACAAGGCATTCTCACTGACCCCGAATATACTAGAGAATTCCTTACTTTGTGGCCATTGTTTCGATTTATTTCATTTTAATGTAGCGATCATTGCAGAAAACAATTTTGTCATATAGATCAGAGGGGTGTTATAAAATGGTCCACCATAGGTGTCAAATACTCCAGGTATGCCATATTTTGTATTTGTGTATTGATTTTTATATCTGCATCTTACTAATCACACTAATGTACTGTAATATATAGATATAATCATATTTAGGAGGGTTTCCTCAGGCGTATTATTTAATGGATTCCTCTAGAATATAAGTCTGAGAAAGGCTGGTTTAAAAGTTAGGTTAGTGTTAGGCTTGCTGTAGGGTTTGTGGAAGTTTTTGAAAGTGGGGCTTGTAGATAGGTTAACAGTTAAAGTAAACCCATGCAAAGCAACAGGTTCTTTTTAGAGCTGGCCCTGCATGGTGTTGCTGCTGCTACTTACCTTTCTTTCACTCCTCTGCAGACCCAACAAGATACCCTGTGTAAGATCCAAGTAAATCAAGTTGAAGCTTAAACAGAGATTGGCACCTTATGACAGTGATGGTACCCACTGATTAGGTTCTCAGGCACTTCACACTGAGTCGTTAGAGGAAGGAGGGTGAATCACACTCCTCCATAGTTGGTTTTACCAGTTAATATTCTCTTAGCTCTTGCGTCAGGGGATTAAAGTGAAGATAAGCATACAGTAGGTGAGGTGAGGTGGCATTAAACTGAACCTATTGCTTTGCCCTGCTTGGAAAAACAAGGTTCACTTTATAGCTTCTTTTGGGCGATAACTACGTGTTATGTGTTCATGTCAAGAAGTGTTATACCTTAACCCCTTAAGGACCAATGACAGAATTATTCCGTCATGGTCGTCCGTGCCATAAGGACCCATGATGGAATAATTCCATAATGGGATCCAGAGGGTTTAAGATTCCCTTATGCAGTATGTGAGAACTTATATATAAATATGTCACATCAAATTAAAGCCCTTTTTGTACTTTAAAAAACGGTATATAATATGTGTTGGTGCAATACATGAGAAAGATGGAAATTGCGGTGAAACCCACACAGCAAAAATTGCCATGGTCCTTAACTGAAAGACAAGCATCTGAAGCTTGTTCCTAAAGGGGTTAAAGGACAAGTGTATTTGTATTGGGTTTTTTTTTTTTTTGCCTAATTTAATACTCCCCTTCTCCGAGTGCTGCTTTACTGTGCTATCACTGATTGGTTTGGAGGGCTTTTTGATTGCTTTAGTCCCTTCTTAAAATAAACTGTATGGCTATACTAACCCTTTCTATTAGAGGTGCACTGGAATAGAAATTTCAAAACCGAAACGGAACTGAAATTAAAAAAAATGTCAGACCGAAACCGAAAATGTTTTTATTTTAATTTTTCATATTTTTTTCATATTTTATTTTTTATAAACTTTTTAATTTTTTAATATTTATTTGAATTAATTTATTCATTTTTATTAAATATTTTATTTTTTTACATTACTTTTAGGGGCTTTGGGGAAATATTAGGGGTCTAAACAGACCCCTGCTATTTCCCTTTTAAAATAGAAACAGAGATTGAGCACACAAAGTCCTCAATCTCTTTTCCTGCAGCCCCTGTTATCAATGAACAGGAATCCTCTAGACTGAGTACTCCTGTTCATTTATAACATGAGGACAGAGTATGTTTACTATAACCACAACTATGAATGAACAGGTGGTGATGCAGATCACTTCCCATTCACTCATAATTGAGGATATACACTGAGTGGCCAGATTATTATGACCACCCCATCAGTACTTCGTTGGGCCACGAGATGACTCCACGAGATGACTTCGTTGGGCCGCCTCGTGACTCCACGAGATGTTAAAAGGTGATGCGAGGAATCTGACACTGCACTGTTGCCCTTCTGTTGTCTTGTACCAGTCTTGCCACTCTCCGTTCTGCCCTAACATTGGCTAGTCGCTGACGGCCACAATTCGCACGTTCAGACCCAGATTTTCGGCTGACAGTCTAGTCTTTAAACACTTTAACAACAGCTGCTCTTGAACATTTAACAAATTCTGCTGTTTTGCTGATACTCGCTCCATGGCTCGCGCTAACAATCATCCCACGTTCAAAGGCTGTTAAATCGCGTTGTTTACCCATATCTTCAGAAAACTAATCACTTCTACTGTCGTGGTTAACAACCTGCTTCCCTATTTGTAATGGTCTGGCCCTCTAGCAGCTTCAGCGTGAAATTATAGCTAATTATAGCTAATTTGCCAACATCAGGTGGTCATAATAAACTGGCCACTCAGTGTAGTCAACGTGCTATAGCCCAAATGTATCAACAATTTAAACAATTTAGGTATCTAAATAGATAAATAAGAAATGATTCCCTGTATCCTTATCTGCTTGTCCACCTATCACAAAGAGTTGCATGTTTATTGTTTTTTTCAGCAATCTAGAATGATATGTCATTCAGGTAATACTATCTGACATAATATAGTCTCTGCTCTTATGTAATTACAGAGAAATGGCATTATGCATCACAATGAGATGCCTCTAGTTAAAGGCCAAATATCATTTCACCATACAATTACTGGTAGCCCGGCAATCTCAATAACTGTTGGACCACAGCCATAGTTATACAAAAGAATTAAATATGCATTGCTGTGTGTTTGCTGATCATGTAAAGCACAAATGCCTTAGATGAAGATCTTGTTAAAGATGAATAGCTCAATACTCTCTATATTATAGAAGGACTGTTATGTGGGGGCCTAAATACACCTATCCCTCTTGTTTAAGAATTGTTTCTCTTTGAGATATGACATATGAGTTTTATCAATTTAATTCTGAATTACAAGCGATATAAAACCCATTCAATGCCATCATGCATTCTTTGAAAAGTTGATGATATTGTTAAATGTCACTAGTGTATAAAACTGGAAATGTCTTAGGGCTCATACACATGCCCGTAATAAAAAAAGGGCACAGGTGTATTGTTTTCTATGGGCCCCTGCACACAGTGCATAAAGATCAGGAAACTTACAATGTGTTCATATTCATAAAATAAAAATAGAGAAATCTGCATTTGAGCCCCTGCGTATGACTGTAGTTTACACTGTAAGCATGTAAATGTTTACATGCGTACAGCGCAAATACACTCTATTGGAGCTGCCTGTTGCTATGATGCAGGCAACTTGAGACACCTAGAATCCTTTGTTACCAGGATGCAAGCGGATGGGGCCTCCCAGCATTTTTGGTTATCACGATGCAGGTGGCTGGAGCTGCCCAGCATTCTTTGTTACCTGGATGCCATCGGCTTGAGCTGTCTAGCATCCTTTGTTGCTAGGGTGCAGACAGCTCAAGCCATCTAGTGTCCTTTGTTGCTAAGATGCAGGTGGCTTGAGACCCCTAGCATTCTTTGTTGTTAGGATGCTGACAGCTTAAGCCACAAATAATCCTTCTTTGTGAGATTGCAATTGGCTCCTTGCCACCTAGTGTCCTTCATTGCTAGGCTGCAGGCGGCTTGAGACGCCTAGCCTCCTGGCAAGCAATAGGGCACATTTGAGCTAAATGCATGTAAGCGTTGCACAGATGTTACATGTGTACAGTGTACAGAGCACTTATAATGCAGGATTTTGCAGCTAGCTTCTACCAGCAAGATTCTGTGTATTAGTTGCTGTACTTTCATATGGCTATCCATAGGCTTAATATCAGCCTAGTTCCTTGTAGAGTAGAATTTAGGCTAGGAAGGGAAGGGGCAGTACTCTGGGCCAATCATGTTCTGCTGAATGCTTATAAGCTGGCAGACAGGACTTTTTGATTTTAGCCAGCTCATCAGGAACCCGCTGTAATCCGCACTGGTGATGCCTATCTTGTGCTCGATTCTTCCTGAAAGCGTCTCCCACCCATCAGCTTTACAGAGCAGATACTCCCACTGCAAGTCTGAGGGCCCATTTAGATCTATGCATGTGCGTAGAGGTGCACTTTTTACTACCATTAGGGAGGTGCAGTGTCAGGCAGGCACTTCACACTCGTTAGTCGTTAGAGGAAGGAGGGTGAATCGCATTTCCATTGTGCATTGACATACATTATTGACACGTTTTGATACGTGTTTCCTATGCTGTCAGTCACCACTCCCTGCAGGGATTTCCCCCTCTTCCCTCTCTATTTCTCCTGTGCTCATTGGAGGGACAGACAGGGGAGGGGGTGGGCACAGTTGTCAGTCAAGCAGTGGGGTGGATCCTGACAATGCCGATATTGGGCATAAGTCTGCAATCTGCTGACTTTAGGTCACAGGAGTACATGTGCTCCTGTGACCCAAAAGAGAAGTAAAGCCAAAATAAAAGTTTGATCTTTTTAATGGATTCCGGCTGCAATGACCAGACTCCTGCAGCTTATTCCTCCAACCCCTAGGTCAGTACGGAGGTATGGATTTTCAGTTAAAGGGCTGGAGGAAGTTATCAATGGACTACAAGTGTGGTGACATCACTGCACTTGTAGTCCAATTAAGTCCCTCTGCTGTGGAAGATGGGACGTTGTACTATTTTCACGGATTCTGAATGTATGACATGGCTGTACAGATGGAGCCACACACAGCTGCAAACATTCAAAAACAGACAAGATGCTGGGGAGAGAAGAACCCCACCATATAGTAAGAGGTAAAGGGGGGCATTTGGGGGTGCAGAGCTGCAGCCTGTGACCAAATATGGGTGTAAAACAAAACATGGTCTGAAAAGTGGAATTTGCCTTTAAAGCCACAATGTTTTTCACATTTGGATAGAATGTGAAATGGTTAGAACCCTTGTCAGGTGTTTCTTGCTGTCTTTGTATCTGCTGGGGAGATTCGCCCTCTCTATTTCCTGGTGACCAATGTCTCCAGTACAAGAGGGAAAATGCTAAATTTTGAGTTATCACCAGACAAGGAAAGAGAAGATAAATCTTTCAATGGGGAAACCTGTTCTGATGACAGTTGTCTCAGAGGGGATACCCCTCATTTTAAAGGGTTCTTCTCCTATGTCCAGCTGTGCATATGGGACAGAAAGTGAAGTAAACAGGACAGAACACAGAAAGCGATAACCTGATGGTGGCTATCATTATTCAAAAGTTTAAAAAAAATTTAAGCTTTATATATACTTAAATTGATTCTGCACAATGGAGAATAAACAAATAATAGGGGAGTCTAGTAGCCCTTCCACTATGGCTTTATCAAGTGCACAGACTACTGAAGGGAAACTACTACTAGTTGAACCCGGCATTTCCTATTCAAGATATGGGTGGACCTACTCTGGAACTTTTTCTCCATTAACCAGCTACAATATTTAGAATATTTGTCTCTTTACTTGTTTTTCAGAGTAACAAATGATGCTCGAGAATCAGAGATGGACGAGAACCTCGAGCAAGTCAGTGGCATTATTGGAAATCTCCGTCACATGGCTCTGGATATGGGTAATGAGATTGACACACAAAACCGCCAGATTGACAGGATCATGGAGAAGGTGGGTGAAGAATTTTGTAAACAGACGTGTTACTGCTACATGGTGGAAATTAATAAGGACAAACATTTTACTAAAATGTTCACATCAGTTTTTGTTATAGACATATGCATATCAGGTGCACATAGCTGTTTCATCCGTTTTGGTTTTGCCCCAGAAGGGAAACTTGTATAGTCATGAATGCAGCTGCAATTTAACACTTGCGATAGGGAAGGAACAGGCAAAGCTAGTGTAGACTATCAGTAAGTTAATACAAGGAGTAGTGGTGCTATGAAAAGTGCAGCAATCCAAAACACCCAAAGATTATCTGTTAAAGCCACCCTGCCATATACATCTTCCTCTTAGCTTTAAAAGAAAGCAGCAAATACACACCTTTCCCGATGCACGCCAACACTGCTACAATCACTAACACTGGTCCTCCAATGGCCACTGAGAAACCAAAACATCTAGGAGTGTCGGTCTCCAGGTCCTCACAGCTTTCAGCTTACTGGTTCCTCCCTCTGACCTCACATCACTGCAGTCATTGGCCCTGCAAATCTCTGGAAATGTTTGTTCTATGTGAATGGATGCACAAAACAAAAGTTTTTTTATATTTTCTTTATAATTCAAATGTACAGTATTTTCAAAATGTCATCTTGTAATACCACATGTATCCACTAAATGGCATTGAAGAGCATAGGAAAGAAATACTAGCTCCATCTAGTGGCCAACATGCAGCAGTACAAGATGAGATTTGAAAATACATTTGACTCATTAAGAAAATATAACAAAAACATTTGTTTTGTGCATCCATTCACACAGAACAAACATTCACAGAAATTTAAAGGGCCGATAGATAACTATGTGAATTGATGATAATTAGACCTCATAATGTTAAGCTTTGGTAATAACGAGGAACAAGGTGGTGATTACAAGAAGCACAAATTATGTTTATTTGTAGAGTTACAAAGCATATTCTACCTATGAACAGTGGGGGAGTCTTATAATAGAGCCGCTGTTCCTTTGAACTGATAGGTGCTAGCTAAGGTGGATTTGGCATCGTATATCAGTAGATGCCCTTTGGGAAGCTCCCTTGGGAGTTGTCTCATGTACGTCTAACTGGATAAAGACTTCAGGTGTAGGATTATATCTCCCAGGTAGCAAGTAAATGCCTTGAAATCGGCAGGAAGAGGTGGAGTCAATGGTTGGGCAGAGGAAAGTCTACTTAGACGAAGAACATTGGAATCACAGTATTAAGTGCTAGGAAAATAAATGAAGGAACATATAAAAAAATATACCTTATTTATCAATTTTTCTTTCTAGGCCGACTCCAACAAAGCCAGGATCGACGAGGCCAACACACGTGCCACAAAGATGCTGGGCAGTGGCTAGATGACTCAAGACTTTATTATTTGCTCCAAACTGTCCCGCTAGACAGTACTTTCATGCTTTTACCATGGTATTTACATACTAGGTTTGCACACATGCACATATCACCCTCCCCTATTGTAAATGTCGTCCTGTGTAGTATGTCAGCTTTCCAAAAAATATACTTGTAATTATTATTTTTTTAAGTATATTTATTTCCAAAGGTTGTATATAGTGATCTACGCTAGCTCACTATAACTTTTCTTCTTTTCTTCTTTTTTTTTTTTCTTTAATTTTTTTTTTTAATCATTTTTTTATGATGTTTGCCGAATGACAACAGTTTAGGAATGTTTAATGTGCTGTTGACCTTGATCTATACAGTATTGTTCTTGTAAATCTGTGACATTTCACAGAACTACTGCCTATATCCTTTTTTTGGTGTCATGATACTTAAGCTGTGGAACTGTCCTCGGTTCAATGTTGCTTCCATCTGTTATAATTTCATGATTAGAGCGTGAAACTATATAACTATACTTAAGCATTGCACTAACAAGTGACGTGAGTTATGCATTTATGCATGGAAAAAATAGACATTTTAGATGCCTACATACAAGAAGACCTTTTCCCCCGTGGCAGTAGCACATTCAATAAAAGCATGCTGAGTATTTGGACACTGTTGGGACTATGTTATACCAGCAAGTTTGCAGTAGTGCCATGTTTCTGTCAATATATTGTTCTATTTAACCATAATCATGCTTTTTTTTTTATTTCAAAAAGGACAGACTTGGCACATATCCAGCAAGAAAAAAAATATATATATGTTGCTTTTTTTCGTTGCTGGCGATATATAAAAAAAAAACTTAAAAAAAAAATACAAATACGGTTGTAATATAGGGTTCGGGTACTGTTTTTGAGGATCCTCTTTGTGAGGAAATGACTACAGTCTACAATAAAAATGGTACAGATATGTAATTTTTATAAGGCTGGGTATGGTTAGCCACTTATCCCACGTGGTTTGTTTTACTTTTCTTTTGAAAGTAATGTTCTCTGTTGCTTACCTAGAGCTATGCACACCAAATCGCTGAGATGTTTAAGTAGATTTAAATTAAGACAATAATCTAAACTGAATGAATTCTAGATAAACTGTGATTATCAAAATCATTGCAAGCATGTACTATTAAATTTCCTTCTGTCTCCTGTCAGTTTGTGACGTGATTGACATTTTGTAGCTAGTTTAAAACAATTAAAAATTATAAATCTAAAGGTCTCTGTAGTTTTTCTTGTCTTGCCAGTGTGTCACTTGTTTCCACCCACGTGTAGAATGACTGTCTTCATCGCTCTGTGCAGATTGTGAAATGTTCATCCAAATAAAATAATAAATTAATTATGGCCTAAATAAAAGGCAGGGTATTATTTTCATGCACCTGCAACAAGTATACCGCCAGAGAAGTCAGACTTAGGTCACAACTCCTGATCCCTATATTTGTCATGACCCAAAGGTGGTGAATTAGTAAAGGCAAATAGGCTGTTCACTTTGTAAGGGAATTCTTTTCCCTTAGCTTAGTGAATGTGGTGGAAATTCACTTTGCAAAGAATACCCAATCACATGCAGGGAAAGTAAAAAAAAACAGTATTTTCTCTTGCACATGATTGGATGATGTAAGTCAGCAGAGCTTCACCTCATTCAGTAAGCCCTTGCAAAGTGAAGAGCCTATTTGCCTTTAGTAAAACGACCCCAAAGCATAAAAGCTGATGGATAAGCATGACAGATGGATATCACAGATTGAAGCCCTCTAGCTCTCTCAGCACAGATCTCCTCAGAATCCTGTAGATATCCCACCATACTACTTACAGGTATACCCCTTGTAGAATCAAATCCGAGAAGTGAAGGATGACACCAGCTCACCACGGATCTTTGTCCAAAACGCCTTTATTGACGTTCATTAAAGTGACATTAAACCCTCAGATTTTTTAACATAAACCAATACTGTAATGTATGCCTTCCTGTAATCCATGGTTGTTTCCCTTCTCTTTGCTGCTCTTCCTTTTAAATCTGTATCTGTTCTCATGCTGGGCAGAACTTCTGTTTTGCAGAAGACTGCCTTGTCTCTGAAATGGATACACGGTGTCTGTGTATTAGTTTTTATAGGCTTGTAACCTGAGCCAGCACTACAGGAAGAGGCCCTGAGCTGCAAAGGGAAGTTCTCCCCCAGCATGAGAAGACATGAGGATTTAAAAGGAAGAGCAGCAAAGAGAAGGGAAACAACCATGGATTACAGTAAGGCACACATTACAGTATTGGTTTATGTTAAAAAATCTGAGGGTTTAATGTCACTTTAACCCCTGGCCATCCGGCCATTGTAAAATTACGGTAGCTGCTTCCCGGCGGGTGGACGTACATTTACATAATTTTTTTTCAGCTTGCAGGCGCGCACAAGCAGAATTCCGCCGGGAATGTGTACAGCCATTACCGGCTGTTATATAAAACCGATCACTTGTATAACTGCCGCGGCCACCCCTGCCGGTTATCCCGGGCACCGCTGTCCCCCCTGTGGTGCCCAGGACTGAGAACACCGGCAAAGTGGCTCTCTGTACAGAGAAGGAGGAGAGATCAGCATTCCCCTCCTTCTCTCTCTAAAGGTGGAAGCGATGTGTATTACATCACTTCCGCCTTTAGCTGTCATTTCTCTTGCTGCTAGACAGAGAAGAAGCTGGTGAAGCAGATCTCTGCTTCATCAGCTTCTTTGGGGGTCCCAAGGTGACATTAGGGGTCTTGGAGACCCCTGATGTCTCCATAAAGAGGACATGTCATTGTTTTTAGTCCCCTATGTGATAACAATCAAGTTAAGTGTAAAAGAAAAGTTTAAAAAACAGATGTCAATCTTGTATTAAAAAAAAAACACCCAAAAAAGTTTTAAGCCCCCCCCCCCCGCGTGCACGCACCTATAAATGTAATTACGCGTCGGGTGTGCCTATGTAGAAAAGAACGATTATACCACACATGTAACATATCGCTGCGAACGTCGCAGTGAGAGCAATAATTCTAGGGCTATTAATCACTGATGACACTAAACTGATGAGCGGTAAAAAGCTTTTAAATCGTCTCCTATGCCAATTTTAGGCTCGGTAGTTTTTTGCCATTTCGCGAGTGCACGCAATTTTAAAGCTTGACATGTTTGGTGTCTATTTACCCGACGTGACCCCATCTTGATTATTTTGCCCAAAAATTGGGTGCTGATAAATGTTTTCATTACATAGTAAAAAAAAAAAAAACCCCAGTGGTGATTAAATATCACGAAACGAAAGCACTGCGTGTCCCCAAAAAATGGTATACAATTAATTCCAGTACAGCTTTGCATGACAGAATAAATGCCAGCCAAAGTACTGCAGCGCTGAATACTGAAAAATGGCCTGGACAGGAAAGGGGTTTAACACCCCGGTCACTCAGCAAGTGGTTAAAAGTCAATAAAAGGCATTTTTGACACAGATCCTTGGTGTACTGGTGACATGCTTCACTTCTCAGATTCTTCGGCATAACACATTCTCATGGTTTGCATTGGTCGAGAAAATTCAAATTGGGTACTACAAGCTAGTAACTACAGCCTAGTGCAAACAGTGGAGTGACACACAGATAACCCAACACTGTGTGAGGGCAGGATGGCGTCCTCTCTACACTTAGTCCTCTCCCTTTACGCCTGAGATATTTTCCAGTGCAAATGAATAAAGTTAAAATAATGGAAAAAAGTTATAGAGTCTTACCTACTTGGCCACATGTGCAAGAGTTAATGTTTTGTATAATTTCAATGTAATTACAAGCTTCTTGCTAAACTGCCAGTATTTGCTATCAAATGTTCGTATATGGAGTAAGAAGTATTTCACCCCCTGTTCTGATCTACAATCTACTGGTTTCTGGGTGTGCATTACTGTTTATGCTCAAACTATACAGCATGTTCTAGCTGTACATTGCCATAACTCTCTGTGCTTTCTCCATACATGATTGTATTAGAAGAACATTTTTAGCTTAGAGTTAACCTGACACAAACCTGTGAAATTCAAACTTAGCTGAACATATGAGAAAAACTACAAAATAGAAGGTTACTTTCAGTAAAAACAACCCATCAAAATAATCACTTGACTCGCAAAATATTTGCAGCTGAAGTTATCCACCTTCCATTCTCAACCTCCCAAATAGTAAATGAGGCAGATCATAAAAGTCAATGGCCAATAGGGAAGTTTGGAAAACAGGATTACCTACACAGGAAAAGTAGAGATTTGAATATAACCTCAGCAGGCCAAATCTCTGGACCACCTGATTGTTTTGAAATGGGCTTTTCACTGAAGTTAACCATTCATTTTGACAACAAATAAACTTCAAATGCAGCTGACAGACTCAAACCCCAATCTTCAAATCCTATGTGACTCTAGCCAACTGGTCCTTAACAACCAGTGATGCTACAAGTGGGTGGAGCCTGATGAGGATACTGAGGGACTAGTTCCCTATCAGCTCCACTCTGCTGCTGATTGACAGCAGGCAGTGGGTGCATTCAATATCCAATAAGAGGCTGGCTATTGGCTGTAGAATAGACCCACTACTTGCTATCAATTAATAGCAGAGGGGACCTGATAGGGAAATAAGCTCTGAGGCTTTCCCCTCTGGTTCCACCGCCACTGTCAGCAGCACTTGTTGTTAAGAAGGCTGAGGGCTGTAGTCCCACAGCCTCCTTAACAACGAGTGACACTAAAAGTGATGGGGATGCCATGGGACTAGTTTCCCATCATGTCTGCTCTGCTGAAAATTGACAGCAGGCAGTGCACAGATTCCACAGCCAATAGCAGGCTAATTCACTATGAAATCTGCCCACTGTTTGCTATCAAGCACAAAGGAGGAAGACCTGATGAGGAACTAGTCCCTCAACCTCCCCATCAGGCTCTGCCCCCTCAGCCATGTCACTAGATGCTAAGAGACTTTGGTTGGGCAGCTGAATGCATCTTAGCAACCAGTGACTGGGAGATTCCCCAGCAGGCAGCTGAATGTAAACAAAGGGGCAGGGGAAGCTGTATGACATCATGATGTCAGCCAGCATCCTTGGCCCCTTTGTTTACATTCACCTGTCAGTTGTTGGAAACCATCTGCCCAGCTGTTATTTTTCTGTCAGCACTTAAAGTGGAACCTGACCCACCAATTTAACTGTCTCTGAAAACAGTTTCTTTTAAGGCATGTCAACTGTCAAGGTTGCCAGGGTGCCTATATCAGCTCTCAGCGGAACATTTAAGCTCAAATGACTGGTGTCATAGCTGATCTCATGTGCAGTACCATGGCAACTGCAATAGAAACTGAGGCTAACATGGTGTCACGATCTGGGATCAGTCTCAGAGTCCAGCAGCTGAAGCAGCAGGCAATTCGTAGTATAACAGGCCGGGTTTGGTACACAAGCAGAGGGAAGTGGTGGAGGAGAAGGCAGAAGCGAAGTCGGTGAACAAGCCGAGGTCAGGAGCCAAAGGTATCAGGTATGTAGCAGGAGACGGAGAGAGTAGTCGGAAGCAAGATCTGGGCAGGAGCACAATAATCTGGCAAAGAGGAAGTGCAGAGGCATGGCTTAAATAGGAAGTTCAAGGGAGGAGCAAGGAGTTCAAAGTTCAGCAGCTGATCAGGTATAACTGAGGATACACAGGAGATCAGGCAAGGAGCTATCCAAGGTTCAGCAGGTAGAACCACCGCCAGCTACATCAGAGACCCTGGGTTCAGATCCGGTTCCTGTCCTGACATTTGGCACCTTCCTCGGCTGCAAAGGATAGGAAGGTATGATTCCTGCTTTATGCATTGAAGCACACTTTATATTATTCACCCCCTCAGTGTCCTTGTGTGTCACTAATCTACTACATATCAGTCTAGATGTCCCAACACTTCTTAAAACTAAACCTTTCAAAAACAGCTCATATTTCCTCCTGCCCGTGCACCTTCCCCAAACTTTTCCCTTGAGATTGTTAACACAACTATCCAGCCCTCCCCCATGCCAAGGTCCTAGGTGTCATCCTTGACTCGGACCTCACCTTTCTTCCCAACATCCAATCACTATCCAAATGCTGCCGCCTTCACCTTCGTAACATTTCCAAAATACGCCCCTTCCTCACCAATGAAACCGCAAAATTACTCATCCACTCACTTGTTTTACCTCGTCTTCACTATTGCAACTCACTCATCATTGGCCTTCCACTACACAGGCTATCCCCCCTTCAGTCTATCACAAATGCAGCTGCTAGACTCATTCACCTAAGCAACCGCTCAGTGTCTGCAACCCCCCTATGTCAATCCCTGCACTGGCTTCCAATAGCCCAAAGGATTAAATTCAAAATATTAACAACCACTTACAAAGCCATCCACAACTCTGCCCCCGGCTATATCTCAAACCTTGTCTCAAAATATCACCCTAACCGTCCCCTCCACTCTTCAAAAGACCTCCTGCTTTCCAGCTCCCTCGTCAACTCCTCCCATGCTCGCCTCTAGGACTTTACTAGAGTCTCTCCCATCCTATGGAACTCTCTACCCCAACCTGTCCATCTATCTCCCACTCTGACTGCCTTTAGGCGATCCCTTAAGACTCATCTCTTCAGGGAAGCCTATCCCACCTCAACCTAACCACTGAACTATAACTTTCTCAAACAATTCATCCACCCACACAGCTACCTCCTCATGTATCACTTCCCCCTCCCTTTTAGATTGGAAGCCCTCACGGGCAGGGCCCTCCTTGCCATCTTGTCTTGAATTGTATTGTGATTGTAATGTCTTCCTTATATTGTAAAGCGCTGTGCAAACTGTTGGCGCTATATAAATCCTGTATAATAATAATAATAATTAGGGTGCATGGAGTGCTATATAAGAAGAATGGTGCGGCCAACTGCTATCTCTGCACTTAACCTGGGCCTAAACTCAAAGAGTGAAGATTTGTTATGTAATAGGGAACAACTAGAAATGTTAAGCAACAGCACCCTGAAAATGTACAATTTCTCTTTAATTCATCCTAAAAAACAGTTCCTGGCATGTGGCTGTGCCTAGGCACTCCTGTGTCTCCATCCTCAAAGCTGTATATGTTCAATGTGAGGGGTACTGTTGCCTCTGAGTGCAAGATTTCCAATGAGATTTGGTGATGTCATTACTGTGCTGCTTGCTGGAGGGGATCTTGCACTGCGTGCATCTCACTGCTACTGCTTCTTTCATTCTATAATTATGTAATTTGTGAACCTCTCCTGCTGCTTCTTGAGTATTCCTCCACCAGTTATGAGTTTACCAATCATTAGGAGACAGCTCTGGCATGAAGTAAAGCCCTATTCCTCTACCGATATGGCCCCTGTTACACAGACAAAAAGCACAAAACAAAGGCATGGAAAGTCAGTAACTGCTAAAGATCAGCTTTGTGGATTCTACAGGTGACTACTGATGGCTTGTTATCTACCCTCTGCTTGTCTTTTTGGACCCATCTTCCATGGTTCAGGTGCATTTAAAACTAAACTCTAAGCAGATGTAAAAGACATGAATACAGCTTTGTAACCATTAATACATCATTGTATATATATTTCTTACATGCAGGTGGTATAAGTGCCTAAATTTGACCTGGCATTAGCCTCTTTGAGTCCCTTTACAGCGGGGCTGGAGTGAGAGAGGAAGAAGCCGTACCAGGAGGCATGATGATAGAAGGTGAAAGTAGATTGACATAGAGATGAGCTCATCACTGTGCTGCTTCTGCTTTCACTGTCCAGTCACAGGTTGGGGCAGGTCCAGGATGAGCTGGGCTCAGGGAAAATGGATGTAATGAAGCTGGCAATCAGATTGAGGACATCAATCTGATTGCCAGCTTCCCTGCAGTGCAAATAAATACTGCAGGGAAAAATATCTGGATTGAATGTAAATATTGCAGGAAAAGCTGGTTTTGTTATTTTATCTTGTAATGAGCTATTTGTTTTTATCCTATTATTTTTCGTTGGCATTCTGCCTTAAAGCAGGCAACAGTCATAAACCTGTAAAACACTTCTAACTTGTCTGCTCTAACTTTTGCCGGACAACTGTCAGTATTTGGTGCTTATAGCCATCTGAACTTGTCGAAAATGGGCACTGCACCTCCCTGGTTATCTTTTAGCAAAATACTTGCATGGTAAAATAAAAATTTTCACTTAATTGTGTAATCGTACAAGTCTTACAATACATTGTAAGCCAGCAAAAAATATAAGTGTAATGAATGAGTAAAATTAGAATTTCAAAGAAGTAAGAATCAATAGCACTAACTACAGAAATCATCTAGCCTCTGTAGAGTGTAAAAATATATACAGTATCTATAGTATGTGTGTGTGTGTATGTAATTATATATATATTATTATTTTTTAGTTTTTTGGGGGGGAATGGAAACACTGAATATGAATTTCAGTGTTATTAAAACACTTCCTTTGTAACACTGAGTACAGAATGTTTTTAGAACTTGTATTTAACATTCCTAAATATTTATAAGTTTACAGGAAGTGTGTTGATGCTAGGTGTAATTTAACCTTAAATAAGAGCAGCTCTGGACCTCGGAACAGGTAGTCTGCAGCACCAGAGAGGAAGTAAGCAGTGCAGGGAGAACTGCTTTTTAAATTAAAAGGCCTATGGGGTATTTTTAAGAAAATCTAAGTTGAAACTGGGTATTAAACCCATGTTGGATCATACAGAGTTTGTGGTCTCCCAATACAACACCGAATGTTAGAAAACTATGATACTCCTACTCGGCACCTATGTGTTACTGAAAATATCTTACCATGTTGACAGTTATGTTTTCAAGGTGCAAAGTACAAAAGCTGTGCTTTATGTAGGCATGTATAGCTATGCCATGTGTGTGCTCTCAAGATATTAATGGCATCATAGGAATCAAGAAACAAACAATAGCGTGGCGCATATTTCACTATCAGGTGTCAAGTAGTAAGTGCACAAAAAGTGCTGAGAACAGCGCAATTTTTTTGTGCTGTTAGAGGCAGATGTGTTCAGTATCTGCTGACTATTCATAAGACTAGCAAAATATATCCATGGTTGTGGCCACAAATCCAATATATACCAGCTAAGCACTTTCAATAATAATATGAGCTTATTAATGTAACTGATAAGGCTTTTACTTGTACGCGTATTGATTTGTTGCTTTCAGGGAAGAAATATAGAGGTGGGTTGGGAGAGCATCTGTAACTGATGCAAGACATTTCGAGGCCTGTTCCTTAAATTACCTTAATAAATCAATGCTGAGTACTGTTTATGCTCCATTTTTATTACCTTCATTTTTTGCTTCATCTCCATTATTAATGATAGATTCCTGAAAGTAAGCATCCTTTACTTGTGATCAAGGGAGGCTGATCCACGTATATTAAAAAAATATGTGGTGTTCTGATGGCAAGCAAGTCATTTAGGACAGCTGATAAGAAAGCCTACTGCGTGACAGGAAGACCTCTAGGGCTTGGTGGTCAGATCTTAGTGTGCATTCTATACAGTAATATTGCATTGTTCTGTATTAGTAGTAAGGAACTACAGATCAAAATATCAAAGCAAGCAGCAATCACAAGAGCAGTTTCACTTGGCTGTTTGAGATTTATGGTGTTTTTTGGCTTATGTTATGCCTTCTGGAAGTCAGGTCTTTCATTGTATAACCATCAAGTCACCACATAAATCATTGTTTATTAGGCTTTGCTTTGTAAAAAAAGAAAAAAAATATTTTCTGCAGTCATCAGAAACACATTAAGCATTTTAACTTGCCTGGATACATTGCAATGCATTATTTAAAACCAAAAACATTGTAACAAATACATTATTCTGCTTCCCCAACTGCTGCTGATCTCTCCAACTAGTATTACATACCGTACATTGTATAATAGTAAATTCAAAATCACAAATGTGTTTGAGAAGTTTATGGCAACATAACTCGAGTCTCTAGTCATTCTTTTTAGCATGTCAGTGATCTCTAGCAGCTTCTTGCTGCATGTTGGTGGTCTCTAGCAGCCTTTTGCAGCAAGTCAAGTTTCCTCTAGTCATCTCATTTTAGCATACTGGTATACCTGATCACTTTCCTGAATGAGTCCCATGTCTGTGGCCTCCTGTAGTCTTTTTCAACACATTGGTTTCTTCTAACACATTAGTGGTCATGGTGGGCATGCAAGGGCATGGTAAAATTGTACCAACATCTAATTTTTATTGTCACGATTCTGCCTCACCATTAAGTTATACCTATTTAAGCACGCACACTATTTTCTGCAGTGCGCCATGTATCATTTATTTCTTTATGTATTTTAAATATTGTATAACGTAATATTAATTGTTTAAGCCCACAATATACATTTCTGTGATATTTGAGGTTGTCAGTAAAAATGTGCTGTCACAATCAGTGTAAATGAAGCTATGAAAGGGAAAAATGTAAAGTAAAAGTGCACAGTTATAATAACTAAAGACTACTTGACAATTGTAACTGGTTCTCTTTAAATACTAGAAGTCTGGATATTGGGCTAGAGTTTTTGGTTTGTACTACATTTTTCTTTCACTTGAAAACGATACAGAAAATACAGCAAAAGACTATGCAGATGAGGATGAACATTAATAGAAACAGGGTCTGCTCCCTGTGCTGAATCTCATTGCCGAGTTAGGTATAAGTTTTGGAAAAGCAATCTTCTTACATGATGCAGATCTCTCCTGCAGTGGCTGGGGAATAGCTTAGCAGAGAGCATTGTTCTATCGCTTGACAAATGATGATTCATGTGCTTCCTCGACCTTGCGATTAAGGGCAGCCATACCGCACGTAGATACAAGGAAACAATAGCAGTACAATGCAGCTAGGAAACACTTCATGCATCAGAACTGATTGTCATAAAAAGATCAAAATTACAATTATGAATATTATTTATTTTGACACCAATTAGGAAATCTTGATATGTTCAATTTAAATAAATCTTATATACATAGAGGCGGACCTTGAATTACGCAGAATTTGTTTTTGAAATAATGCTGTCCCCTGACCCAACCAACAGCTTGAATTATTATTCCTGGTTAAAATAACTGGACTGTGGGTGGTAAACAGAATTTCAGGTGCCTTGACCTATCACCTGCATGGTCTCCTGCTCTGCAGGCATAGTGTAGAGTCTGATCTGGTGGACGTGATCCAAGGTTGAGACAAACTATAGCCACTGGATGATGCGGATAGAGCTTAGCGCTGAGAGTTAGAGAAGTTTTAGTTTGGGGCCAATGGACAGTAAGGGTTGAGGATCCAATGGTGCTCCAAAGGGGGACAGGGAATGATTTTTGAAGACTAACATAGGTACTGGTAGGGACCTATGTCTCTTCACTCCACCACTATTCACCTTAAAAACAGTACTTAGGACAGGTCAGGTTCACTTCATGCATACTCCAAGGCTGCGTCCATCCAGCTTCTTTTTTTTTTATGTTGGGGCATACATCTACTGCTTTTTAGTAGTAAATATATGCCCCAAAAAACAGACTTTAATTATACTTTAAAGTGACATTAAAGGATAAAAATGTTTTCCCTCCACCCCATCTTAATGTCAGCACTTACCTTAAATGATGTAACTTAATCCGATCTTCTTCTTCCCCCATGTTCCCTCATCTGTACCTCCAGCGGTGCGGCATCTCTCCAATCCAGAGCTGACTCCTCTCTGCTAGCAGGCACTTCCGATCCAGCGGTGTCTGCATGCGGGTGCACGCGTCCATAGACTTACCTTGCGTCTCTGCTCGTCTCCCGGCCGAGAATCCGAACTGCGCATGCGCCCGCCCCAAATGCTTTGCGGCCGCCCGAGCAGTTTTGTTTTCTCGGACAGGAGCGTGCAGCCGAAACAAGGGTTTAAAAAAGGGTTTAAAAAAAACAAAAAACTTTTTGCCTATATCTACTGATTGATAGTAGATATAGGCAAAAAAACAGGAGGGGTTAGAACCACTTTAAGTATCTAATTTACACACCTCCATATAAAGATATAAAAACATGCGCCTCCCTGAACTTAGCTTCACTTTGTTACAAAAAGCCTGACTGCCCTGACTTCAGATCTAAACCCTGGCAACTACCATACCCCTCTTCAATGAGTGCATCTTCATTGACCACTGAGACACTCTCTTTAGACAAAAAGATTCTAGTTGGCATAGTTTAGGTCTGCAGTCAAGAAAGTCATGTCATAGTAACAAAGTGAAACTGATATCAGAAAGGCAGAAACGATAGAGAGTTTTTGACTAATAACAATTAAGGAAAGCATTGTGTAGTGAATGTTCTTAGGAAGCTTTTTTAACATTTAAACATTGAAAATGTCTGACACGCTCCATTTAATAATGCCGATGGCTTTATAAGACCTACGAGTTAGACAGGGCATGAGTATCTGACTCTACAATTGTATGAATGTTAAATCGATATTACTTACAGCTAAGGTTTTACATGATATAAGACTACACTGTAAAGCATGAGTCAGTTTTGACATAATTTTCCTTTCCCTCAGACTATGTTCATTGGTATTCAGTGAATTTTCCGCTGTAAGAGGAATTCTGTCAAGCACTTCAAGCATTGAAAATAGAACTTTGTGACCCACTTCTACCTTCTGAGGCTCAAACATATTAGTGTTTTATTTCATGCCACCCAATGCAGATATTTCTACTTGTCTTTGTACTGTCAAACACTGATGAATAATAGAACACAGGAGCAGGCACTGAATGCCAGATATACGCATAGGACATGCTACCCAAAATTTGTTCCAGAACCTGCTTAATGCAATGACGGATAAATCAGCATTTCGTCGTGTTCCCAGGGGGTTCAAAATTTGATTTCAGTTTTTCTGACTCATTGAACTGTGGTATATATAATATTATTCAGCTAATGAGGATGATCAGTTGAACATTATTTGACACAAAGGGGCAATACATGGAGGAAATGGAAGAGGATTATAGAGAAGGTGCCTAATCAAGCCCTGCTAGGACGTTTCATTTTTAGTATCCTGAAGATCTGTCAGAAGAAAGCTGAACTATTTTTTGAAACCAAGTTGCCTTACAGTTTCTGCATATATTCACCTTAAAGGGTAGCTGTACCTGTATGTTAACTCTAAATCCATTCTCCCACCCCCAAGCTATACTGCACTATACGGAATCTCGGTTTAATGCCAATTTAAGCCTTTGGGGACACAGCACATAGGCACGATCAGTGCTCAACAGATTTTTATCAAAAGGCATGTTAACACAATAGT
>NW_017306296.1:3075988-3186142 GCF_000935625.1 Nanorana parkeri
GGGTTAATGTAAAGTTTAAACTGAACTCCAGGCAGGCATAAAAAAATGCAAATTAAAGCTCTGCAACTAATTATACATTCAATTTATTTTTAAATGCAAGTAGCGCAATTACCTCAATTTGACCAGGCATATCTTTTGTAGTCCCCAGTCTGCAGAACTGGAGTTAGGGTAGAAAGCAGTAAAAGAAGCCAAGCAGTTAATGTGCTGACAAGAAGCATGCTGAAAGGAGGAGAAAGCAGAGTGACGGAGAGATGAGCTCATCACTCTGCTGCTTCTCCTTTTACTCTCCAGTTACAGGCTGGGGTGGGTCCAAGATGACCTGGGCTCTGAGGAAATGGATGGAATGATGCTGGCCTTCAGACTGAGGACATCTAGTGGCAGAAAAAGAAGTACTGCAGGAGAAATCTCTGGATTGGAGGTGAATATTGTGGCAAAAACTGGCTATTCATTTTTTTCATTGGCTATTTTTATCTAGTCACGATAGAGCTGGCCTTTAAATCTGAACTTCAGGCAAGCACAGGTGTATTATCTAGCAATTGATTTGGTATTTTGTTATTTTAATATTTAAGGTTTGTTTTTTTTGTTTTTACAAAATAAGAACATTAGCTGGCATGAAAATACTTACTTGAAAAATTAAAGACAATTTAATGAAAAATAAATTTTTCAAGTTGCTAATGTCACAGCTTTTTTGCTCCTATTGTGTAAAAGAAACCCAAAAAACAGAAAAGATAGAAATATAAGAAAATACGAATAAGGGGGAAGGACAAAGAATGTCACTTTTTTTTTTTAAATGTCATCACTGTTTGATGTTTGTGCATGACCACATAGGATTCTGTATAAACAAAGCCATTGATCATCATGTCATCCGTGACGGGGGTGGTCAGTGGCTTTGTTGAAATAAATCAATGCGATCAGGTTTTATTAACATAGACAAGCCCTGTGATCAGCATGTCCTCATTTGACCTGCTGATCACCTAGCTTTTGTATGTAAACTATGTCACACAGCAATCAGGAGTGACGTGGCTTACTACTGCATACTGTTGGCATAAGGCTGTGTGCACCCGAAAACGATTGTGTGGCCCGGGGACACGTGTCCTGGGTAGTGCTCAGATGTGAACCTAGCCTAAAAAGTCCCCCTTTTTGTTATCATTTCATCGCAAGGCAAAATCAGCAGCCATTTTATTCTGACATTTAGGTAAATATGGAAAAGTAAAAACATTTTTGGGATAGAGTGATGATAGAGAACCCCTGTTGGGTTTTTTGTTGTTGCGGTCTGTGTTACTGGTAGGGGAATTCACCTTATTTGTCCTCGTGATCATTGTCACTGGGAATGGAATTGAGAAGGAAATCCAAAACTGTGCTAAAATACAGTATACCTAACCAAACCACTATGCATTCTCGATACTGACCCACACATACTTATATTTTTGGTTTCCTATGTAAAGTACCCATTTAGAGTCGCCTGCAATATAGCTTCAATCATTGTCTACATAACTCCAGAAACTTGGGGAAATGTATTATGCAAATAGAGATTGCCTATTTGATAGACCAGTATTAAAGAGAACTGAACTGGGAGAATCAGTGGACAAAGGACTAGTCGCCAGTATTGCCTGTGGTCTCCCTGCAGCTGATTTTCCCCCATTACTGACTTACCGTGCAATGTTCTGCACTGTCTCTGTGTGGGGGAAGCTTTCTTGGTAGAGGCAAATATTTGCTTCATTGTGTCTTTGTGTGTTCCTAGCAAGGTGAACAGTGAGAAGCACAGCAGTAAGTATAGCACATCTCACTCTAAATCTGGTAAGACTAGCATTCAGAGCCAGCAGTGCCTTAGATCTCACACTGCAGATATACATCTATGAGGAGTCTGCAGTAACAGGAGTGCATAGGAACACTCACATACCAGGAAGTGCACTTGTATTTTTTAGGAAGAATTCCAGACAAAAAGGTACATTTTCAGGATACTGTTTAAGCACAGAAAGTATGAGTATAAAGTATAATATTCAGTCTAATATACATTATCTCTAACCTCAAGCCCTGATAAATGGGGTGTTTTCTGACTCCTGAAATACATTGGCTCCATAACAAAATCCTTTATCCTATTTTGGAATAAATTATAGGAAATCCTTTGGTGTGGAGAAGCTGCCAGCCCAGAATTCAGATACACTGTCCAAATACTACTACAACTTCTATAGGCAATTTAATAGTCCTAAGGTCCTAGCACTATTCTTCCTCTCACAACACCCCCCCTGTCAATGTGCTAATTGCTTGGATTACTGGCCTCCCAGGATGCTCCAGAAGAAAACCGGTGCTATATAAAGGCAACTCTAGATGCCTAGTTTAAGTTTGCTTCCATTTTACATAATTAAAAATATGATTTTATCATCAATAAACAAATCATTTCTTTCTAATATTTATGTATAGGTGTGAATGTTAATGTTTGGGTATAGGTCTGCTTGAAGATGTTTTCTGTCAATTGATTTTCTTCGATTCTGTCTTCAAATCACTTACTTTGTAGCATGGCTCCCCATCCTGATGTAGGTCTATATCTGGTTCTTTTGTTTTACTCAGAGATGTCAGCAGTTTGCTTTCGGCAGTCTTTTATATCTGCATCTAAATGAGCCACCAGCTCTTCACCTCCCACATCCTCTGTTCATACTGCTGCAGAAGCACGCTGTTACTGTCTTTGGTACTTTGCTGTGCTCTCCTGCTTAATTATCAGTTGTCACTAGAGGAGCAAACCTTAGGGCCACAAGCTGAAGCTTTACAAAGCCAAGTCTTTACTCTTTTTTGGTGTATTTGTAATTAATTGTCTCTCCCACATGTTCCTCATTTTTCAATCATTAGTTGATTATACAGTTTGACACTTATGCTTAATCCTGGTGATAAATGGGCCCGTCTTAGGGTTCAACCCACATCCTGAAGTATTGGGAAGCAACCAGAAACATGAGGAAATCTGAGAGCCTCCATCCCATCATACAACATAGTTTATACTTATTATACTGCATGTTTAACCACTTGAGTACTACCCTGTATACACCACTTCATTACCAGGCCATTTTGTGTGTTTGACCGATACTACTGCTCTCATAGTCAGGTACGCGATCCCTGACCGCGTGCCTGACTGAATTTCCACTCGCCCTCTCTTTATTTCCACTCGCCAAATGCGAGCGGGCGAGTGGAAATTTTGAGCCCTGCTTTACATCATTCCCATATTTTACATCATTTTTTTTAAGACAGAGCTTTTTTGGTGGTGATTTTTTACTGTATACATTTACCTTTAATTTCTTTACCTTTAATAAAACAATCCCACAATCATTGGTGGCCAGTTGCACTTTAAGACCCGACCTCTCTGTCCATATTATCTGGCAAGGTCCTCTTTCCCGCTCTGTTTAAAAAAACTTTTTAAAAAATGTGTAAATGGGCTGAATGTTTAATTGTAAACAATATTAGTGTGATTGGTTCTGCTCATCATGAATGTGATCTAAGATGTCCAATAACAGTTTAGAACACAGCTAATTACAGGTGCACTGGCCACCTAAGTGTGTTTTCTAAATTGCAGTTTATAACCATCACTTTATATATACACATCCACCACCCTGTTTTTTGTTTTTTTTAACAATATGGCGGTAAGGAACTGGTAAATAGAAGTAAAGAAGAATAAGGGAATATAATTCAGCGAAGATATACTCTACATCTGCATGATTGGCCATAATACCCTTGTTTCCATAAGTACCTTATTACCTGCACATGTAGTAAATTACATACAGGAGGAGAGAATATACACAAGAAATAAAATGAAGTTCTGCATGGCAACACACACGTCCCTTATGCCACCCGTAAAATGTGCCACAGCACAGAAGCCGCCAATCATATCCACCTCACCTCACATAAACTAATCCTACTCTGAAGCAGCTTTCTCCTCTCCTGCAGAATTACACATTCTGGAAGAAGTTTGAAGTCATGTTACTTTCTGCTCAAAGGAGAATCACAAATTAATGTGTTGAGGACTGTGATTAGACAGGAAACACACTTTCAAAATTCCCTGTCTGCTTCTCCTTACTTCCCCTCTATGTAGTGTCTTAGGCCTCTGTATTACAGCCAGAGCCCTGCATACCTTATAATTACTCATATTGCCTCTTGACCCTATAAAATTTACAGCCTTATGTCTCTTTTTTAAAACAGCTGCTCATGCTTCTCTTTTACAATGCAGTGCCTTATGCCTCTCTATTGCTCACATAACATTATTTCTCTAGATCAGTGGTTCCAATCCTGGGGTTGGTGGACAAAAGGCTGTGGTAGTGGGGTTTCAGGGACTCCCAAAGAACAGTTTGTTTGACTACCGCGATTGTTCCGTTGCATTCTCAGGCACGATTCAGAACAATGTGCCTTGGCCTCCTTAAAAAGTGGTCTGGGGCACAGTTCAGTTGGACTGCAGCGAGGTAGGCATATGTATCATCACTAACCGCAACACTAGAGTATATCAGATCCATTTGTGCCCACTCCGGTAGTAAGCGTACCGATGAAATACAGTAAGTGTGTTCAATGTGAGTGCAGGTCAGCAGCAGAGTGGGGACAATCGTGTTTGGGCATAGTACAAGGACACCGTGCCTAGTGTGATTACACCCTAAATTGTGTGCAGAAGGTCTATAAAGTATTCCTGCAGCCGTTTTTTTTCGATACTTTTTCTATAGTTCTGGCTACTGGCAAATCAGTCATTCCCCAGCTGCCTGATATGCCACCTTCTTCACGTTAAAGCACATGCTTCCTTCTGCAATTGGGCACAAAGAGAAATTGGTGTAGGACAGAGAATGTGATTGTAGGTGCGGAGTCCTGGGACCCAAGTCCTGAACTGCAGCAGCATCAGCTTGACGCACCTCTTCTAAGGGTTTGCACTGGCCAACAGTCTATTAAGGTGCCTTCAATCAGATGAGACCTGCTCCACCCTGCAGCATCGATCTCCTTCATGGAACTCTGAGTGCTGCTGCCTAAACTACAACATACAGGTGAGCCAGCAGACTGTACCCTTGCTCCTTTTGCATCTTCTATGGCCCAGACACGAATCATGGAGGGATACCTAATCCGCCAACCCACAGTGGCTGCAAAACCCCAGATCCAGGGAACCCAGTATCACGGGCCACACCTCAAACAGGCCCCAAGATAACACTGAACACACCTGCAATATGACATACCCCAAATAACCTCTCAGCTCCCTCCTTCATCCCACTGACACTGAAGACAACAGCATTTTTTTCTTCCCACCCCAGCGGCAATTTGGCCATACCCGCCCTCCAGCATACTACACTAGAAAGTGCTCCTATTAGGCCCGTCAGCTGCAACACGCTCTATCCCACCCCCACTAAGGGGTACAATTTATGTAAATGGACTGCCAAGGGGTATGCAAGTGAAAAGGGCTTGGAACCACTGCTTTAGATTACACACAGTGGCTTGGCTTATGCCCCTATAATTAATGCATTACATTTCCTCATATCTCTTTGCAGGACCTTATAACTCTTGCACATACACATGCTACTGGCAAGTTGACCAGTTTTCAGGAAACTAGGAGCCAACATCAACACCTACTGGTAAATCTGAAATTATCTACTGCAGTTCTAATGACAGTTAGGATGGTCATCCTTACTGTGTAGAGAAAGCACCACTGGGCAATGTAACCAGCAGCACTATTAGAGCTGTATGTTGTCTGTAAGAGGTTGTCTGACTCATTGAAATGAGGGGGTGTCAAACAGTGTAAATTTTAAGCATCAACCCTCCCTCAAAATCTGTTTTTCCTACAATCCAAGTAACAACAATAAAGGCACAAGTTCTTTTCACATTTCTAATGTAACACACTGAATCATTACAGAAGAATTATTACAGGGCCAAACAGAAGTCAAGGCTTATACAGAATGAAACCATTAGAGAAGAACATTTTCGTTTATCATCACAAAACTCCATATTGTTCTGCTCCAAATACACGGTTATCTTTATGACAGCAAGGCCAATTCTACCGATAAAGCTTGTTACATGAGAAGTATCTTGTGGCTAGAGGTTTAAAATTGTCAGGTGTATACACGGGTCTATTTATTTGAATGGGCTGCTGAGACACCAAAATGTACCAGAATTTAAATAGGCACCATTTTTCCGATGGAGCACACCACAATGTACATTGCCATGATAATGAAAGTAAATGGCACCACAACATATTCATGCATGGTGCATTGCTGGTAATGCGCCACAAATGATAAATCTGAATGGGCCCTCATGATAAGAAAACTATACAAAGAAATGTCAAAAAAGTTAAGACATTTGGGACCAGAGATTGAAATACTAAAACATTTTTTTGTTTTATACCATTACTGAACATCAAATGCAGCAGTCTGGATCTACAGCACTCCCGACACGTCCCCACCACAGTGCTCCAATTAACAGCAATTATGCCCTCTGAGCACCTCAACATGCTTACCACAAATTTACTTTAGGGCTAGTTCACACTAGCCACAGTGCGTTACGGCCCGAATGGGACCGGAATGCACTGGATTGCACAGCGGCCGGCTCACTTTGCTGCATGCACTATTTTTTCTTACCGTACCGGAACGCAGGCATTGATGTGCCACGCCTTCCCGTGCGGCCGATCGCATTGCGGCCCGAGGGAGTGGCTGCGCTGCCATTGAGTTCAATGCACCAGCACGCCCCCTCCCGCCCCAACACAAAGTGAGCCGGCTGCAATGCGATCCAGTGCGTTCCGGCCCGGCTTGTGTGAACTAGCCCTAAGAGACACAGCAACACACTAGAAGTTCAGACGTACCAAAATCTAAAGACCCAAAGTGTGTGTCTGCGATGAATATATCAAACCAAATAATCAAGATACCAAAAAACAATTGGTGGCTGACTAAATACTTTTTTGCCCCACTGTATATATATATAACACATTTCTTCTTGCATGCAAATTAGGCACTGATCAGACTGCATTTTGTTTATACTTGTTCCATGGTTATTGGTTGCTTGATTTTGAAGTCATTGCCTGAATGAACTATGCGATCTAAAAGGATGACTGGGCAGATGAAGGCCCATGCCTAACAATTTAACAGAAAATTTGCAGCTTAAGAGGAGAATTAAAATGGGTCCCAGAATATCATCAACATTATGACTATGACAGAGTCTCAAGTGTGCCAGCTGCTGGACAGAAATGGTATAATATCCTCATCTATCAAGGTTCACACATTGGGTGAGAGCCTATGATATATAGCAGTCTTTGTCATTTTATCCAAGTATACATTTATATTTCTGAGATTGTTTACAATGTCCTATTATCAGCAGAAGTACAGTCATCCTATATAAGCTTTTTTTTGCACATTGTCACAATATTTTAAGCCAAGTGGCAATCAGTAAACCAAAGCAATAGGGTTGATAACTAAAAGCAAATAGGCTCTGTACTTTGCAAAGGAAATTTGCACTTTACAGGGGACGTTTACCTTAGCTTAGTGAATGTGGGGAAATGCTATATAAAACCTGTATAATAATAATAATAATAATAATAATAATGTCACTTTGCAAAGAATAGCCAATCATGTGCAAGGAAAAAAAACCAATATTATTTCTTGCACGTGATCTCATCTCCTGTTTCAATGACAACTGTAACATTTTGTTTTTTTACCATTACTTTCTGGCCCAGTGAAAATTATCAACTGGGAAAATAGGGACACAGATGATGATTAAAAAGAAACTTACAGGGGTTCTAACCCTTCCAACACAAAATAAGTTGGGCTTTAGATGCACATTAATGCTTTTAGAGGACACTTTTCCATATATGTATATATCCCTTCCAAGTGATTGGATTTATTTGTATTATTCTTTGCAAAAATGTTAACTTTAGATGTAAACTATAAAGTATCTTTTAATACACAAAATACGTGTCCATATTTCTAATGTCACGAAATAATGATAAAACATAATCCATGGTGCTTGCTGCTCAATTGGAGGTATATACACCAGATGAAAGGCACTAACAACTGACCATTGACAAAGAAGCCTAAGGGCCTGTGCAAAGGGTTTTTGTTAGCTTCAAGAAGGTTTTGCATTGCCACACACGCCTATGAGAATGTAAAAACTGCTTGAAGCAGGTTAACTGCAGGTCAAATACATCCGACTGATCTCAGAAGTGTGTTAAATTGATGCCATCGACACAAGCTCAAGGCTTAGGGTTGCCACCTTTTCTTCAAGCGAAACCCGAACACTCTAGCGACACGTGGACATATGTTTTTGGGAGAATGAGTTGTGGCTTATTCATATGTAAAAGGAACCACCCATTAATATGTAAATATCACAGTTGAGACTATTTTTAGTGGGGGGCCAGTAGCCCCTATCTTAATTTTGGTTGTCCCTGTCTACCTGACATTTTGTGTCCAGGTTCCTTGTGCCATGAAACCTGGAAACAGCATTCAAAACCCGAACAGGGTGAATCCTGGACAGGTGGCAACCCTATCAAGGCCTGTCCGAAGTGACTCTTAACACATTTCACACTAGAAGTGCTTACCCACAAAGACCTGATAAGGTAGCCCATCCAGGGTATAATGTGTTAAAGCTCAGTTGTTTGTGTCTTTTATCTAGTGAATAAACCTCTGATTGAGGAGCAGGCACTGTGGACCTGCTGAATTGTTAATATTTTAGCAGTTGGTCCAGGCAAGATCTGGGAGCTGCTGGTTGCTTCTGGCATAGAGATGGGAAAATGGGTCTCCCTGGTGGTAGCAGTTTTACAGTTTAAAAAAAATATGGCTATACATTTAACAATCACACTCAGTTTTCATCTTTAATAACATATGCCAGGTCCAAAATCAGCCCAGCTGTGTCGACAGCCACCTTAAGTCCATTGTATTTTCCAGTGTAACTATCCACAACCAGTGATCCTTCGTTCACTAATAATGGGAATATATTTGTGCCGCTTCGTGCACTGAATGGTTTGTAGGTACTGCCTAGCATGCACCACTCTATGCCATCACCCTTTCTGAGTAACCGACAGCCACACCCTTGTTCAGTATCTATACAATGGAAGTCTTGAGTAGAATTAGGAGGAATAGACCAGAAGTGACCATCCTGGAGATCAGTAAGTGTGTCTCCACCATCATGTTCCAAACTTCGTGCTGCCGATTCTAAACAAGAAGAGAAGCAGTCTGACACCAGTTTATACTCTGCCATTGAACAGTTCTGCTCTTCCAGGTCGTCGCTGTCTATATTGGCACTCTGAAACAACAAGACAAGACTGCTGTGGATTTTTAAGACAAAAACAGTAGTAAGCGCACTACTCTGGTGGTAAATGGGAATATATTACAAGACTAACAGGGGGGGCGCATGCAGCCTCCATGAACAGGGAGAGGAACCTCGTGTACGAGAAAGAGAAGAAGAAGGCCACCCTCTGGCCGCAACCAGATCATCCAACAGTGAGTCATTATATTTCTCTTTGATACCTATTATTGTGATTAAGCCACTACATTCATTCTACTTTGTGACCACACTTATACAATAGGGTAGTAGCGCCTCCTTCCCCAGTCTTCTTTTTCATGGGGATTTTTAAGCAAGTTGGTTGGACATATCCAGAGGTTTACATACATACCAGGTAATGTGTATATGTGAAAGGTGATACGTATGGGGTTCATTTATATAAGTTCCCCTTGGCTTGATGTTGGCATGGCACTAGTACCCCTAGATGACCCTGAGAAGTATAGGAAATCCCTATACTTGTAAGCACCGTCTAGGGACACAAACAGCATCCACCTGGCGTATAGCTTTTATAAATGAACCCTTAAATGTGTTTATTAATAATAGTAAGAATAATAATCATGATTCTGTGGCGTCTACACCATTTTGGGAATTTAGTGGAACAAATTTATCACTGTAATTGGCCAATTTACTTGCCTTACTTGCTGCCTGCCTGCCATAATAATCCTCTGCTTCTCTAGCGAGTCACACCCAAGTAACTCATGAAATAGTGAAGCCATTTATACATTTATTAGTTGAGCAACAAGTAAATTAAGCCAGTAATGACAACCCCCCTCATATCTACCGTGACAGGGGTCCTTTAAAAAAGCAAAGCAATTCTTCTGACTGTGTGATGGGAAAATTCTAGCCTATTGGAAGTTTGCCTCAGCTTAGTACACATTCCAATAATTCTACACTCGTGTTTATAAATCCTCCCCTTTGCCTGTAAATCATTCTTCAGTCAAGATTGTACACCAATGCAAAGCTCAGTGTACAATCCCAGCATCTCCCATGATGACTGAAGTTATGTGCGCCTTTACAGGAGTTACACCGCCCCAGACCAGCCAATCGAGATGTCCAAAGATGCCAAACTTGAAAGAAGCTAGGTAGAACCTGTAGGGGAAAATGTAAGATGAGGGAGCTAGTGGATGAACCCCCTGCTATACTTACCTTTGAGCGAACGTTCCTTCCCCTCCGCAGTGTGGGTGTAATATCTGTACTCTGTACTGTCGTGTAGCGTAGCCCTGTGCTCTGGATTTGCCTTTTACAAGCGAAATTCAAAATCCAGAGCACAGGGCTGTGCTACACGGCAGTACAGGGTATGGATATTACACCCGCACTGGCGGAAGGAAAGAACCGTTCGCCCAAAGATAAGTATAGTGGGGTGGGGGGGGGATTGCAGGGGGTAATTCTATTTTCCTAAATTCACCTGGGAAAGTGGAATTTCTCCAGATTCTGTCTATTCCAGTGCTGATATATTCCCCTCAATGTTTCAGATGCACCAATACCGGTTTTCGGCCAAATACTCGGTATTGGCACAGATACTGATACTAGTATTGGTAACGGTGCATCCCTATTTCAAACAATGTTAGGTTTGTGTTTATATAGTGCAGGCATGTAACAAAATGAATAATCTTACCATACCTTATAGCGGACATATGCAGCTAAATGTGTTTCGGTACACCCGCCTCCAAGGAGCAGCCAGGGATCCTTAAGCAGTTGATTTAAAGTGTGTTCTGCAGTCTGGCAAACTCTCTTATAAGAAAAAAAAAAATATATATATGCTTAGTGTCTGACATACTCTACATACTGTATATCATATATTCAGTCAGTAATTCACCCTACAAATCTGTAAGACAAGAGGGCAGGGCAAATATATTATTAAAACTTTCCTGTGGCAGTTTGTGAACGTTCTTTTTCGTATCGGTTCAAACTGGATCATATTTCTTCGGCCCTTTTACATCAGTCTGATGCGCTGCGATAGGCAGCCTAACGCATTGCACATCAATGTATGAAATACCCTACATTAGCACGTGTGCGGTATTTCATGCATTCATGTACGTACCGTTAGGCAGCTCATTTATTCTGAATGGGCTCTCAATGCATATGATAACAGACATTTACTATTTTTAGCGCATCACAAAGCTCAATTAACTCTCATGTGCTATGGTGCACTAGTGTGTTGTTGTGAGCTGCCTAGGTTGAATTGTGTTAACAGGTCTAAATTGGCCCTCGTATGTATGCATGTGAGATAGGGACTTTAGATTGTAAGCTCCTTGAGGGCAGGGACTCATGTGAATGTGCACTGTGTAAAGCGCTGCGTAAAATTGTCAGCACTACAGAAATACCAATAATAACAACAACAACAACAACAGGTATTATAATGGGTATTTTTCTGCAACATGTTAATGCACACAACTAAGTGTGCTGTTATTCATTTTCAATGGCACATCACTTAGTTGTGTGCATTAAAGCACACGTGTTCCCAGACTATGGACATTTGTTCATAACAAGCAGGAAAAGCTTTAAAGGAGGAGAACTATGAGATGAGTGATTTCCACTCACCTCATAGTTCTAGCCGACCTGTGACAATGAGACTGTCACAGGTCCGCTCAGTAGATCGGGAGGTGAGAGAACACATACCAGGTTCGCTCACCTCTTGATCCTGTCACGGCTCTCTGCCGTGACAGGGGGAGGGCTGGATTCCCCTCTCCGATCTGCCAGCGCTGACTGGCGGAACGGACGGGTACAGCTGGCTCTGCCTCTAGATAGGCAGAGCCAGCTGTCACTCAGGCAGCTGGGCGGATCCCGTCATCTACGTCGGGATCCGCTCCGGCGTCTCAGTATACCGCGAGCTGTAGCTCGCGGTATACTGAGCTTAGGGTAACGGGAGGACGCTAGTTTGTGTCCTCCCGTTACCCTTATGAGAACTATGGGGAAAAGCCCTGACCCCATAGTTCTCCTTTAAGCATCTGAATATAACAGAAAATTAATTACAGGGGAATTTCAGTGTATAAAATGTTGTTTTAAACCTACTTTGACCTAACTACTTAACTAAAAACATGGGTAAGTCATTACTGTATCCTGTCAACCATGACTTCTATCCTTCTAAAGAAATTTATCTCCAGAGGTTATTATTCTTTAAAGAGTCATTATGAGCAAATAAAGAAATTACATAAATGATGTGGCCTGTCACTAGCATGAACAAAGATAGCTGTAGCTCGCGGTATACTGAGCCTAGGGTGATGGGAGGACGCTAGTTTGTGTCCTCGCGTTACCCTAAGGAGAACTATGAAAACACTGACCCCATAGTTCTCCTTTAAAAACAAGCCATCCCAGACCTCTTTAGCTGCTTGTATTGTCAAGTAATTCATCCTCAAAGATCCCAATAGAGCTTTCAATAACCTGGTGCTTGTTTACAATAAAGGGCAAGATTCTGCTCTCCATATAACATAATCCCTCATCATAACAAGACATAATGAAGTGCTTAGAACTTTGCATACGTGGCCAGCACTGAAGGCAGTCTGAAGCACCACCTTTTACAGGAAAATGAAGTATTTCAGATTTTTTATAAATCTTTCTTATCCCTACCAGAAAGTCTGCTAACATAGCTTTGCGCTCTCATCAGAGTCCGGATTACAATAAATTAAGTATTTGCTGATGAAGCAGAATCGTCCATGAAAATCCAGAAGGAAAAGTGTTACTTACCACGAGCTCTTTCAGGGACGTCTCATTACGGTTGCAGAGCACAAAGCTGCACACTGACGTGTCACAGGGAATAAGATGCAAGTACTGCTTGTTTCCATGGGACATTTTGCTGATTTGCCTGAGGCTGCCATAGCAAGCAGAGGAAAGTAAGCTTAGGGAAGCTATAGACTGCGCACCTGTGAGAGGGGAAAAAATAAAAATCAAGTTATTTTTAAGCTGATGCAATCGTTTTCCGGGAAAGGTCATAATTATTGATGCAGGAATAAATATAACCACAGAAGGACTGATAAAGGAGACCTGGCTGAATCAGCTGCAGACTCTTTAAGCAGAACTGCATCCTCCTATCCTTTACAGCCAAGGAAAGTGCCATCTTTGCCTCTATTTGGATTGCAGCTGCCATGGTGCAGCACATGAACAGCTATGATGCCAGCCATTTGAGGGCTTACATGTATGGTTGAGAGCTGAAATAAGCTCACTGGCAACCTTGACAGTTGGCCGCGTTGAAAGTAACTGTTTTGAGAGACATTAAATTGGTGGGTAAAGTTCCTCTTTATATCGCGTATGTATCAGGTCAGTCTCTTGCCACTAATAGTGCTACACCCTCTGCACTGAGACATATGTAGGCTGCCACTGCTGACCTCCTTGAGAAAATGCTAGCTGCCTGGCTGTCATACTAATCATATAGCGTCAATACTGAATGGGAAAAAGTATAGAGATCAGGGGTTTCCCTCAGACTTCACCTGCTGCATGACTGTTCCAAGTTAGCAACTCCGTAAATACTAAAGCCCTAAAGCTGGCCATACACCTATAGATTTTTTCTTCTATCAGCCTGATTCTATAGCACGATTGTCTTTTTCGGATGTAGGCGCACCTGACGCGTGTTAATCTACTCACGCTCGCAGGGGCCTTTAAACATTTTTTTTTCATTATTTTTACATTTATTTTATTTAATAATTTTTTAAAACTTTTCTTTAATTGCTTCCACATAGGGGGGCTTACAAGCCCCCCCATGTGATAACATATAGGTGGTGACAGGTCCTCCTGAAGGTGTTATTGGGGGTCCAAAAGACCCCTAGTGTCACCCTTCCACACTAAATAAGTTATTGAAATGTAGATCTCACTTCAATAGCGTATTGCTTGGCTTCAGGAGCCCAGCAATGACAGCTATGGGACCGGAAGTGATGCAATATGCGTAGCTCCCGCTCCCATAGAGCGGGGAGGAGATCGGTGAACGGACATTTGCCGCTCTCCATCCCAGCATACTGCCGACATGCGGATCCCTGGCCCGCGGAGCCCGGGAAACACGGCGGGAGTGTTGGGCAGTGAGGAATTACCGGCCCGTAGAAGCGATCTGGTGACAGCTGAGTCACTGATTAAGAATGTATAGTTGACTAGAAGAATGCAAGCTGGCCAGACCCCGATGCAGCACCAAACCATTTTCACCACTATTCTTCACAGTTGTTATGCGCTTGTTCTCCTGAGGTGCTTTCTGCAGTTTGCGGCAATCAGGTTTCTCTGTGACCAAACTGTATCCTTCATTGGTCAGACTTCAGCACATTGCCATTGAACATCTAGGCAAAGACCAGGCCTCCTGGAGCAAAGTGCAGTCTTGCTCCAGTGTTCTTCTTAGACAAAAAAAAACCCCTCTTCTTAACACACCTCTCATGCAGGTTCATTTTAGATGTTCATTGTAGACGTACTTTGACCCTAAAAGGTACCTGAACACATTATGATGACATTTTGGGGTTCTTAGAGACTTATTTTAGCATCAAGTGGTCAGCTCTTGGGCTGTTGAGCCACCCAGACCTGGACAAGTTAGCATTTGTTTGAAATCTATGCCACTTGTAGATTTGTTTTCCTTACAGTGGAATGATTGATTTAAAATCATTTTTGCAATCTTTTTAATTCAATTACTAGACTAAAGAGGGATCCACGGCGTTCTTTCTGAGGGCATACTCCCCTAAAAAGGTTTTAACCATCAGCACCTAATCTAGAACACCCGATTCTAATTTCATGGCCTTGAAGTTGTATAAATGTAGGGGTGCAATTACTTTTTTCCCCCATTTTATGACAAATCTGCATTTTTTGCACATTGAAATCATGAGACTTAGGCCTCATTCACACCATAAGCAGTCCGATTCTGGCCGGAATGCACTGCCTCCCATTCAGTGCGGCTCGCTTTTTTGCCGGGTTGTAGGGGGCGTGATGGGCCATTGAAGTGAATGATACCGTAGCCATGCCCTCCGGCCGCAATGTGATCGCCCGCATGGGATGGCAAGGCACATTGTGCCTGCAGTGCAGTCCGGTGCGATCAAAATGCTGCAGGGTAAGTTCACACTATATGCAGTGCGTTCCGGCCCGATTCCAGCCGGAACGCACTGCATATGGCGTGAACGAGGCCTAATAGACAATTGTATGTGTCATTTGTTAAAGAATATCAGCTTTATTTGTAGGCACTATTTGAATGAAGATCTAACCTTTACCTGTTCGGATATGTTGAAAAGGTCAATAATTTCCATGGGATTTACTGAAATTTTGACATGGCTGTATGAAAACACAGTTGTATGGGGGGAGGAAATGAAAGTCAAACTCAGAAATCCTAATAAAAAAAAAAAAGGTAATAGGCTTATCTATTTAGTTTATGTGTAGGATTAACAATCCCATTTAAACATTGAATATATATAAATATATATATATATATTACATACATACATACATACACACACACATACACACACACACACTTCAAAACAACTAAAACACATAAACTTGGTTCGGTTCTTGTATAAAGTAGTGAATACATTCTCATATAAATAATTTTTTTTTTTACCTGTCATTTGACATAGTGGTTCCATTAAAGCCGCTCCCAATCTTTCCACAGCAAGGATCTTCTGCTCTTTTAAATACTGCCTCAGGCAGGGATGAATAACTTTTTGACAGACGAGTATGTGAACATGGTCATCCACTAACCGCTTTCCTAAAGCCAACAACTGTTCCAGCATGACTTTTTCAGGGTCTACACCTTCCACCACCTCCACAGAGCCATCTCCTGTATCACTAAAATCTCCAGACAGAGAGGCTGAAAACAAAGCCAAATTAATGTTTTCAGGAGGCAAGTCTGACATTGCTAAGATTCTGTTCCAACTGCTACCTGGCATTTCAATGAGAACACCAGGAACTAAGGTGGACTCCATTACATTCAGACCTTCGACAGGGACCATCACGGTCCTCCCTAATACATTAGATCTGCTCTCTACAGGGACTTTGAAGAGAAAGGCTTTGACCACTAAAATGGTAACGTAATCTACTTCTTGTGTGGTAAGCATGCAAGCAGGCTTACTGCGAAGCACAGATCTTGTTAGATCAAAAAAGGAGGAGTTACAGCTAAAATCTACCTTTAGTTTGCATGCACAGTCATCCGATGTCAGGTAACGCAAGCACATGTTCAAAAGACTCTTGTTTATAGTTATTATCTTGTGAGGGGACAAAGGTAAAGCCATGCATCTGTCAATGAGGTTGCAGCAAAGAATTGTTGCAAAGAGTCCACAATCGTTAAAACTAGATACATGATTACGGACGGAAGACACAAGCAGCTGTAAGACTGGATGGGTAATAGACAAGCCACCAAGTAAGGCAGAGGACTGTGATGTTGTAATAACATAACCTCCACTACCATTATGGACCTGTTTGAGCCTACCAGTTGGTCCATAGCATGATGTTGCAATCATCTGTAGCACATTCAGCGGTCCTCTGATTGAAGCACTGGTTACGGGTCCAGCTGTATACTGCGATGGTTTTTTCAGCTCAACTCTTGCCATGATTAAGCTTGAGATTTCAGATTGTGTTTCAAAGAAAATAGCTCAGGCTTTGGTTTTACAATTTAAAACTCATCATTTATTTATTTAATGTGAGGGTGGGCAAAAGGCATAACATCACAACCGCAGATAAGCAAGTATCAAACAACAGAACTGAACATGGTGATTGGGATGAGTGTTCCTGTGGTGGGACCAGGTATAGCACACATTCTAGTGGGCTCAATTTCTGCTTTTATTGTCCTTTATAGCCACTGTTTCCCGGGCAGAGATTTTAGCAACCCTTTGGATAAAGTATGTCCCAAAGTGAATGCCTAGAAAAGATCCTGCTGCAACCCAGAGCCAGTTCTTTCTTAAAAATGATTTTGCTTTCATGGCTCCTTGTTCGGCAGTATAGCTCCAATGAGTAGCCTAGAAAACACAAGAGAGAGACATTGCAATTAAATGAAAGTTAAAATCAGACCCACCCCCCTATGAAACTTCCATTTATTTGCTTACTATAGGCAAATAAATAAATACATTCAATTAGAATATTTAAATATTTATTGATAAACAGAACATGCTGTGTAAGGACTTTTGAGTTTTAATGGGGCTTGCCAGCAAACTGCTATACTGTTATATATGTACTTTAGAATTCAGCAATGGGCGTCTCAGACTTTCTTAGTAAGGCCCCTTTCACACAGGTTTTCTGATCAGGTCCTCCTGTCAGTTTTTCAGGCCGACCTGATTGGAAGCCCGATGTTATTGTATGGACAGCTGGACCCAAAACGGACAGGCGTCCATTTAGATTCACACACCAACATGGGTCTGGTAATGTCAGTTTTTTAACTCCATTTTGTGATTAACTCAACAGTGACATCCGTTCCAATCATAAGGGGATCTGTGCATGATCCCCCTCCTGATCGGATCGTGTGAAAGGGGCCTAAAAGCTTCCAGCCCAATTTGGTGCAGGAACGCACCCTGGTTGGCTCATTGCATTCTGGGGATGGTAGGCGGTGTGGCGGTGCATTAAAGTCGATTGCACCGCAGCCACACCCCCAGCCACAGTGCGCTCGCCCACACCGGAATGCGTGGTACATCAATTCCTGCGTTCTGGTGCGGTCAGAAAAAAAAGGAGCATGCATTTTTTTCTGACCGCACCGGAAAATGCAGGCATTGATCGCACTGCGGCCGGGGAGAGTGGCTGCGGTGCCACTGACTTCAATACGCCGCCACACCCCCTCCCGCCCCGGAACGCAGTAAGCCGTCCCTAGTCATACAAATTTTCGGAATGGATTAAAGCCTCCCTATCACATGACTTCATTAAATGTGTATACCGAGTCATATCCTGTACTTGGAAAATAATTCCATGTTTCTATTGAAAGGCTATTTATGGGACAGGGATTACACGCAATAAAAAGATGGAGAATACAAGCGTGGAATGTACCTACACAGGAACGGTGTGCATGTTTAGTACATGGAGTGGAGGGTAGAATCTCCCGACACCTCAATTTGTAGGGAAGGGGCAGATATTGGGGTTTGGACACGATTTTCACACCTGATTAATTACGTACAAGGCATGCCGGTGTCTATCTTGGGTGATGTTGTGCCTATGGCATAAGAACATCCTGTGTCTTCTGAAGTCTATGTCAAGCTACCTGAGGCAGCCTCCCAAACAGTTACGTCATGGTCGAAATATCCATCTGTTCCGACAGGCAAAGCTTCACAAACTTCCTGATAGTGCCAAAGCTTGTCTACTCCTTCCTAGCACCTGCACATTCCTATTGAACAGCATGGCTGCCCATGATAGTGAGCGGCAATAGGAATGTGTGGGGGTGAGTATTGGCAGCAAGCTCCAACACTACTCACAGCATTTAGGCTATAACAGGTATGTGAAGGCACTTCTACATGTCTGCACTTCATTTCTTCAGCAGTATTCCCCCCCTTCCAGTGACACAGTCTTAGTAAACAATAAGCAGACCACTGGGACTCTATTCTCTCCCGATCAACCCACAAGTGTTACCAGCACATGTACCACATACACAGGAAATGACCAACACCCAAGTACATTCACACAGAGGATATTAGCTTCTGCTTGGGAAACCCAACATGACCTGATTCTCAACCAGTAAGAGCAAACTATGCTTAAACTGGACACATCACTCACACAGATCAAACCATGGGTGGCCAACCATACTCTCTAAATTACGATCTGTATATACTATTTTCACTGTTAATACTGCTCATGAGGCAAAAACGCATCATTTGTAATACTCGGTATAGTGCTCGGTATAAATTGATACTTCTCAGATTGCATCATGCCCGATAAAGTAAACCCCTGTTTCCAAAGCTTGCAATGGGAATTCTAGTAAACAGTATCATTTTTATGTACACACATGTATGATTTTTTCCCCCCCAAAACTACTTGCTGAACTCCAGCAAAAACAGAATTACAATTCAATCATTGCTTTAGATTACAGAAAAATTTCACTTTTGCAGATATTAAAGGGCCAATTCACACCTGCTAGACGCACAACAGCTGGTGTGCATGGCCCAAAAGTGCCGATGCGCCCATCCTGGCATAAGACACTGTGTATTTATTTTTTTTGGCAGAACTTTATTTAAATGTTTCAAGTGACATTTCATCCAGTTCTTTGGGCACAGTGGAGGTGTGAGGCGGTTTTTCATCGTCTCATGCCGCTGTACTTTTTTTCAGAGCACATCACTGCATTCTCGTCGCAATGCAGTGGTGTGAACAAAGCCCATACGTGACAAGGCAAATTGCCTTGTCTTGTGGCTGCGCCGCAAACAATGGCCAGCGCAACTCCAACGAAGATGGTGTGAATGGACCCTTAAAATAGTACACATACAAACACATATTTTCTTATCTATGGAATAAAAGATTCTGGGGGGGAAAAAAACACTCCACATGCCCACTACAGCATACACGGTGCCATTGATTATAATATATACAGTACATGAACATAAAGTGACACTAAACTCAAGAGTTAAATCTTAAAAATGCATTTCAGTACCTTAACTATTAACAAAAGCAGACCTTATTTGTGCATCACTCTGCTGTAGATCCTCAAATTATCTCTGAATTAGTGCTGACACTGTCCTTCCTTCTGGAGGGTGGCTACTTTTGTTCCCCATGGCCACTGCGTGTGTTGTAAAGTAGCCACCGCTCCAAGCTCACTCCTGTGATGGACTACAAGCTCACGTTTAGTTTTCTAATTTGCATTGAAGTTATGGTTCTTCACAGGAGTGAGCTCGGAGTGGTGGCTATTTTACAACACACACAGGGACCATGGGGAACAAAAGAAAGCATCCTCCAGAAGGAAGGACAACGTCAGCTCCAATTCAGAGATGATTTGAGGATCTATTGCTGAGTGAGGCTCCGTTCACACCTAGGCATCAGCGTTGTCGTTCATATTAGTGCGCTTTTTGTCTACCATATTTAGCACATTTTTTCCGCATGTTAGACACGCGCACAGAAATTTGCAAAACGCTTATGTCGTGCGTTTCCATTGAAAGTCTATGGGGCCAAACGCATTGTAATCTGCCAAAAGCTCATTAGCTTTTTCCAGCATTCAGTGTTTTACAGCTTGCGACAAAACTCAGGTATGAACAGGAGCCATTGAAATTAAAGGGATTTCTTGTGTTGATGGTTTTGTCGCGCTTAGCTTTGTGCATCAAAACGCCCAGGTGTGAACAGGGAGTGAAACACAAATAGGATACATTTTTGTTATTAGTGAAAGGAGAACTATGAGGTGAGTGAATTACACTCATCCTCATAATTATAGCCGACGTGTGACATTGAAACTGTGATAGGTCAGTTCTATTGATCAGGAAGTGAGCGAAAGCACACCGCCGCTCGCTGACTTCCCGATCGACTCCGTGCAGAGATCGGTGACTGTCAGTCATCTCTCCCTGCAGGTATTCCCCCCTCCCCTCTCTGATCATTCAGCACTGACTGGAGGGACGTACGGACGGTAGAGGGGGTTTTTATTATTATAGGTACACTGTGTGAATGGGAATTTGACTGCAAACGTGAACTCCAGGCGACTAGCCAAGTACACAGCTCATACACAGTAAACTCCCAGTAGTTTTCTGGTTGCTAGAGAGTTAATAGTAACTCTCAAGCAACCGCGCCCCCAATGGTGGCTCCATTCACTTGTTGGCTAGCTTCTGCAGTCGGCAGGTGAATGTAAATAGCTGAGAGCAATGGGCTATTTCTAATTGCAATAGCAGGCTTGCTATTGCTCCCGGTTTACATTCTGCTGTCGCCCGCAGAATCTAGCTGCTGGCAGGCAACAAGATGTGAACACATTTACTTGCCAACTAAAATTTTTCAGTATGCACCAAGAGACTGACATTTTATGATACTCCTATATCGATTTTTGTTGCCGGTTGCTTGAATGCCGGATGATGGGGAGTTTACTGTACATACATGGGAACAAGTTTTACCCGCTAAAGGATTTATAATCTTGCTTAGCCAGTGTTTTGGTTGAAATATTCCAGCCAGACGGAAAAGCCAGTTCCTCGAGCTTGACTACAGCCACAGCAGCTTTGTCAAGCACACACTCTGTTTTCTGGGAACGGCAGCACAATGACGAGGCTGAAGCAACCATGAACTTACAGCAGAAGGGGGAATGCCATTAACATGAGGCTCACTGATCTGGCCAGCCGGAAGTGGCCCTTTAATGACGTAAGCCTTACGTCCATGGCAGCGAAAGTGTTAAACTCATGATGCTCAACCTATGACTCATTGGTACATATAATGCAGACCTTGGGGCTGTGTTTTTCCTGCCCTGGTGCTTATTCAGCCTGTGATATGCAACAATATATGGAGACGTGTTCCTGGACTATGGCTCATTGTCGTGCGACTTAGGCCCCGTTCACATTGAGCGATTTATCGCGCGATTTTTGTAGTGATATCGCTCATATTTCCGCACTATATCGCTCTATGTAGCTTCACCAATACATTTCAATGTAGCTGTTCACATCTCGTCGCTCAATGTCGCTCAATATCGCTCAATATCGTTTGTAGCTCGTCGCTGGTAGCTTGTCGCTTCTACATGACCCTTTTTTAGAGCGATTTTGAGCGATATTGCTCCTGATTGCATACAGCCCAATAGGAAGATGTCGCTCGTCGCTCAAAGTCGCGCGATTTGCATGTCGCTCAGTGTGAATGGGGGTCTTACAGTGTGCTGGATTTCATACTGATGAAGCCAAAAGGAAGGGCACTTTGTAGCACAACACAGTACATGCACTATGAGGTCTGCTGCACATCTTAAGTGTACCCAATCTGCCAGAACTGCTGGGGTGGGGGGTTGGGGAAACGACTTGGGTCTCATGTCTTTTACCACATTCTCTGCAATGGGGCATTAACAAAAAGTCTAGTGGCAAGCACAAGATCTCTATGCAAAGCCAATTTCAGGTTGGTGGGATTCATTAGAGGGGCAGAGATCATGCTGGGAGGGCTGGCAGGAAACATAAGATGGGTAACAATCAGATGACATTAATTAGCTTTTTTTAAATACATAATGTAATGTACACCTACCAAAATCACCTTTAGTTCATCACTACTTTTCGTTGGCATCTCTGCTTTTGCCAAAAAGAAATTTGATAACAGATGCGTCCCGACCATCAGGATTAAAGGTGGGGTTAAACTGCATGCGATACCAGCCCCAGTGTATTACTCCAAGACCTGTTCCCATTACAATCAAAATTTTGTAGCGCTTCCACATTGTCTTTAGTCCCAGTACTCTTTGCAGCAATCTATACAAAAGAGAAATAATGCTATAAATAGCAGAATGCAATAGGAAGAGGGTTGAAGAAGTTGCAGGAATGCAAAATCGCAGGTCTGGGCTGAGAGGAGTCATAGGATGTGAATTAAACTTACCGCTATGCCCCTGATCTATAATTCAGGTGACATTCTGGAACCCTAGCATGACTATGCAATGAGGCTGAAAATATAATCTGACTGTCTGAGGACTGAAGCAGAGGGTTATAGTTATTGAATACGAAGATCCATAGAGAGAGAGAGAGAGATACCCTAAGGAGAACTATGGGGAAAAGCCCTAACCCCATAGTTCTCCTTTAACATGTTTTTTAAAAAAAATGTATTTTGATAGAGTGGATCTCAACCTGTGTAACTTCAGGACCCACATTTGTCCTTGGCCATTAAGACGCCACCCAAGTCGCACTGAAATGGAACGCACGGCATTTGGGTACCGCATGTTCTAGTGCGGCCGTACGAGCTGTGGGTGGGAGGTGCATTTGGGGTACAATTCAAATGAATGGCAACGCAACACACCTCCCACACCAGAATGCACGGTAGGTGCGATTGTGTGGTACAGTTTGACGCACTGTACTAGTGTGAATGGGCCCTCAAAAACACCGACATACATACTTTTTTTTTTTTTTTTTTAAAAGGTCCACCTAGTATCCCTACCTTACTAGAACTGGAGTGGATCCTCAGTCTGGGGTCCAGTGTGGGCTGCTGTGCTGTGACAGAGCTCCATCCATATGTGCATTGCTTGTACAGCTCCCTTGAGCGCCCTGTTAACGATACGGGAATCAGAATGTGACATAACTCCGGTCCAGGCACCTCTACAGGGAGCATGAGGGAGCTATAAGCAATGCAATAATGGATGGAGCTCCCTCACGGCCATAGCCCCAGCCTGCCCCACCTAAAGCTGACACTCAGTGCTGGGCAGAATATTTTGATTGGCTGCTTGTCGTGAGTACTGACAGTGCTGCGCTATGGAAAGGTAGAGGAGCCTCTCACCTAGAAAAGTGGAAGGCATGCGGCGACTCACTGAACACAAGGTCGCGACCCACTTTTGGGTCACGACCCACCAGTTGAGAACCAAGGGATTAGAACATAGGTCAAGTTATTTTAATAGCTGCCTGTGTCTTCATTAAGCCCCGTTCACACCAAGGCGGCATAGTTTTTTTGCGTGCTTGTACGCACGGATTTAGCTTGTTTTTTGTGCACGCTTATGCGGGTTTGGCACATGAAACGCGTAGCTCAAGAAACATTGCGGTCCATGGACGAACGTACAAATGTGCAAAAACACTATGCATTTCCATTGACGTCTATGGGGGAAAAATGTGCTGTAAACTGCCCAAAAAAAAAAAAGCTCATGTATTTTTTTCTGCGTTTAGCATTTTGCTGCTCAGGTGGGAACAGGGGCCATTGAGAATCATGGGATTTTTTTTATGTGTTTTACCCTCCCTATTTGTCCTGGTGACTTATCAGTGAAAGAAAATCCCAAAATAGGAGTTGTCACAGTACGGCACTAGAGGGGAAATCTTCCAATGGGGACACTAATTTTGGTGACAGCTAGGGATTTCCCCCACTCTTTCCTTTCCTCTCTTCCTGTTGTGACTATAGGGCAGGAAGTTAAAGGAAATCTTCAGAATGGGACACAGATGGAAAAAAACAAAAAACAAACTCCCTTACTCTACAAAAAAAATAAAAAATAAATAAAAAAACAGCTTTGGCCTTTAGTTCCACTTTAAGAACATGCACATATAGATAACTTAGTAGGCATGAACCTATCAGATACATATACAAACCACATGCAGTATTTAGTTGAACAGTATTTCATATTGCAGCAGAAAGAAGAGACAGAAGTGTGGGAGGAGCCAACAACTAGTTACTATATGGTTTACTGCAAATAATAATAAGATGACCAGATCGGATCCGAAAGTTTGTACTATTTACTAGGTAAAAGTGACCTATATAAATCTATTTATAAACTGCACTTGGAGGTGTATTTAGAGAAAAAAGTGCAAAGCCGTTCTTCCTGCCAAACTTCATCTGCATGCTTTCTTTTTTCATCCATTCTTAGCATATTGTAAGGTCGAATGTAACATTAGAAAAATACCACATGAAGGACACTAGATGGAGCCGAGGAGCTCAGGAAATAACAATGTATTTCTTATGGTTCTGAGCTCCATCTAGTGGCCATAACCTGGTATTTTCCTGAGATTACATTCAGCTTTGAAAGAAGCTATACTAATAATGTTCCTTTTTGCCTCAATTCATACAGAACAAACAGCTCTGCAAGGTTTTATAAATCCACCCCATAGGGCAATATATAAGATATATGTTCTTTTTACGATCACCTTGCACCATCATATTCCTTGTAAAGTGAACATGTGACCAGCCAACAAATTACATCTACAAAACAAGTGTTAAATTATTCTTAAAACAAGCTATGCTGGACTCCAATGGCCGCAGATAATGTGGAGCAAGTCAGGTTAAGGCTCTATTCACACCTAGATTTTAGGTGCGATTAGGGATTCCTGCATCAGTAAGTTGTGATTTCCTACAGCAGGAATGCCCAATCTGGCATTAACAAGTGCCAACTGTCACCTGTTTGATCATGCATCCAGGGATAGTGATTGTTTTCTAACTGCATGTCATTACATGTGGTGTGCTGGTGTTTACAGGCAGCGGCTGTCACCTGATCATTAACTTGAATGGGTGACAGCTGCCGCTTGTAAACGCCAGATTAGGGATTCCTACTGCAGGAAATTGCAGGTTTTTGATGCAGGAATACCAAATCGCAGCTACTTGGTAGGTGTGAATGGAGCCTAAAACCTCAACTTGGATTCAAGTCTCTCTCAAGGCTCCCTGCTAATTACCGGTACTAACCTTTCCATCTCTTTCTTCTAACCTGAAATCACCGTAACAATCTGGTTTACACCACTTTTCCTATATTTAACTCATTCCTGGACATTTTGTAAAAAAAACCTTTTGCAGAATCTGTTATTTCAACACTTTCACCCAGTGAGAGGCCAACAGAAGGAGCAAATACAGACGCTGAAGTCCGTTTTCTTTTTAATGTAATGCAGTGCAGCATCAGCTTCATTATCAAGCACCACCGAGAGCTGAAATTGTTCCTGGAATGTGTGTCAAGTGCTTCCCTTCAAGAAAGTCGGTCATCAGTTAATAAAAGTACAAATACCCCCTGGCTATATAGCAGCCACCCTAAGGTGTCAATCCTAAGCAGCAGCATAACCAGGCTATTTTTGCAAACTTGTATGTGCGACTTGTAGCACAGGAGAAGAATCACATGTTTTTGTCATGTATGTGAAGATGGGTCACCAGTACGCCAAAATACAAAGAAAATATCATTTATTGCAAATCACATCACATAAATGAAAATAGCCAAAGTTTGGGGCCATGCCGGTCCCTTCCTCAAGGGGAAACGTTGGATATTTTGAGATGTTATTTGCCATAAACAATATTTTCTTTGCATTTTGGAGTACTGGTGACCCATCTTCACACCTCACAGCGCCATCCATGGTGGTCACTATGAGCACGTCTTATCTACACTGGTCACAATGCTGTATGGTGGGCAGCAGGCACTTCCAACTATTTGTGGTCACAGACTTTTAAATTTGAGTGTCTGAAAACGAACATTTTTAAAGTAATAGCATTAATGTCTACAAGGCCAAAAACGCCCAATTCTCCCCCAAAAGAAGCCCATTTACTTTTACAAGCTTCATGCAACAAGCAACACAATGCTCAGATGTGAATGGGCCCATTGACAATAATGGGATTCTTTTTAAAACCAGATTTTGCTGCAATATTTACTTTCAGTCTAAAGATATCCCCCGCTAGATGTCCTCAGTCCAATGGCCGGCATCATTCAACCCACCTCCCCTGAGCCCAAGTTGTTCTGGCACCAACCCATCCTGTTGCTGAAAGCAGGGACAAGCAAAAGAACAACTCAGGGCAAAACTTGTATAACCCTTGCAGTGGGGCTATCCCCGCAATGCAAGGGTTAACTGCCTGTTTTTGTCTAGGTACTAACAAACCCCCCCCCCCCCAAAGCCCACCACCCCCCCCCCCCCCCCCCCCTCCCAACCACTGAGCCTATACTGCAGTTGAAGCAGCTGTGCATAGCAACCAATCAGATTCTCCGTTTCATTCTCAAAGCTTTACTGATCAAACTGAAGAGAGAAGCTGATTGGTTACTATGGGCAACTGCTCCAGATTCTGTCCATCCAGTTTTGATAAATTCCCCTGACAATGTTTTGAAGCTTGAATTGATCTGCTGATGATTTTGCAGGATTTAAGCAAAGTCAGTCACACGTTACAATTTTACAATCATCGCTTCATTCCCTGAGTTAATGTCACACATATTCCATTGTTAAAAAACCCCCACACACCGAACACATTGATGTCACAGCCAACAAGGCAAGAGCAACACAATGCAACTTGATGAAACAGAAGAAAACATTATGTCTCATCCAGCCAATGTCACCTGACTGGATGCATTGTGGTAAAAAGCGTGTTACAGAAATACACAGTATCAAACCACGCAGGCATTAAAGGGTTAGTTCACCTCTAATGATGCTTACATCTAAGTTAGGCCCCATTTAAATGGGCTGTCCGACTGGGTCCGCCTGTCGTTTTTCAAGCGGACCCAAACGGATGCCCAATGTTAATCTACGGGTCTAGACCCAGTTACCCCCAACTTTGGCCAGTACCAGAAAAACAAATTCAGTTTCGCTGGACCTGATCGTGCCAAATTGGGGGTAATTTGATGTAAAGGGACACATATCTATTTACATCTGACTCCCCATAGACCCACATGGGGTCAGGCAGTTTTAGTGCTTTCCTCCATCGCAAGATGGAGGAAAGAACTGGACAGACACAGTAAGAACTGGACAGACACAGTGGTGACATCCAATCAGGAGGTGATCTGTGCACTGATCCCCTCCTGATTAGTGACGGGCTCGGGGCGTGTTTGCAACTCCACGTGCCGAGCCCGCCAGGAAGCGGACAGCGCCAATCACAGGCACTGAGTCATTTCCCGATTTCTGCAGCTGCGGACCGGGATAATGACTCAGTACCTGTGATTGGCGCTGCGGCGCTGTCAGCTTCCTGGCGGCCTCGGCACGTGGAGCTGCGAACATGCCCGAGCCCATCACTACTCCTGATCAGCCCGGGTGCCGATGTGACCACGTTTCATCTTGAGCATGAGTGCAGCAAGAAACATGATACAAAAGGTGAACCTTAATGAATGGAGTTCAGCTTTACTTTATGACTTTTTGAATACATATACTTAAGTGTATGTGAATGCACAAACTTTCAAAAATGTATACTTTCATAAAGGCCCGGGTGTATGTACCCATTGAATTATGAATTCATTTTTTTTAAAAATAATATTTTCTACTTTGTAATGCTTTTAGTGTTACTTTGTTATCTCCACTTCCAGGTAGTTGGGGGGCAGGCACTTCACATGTGGATGAGGCAGTACATTCCCAGCCTGTGTACTCCGTGCTCCACAGCACAAATGGCTCGAAGCAGCTGAAGTATGACAGCAAGACTCTGTGATAGAACCTCTGATAGATAGACAGACAGACAGACAGACAGATAGACAGAACCTCTGTCAGTCAAGGGGGCAGGGAAAGCGTAGGGGCTGTACGGACTATGGAAGATACTGGCATGCTGGCCATCCTGCACCTCCGAACCAGCAGCTGTGAGACAAAAACTGACTGCGCAAGCACAGATCTGCTGCAGTATAGATTAGGGGTAGGCAACCTCGGCACTCAAGCTGTTGTGGAACTACAAGTCCCATGGGGCATTGCAAGACTCTGACAGCCACAGGCATTACTGCAGCAGTGACCGCTCACCGGACTGTATTAGACGTGGTGTCATCAGCAGGGATTACACCGCCGGAGCCTGGGGGAGAAGAGGCTGCTCAGAACGGTCTAGCAGCCAGGAGGGATGCAGGATCAGGTGAGTATATCTTCTTTTTTTGGGGGGCCCCTAGACCAAAACAAGCAGTTAACCCTTACAGTGCAGGGGTAGCCCCACTGCAAGTGTTAACTTTAGATATTCAGAGTTCCCATTTAATAATCAATATATCACAACACACATAGAAAAAAAATAAGAAAACATAAGATCAGATTGTGTGTTGGCTCTGCCAGGTCTCCATGGTGATCTCTTCCATACACTACGATGCTGATCAGGAGGTCTGAGGTCCCAGCTCTATGGCCTATTATAACTTACACAGCACAACATGCACAGAGTTCATATACAGAAGTCTATACACAGAAAACCTCCATTTGTTAATCCAATCCTTCTAACTAACCTGCGGGGCCACAGCAGCCCTGTGTGGAGAAGAGGCGGAAGTGGAGAGAAGTCTGTGTAGAGCTTCGGTCACCTTCTGTTCACACAGCTTAATACATAATGCCCGGGCTTCACCAATAGGAGAGCGCCTCTTACCTGCACTTTTCAAAACAAGAGCTGTGATTGGTCCCTCGTGTGTCGTGATTGTTACATAAGGAAGATGAGAAATAAAATAGAGAGTAAACGAGCCCGCAAAACTGTATGTGACGGTAATGGGGCGAAGTTTATGCTAATTAAGGATAGAACATTTAACATATAACACAAATATTAGTATTCAAAACAACTGTGAAATGCATTTGAGGTTGTTTGACCCTTGTCGTACTCCGTAGAACATCGGCCATGTCTGATAAGGGCAGACATCTCAAGTGGAGGAAGTGCTGTTGCCCTTAGTGAGGGTTTTGCAGTGTATAAGCTTGTTTTTCGGGGTGCGAGGGGGACTTGTAAGGTAGGTTATGTGTAAAGCTGAATGATAACAATACGTTTATTTTGTTTTTTTCCTTGAATTTTTATAAGCCGGGTATGGACGTAGATTGGTGTATGTGTATGCATGTGTGTGTATGTGTCCAGCCATGCCTCCAGTGTGTGTACACATAGAGGTACACAGTGCATGCTCACACTACTGGGCCCACCTTCCTGTAGCATGTGTATGTAGAACAAAGTATGGCTGTCAGTGGGAATATGACAAGGCCTTCTTCTCACATTAGTAATCACAATGCATGTTTTAGTGCTGAGATGTCTTTTGAAATGTTATCTGTCATTCCAACACCCAAGTCATCATACTCTTAGGTCCAATGCACACATGTGATCCTGTCACTGGTGGCAGCTCTCGGGTGACAAGATCATTAAAGTGCATGCGAAACCTAGCAATTAACTTCTCTTATTTTTCCCCTTTTGGCATTTGAAATAAACAATTTAGGGCTCATGCACATGCATCCTGCATTCAGATCTGTAAGGGCACCATTCATACCAGACACGCAAGGCTGCCCAAAGACAAGGCAAATGTTTATATTTACTATGAAGTCAAATCTTTTGGATGTCTATACAAGGAGGGCTTCACAGGCAAATAACATGCTTAAAATGCCTTAAAAGAACATATTATTTTATGGAAAGATTTTTGATGAATGGTCTGGCAATAGGCTCTCTTGGGCAAACTCCAGCCCTCCAGCTGTGGGGAAACAACAAACCATGCATATGCCTCTGGGAGTCATACTTGTGGCTGCCAGAGTTTTGCAAAGCCTAATAGGATTTGTAGTTGCGGCACAGCTGGAGGGCTGGAGTTTGCCTTCCACCGCTTTCAAGAAGAACTCCAGGCAAAACTAATTTTTGTCTGAACCCTGGAGCCTCTCTCCCTTTCCACTGTAGCGGTCTAAGGTCCTGTAAATCATCAATGTCTAAAGGAAAGGCTGAGGAACATTCTAGTGCATTCTAAGCAGGCAGCTGGCTCGATGTTTTGGGTGAGTATAACTTTTTTTTAAAGCAAATATAACAACAAGCAGGTAACCCTAGCAGTGCGGGGAGTTCTTCTTTAAAGTGATTCTGTCACTAGGAAGAAAGGATGAAGCAGAGCAACCCAGAAAAAAGGAGAAGGGGTGACGACTCCAATCTTCACTCATGTAGAGCTGCAGCTATAGTTGGGATTCGACACTTCCAAGTGTGTCAAACTCCATGCGTGCCACTGTGCACAGTGGTTCCACATACCGGCCGCTACATCACTACTGTGTCGGTGGGCTGAACCACAACACACAGCGATGGACACTGTATGTGACTCGCCTAGAAGTGTTGCATATCTGTGTGTGAAAAGGGACCATTGAAATAAATGGGACTTTTTGTGTTGAGAGTTTTGTTGCATTTAGCCTTGGGTGTCAAAACTCCGAAGCATGAACAGGGACTTCCAGAGAGCTCCTAAAGGAATACAAATTACACTTTTAATGTAAGAAGACGGAAAAAGTGGTAAATAGAGTTGTGCCTAGAGTTGGGCTTTAACCCAATCCCGCCAGCCGTACATATAGAAGTGCCCTTTATGTCGTGCTGCCACATACATTCATATGTGGCACCCCATCACACAGTGAAGACGGGGCTCCTGATCATGTGTCTCATTGAATATATTCCCTTTGCACATGTTCCTGGGCAAGGTCTAAATTAAGAGGGTGGTGTAGGAACTGCCAAAAGGTTGACTAATATCTTCATAGATAAGAACATATGTGGCCAGGTGACATATGTTCTTATCTGAGCTAATTACAGTGATCACATGATCAGGAAGCCCTCCAGTGTTGGAAAACCTTAAGGACTTGTTCACACCATGTGATCTGGAGCAGATCTGCAGATGCGGTGATAAGCGTTTTTGGCGCCTTTTTGCTAGAGTGGGGCTGTCAGTATGTTAGCTGCAGTGCGTTTTGCGTTTCCGGACCGTATGCTGACCGGGCAAAATGTGACATGCAGTATTTTTTCTGTCCGGACCTGAACGGACTGCGCACATGAGAACTGTAGCCCATAAAACACAGAGGGATACATTGGGATGCATTTTTTAGTGCATTAGCGCACGGATCTGGTCAGGACACAATCTGGACGTCGCGTGAACAGGCCCTAAAGGGCCAGCTCCCACCGTCGGTAGTAGGTTAAGGCGCCATTCACACCTGACCGTTTTGTAGCGCGTCCTACGCTCGATGAACGCTCTACAAAACGGTCAAAAAAATAAATAGCATTGTAGTCAATGGTATCGTTCCCACCTGTCCGTATTTCCGCCCGTCCCAAACGCACTACAAAACGGCCCACGCATGAAAAGGTCCCGGAGCGTTTTTTGCTGCGTATTGGTCCGTTTTGTAGGGCGTTTTCCATTTGTATACTGCCAAGTAGCCTTTGGAATCGCGCGACGGTCGCGCAACTTTTTTACCGCGAATCGCAGTAATGTAATATGCGACAGACGCGCATATTACAATACGCATAGGTGTGAATGGGGCCTAAGAATTCTACTAATGGTGAGTTGGAACCAGCAATAAAATCACTAATGTGACATGGTCTATAAGCTGGCCATACACCTTAAGATTTTTCTCAATCAGCCCTGTGGGCTAAATGGGATAAATCATTTGATTCCTCCATCCACAATAAATAGTGTGCTATTGTATTCCGACAGCTAGTGCCCGCGGCTGACAGAATACACAGTGGCTGCAGTCGCTGATCGTCCAACAGTGTTCCACCCTGCTGCTTCGACGAAAGTTGATTGAAAAGTTACCTTTTGTTGGCCAAGTGGTGCTGGCAGGGCCAAAAAAGGTTGAAATCCAGTCCAAGTATGGCCAACTTTAGACTAGGGCTACACTCACAATAAAATCTGCTGCAAAGAGATTTACCTGCAGTTTGGCAGAGATTTAACTACTCAGTGCAAAGAGACTTAATTGTCACCGTAGCTCTATACTTAGTGATGGGACTACCCCCATCTCCAGCATACAAGACCTGTTGGCATCCTGAAATGTCCCATGACACCAGAAAAAACAAAACCCAGTAGGTAAAGTGACTTGCCTATGCAGACACGGATTTTCACAAAGCTGATGTTTGGTTATCCTAGTCCTGGCCGCCTCTCAGCGACAGAAACACTACAGAATGTATATGTACCTTCGGGTGCGCACTGTTCAGCCTTACATTTACCAAAGACACATGATTACTTAGAACATGCATTTTTAAATATATTGGTTCAAACTCTTCCGGGTAAAATATGTTACATATTGTTAGAAATTTTATCTTGCTGTTTAACACAACATTTAAATCAGTGGAAAATGCAGAACTATGTATGAGGCCTAATGAGTCTGACACATACAGTTGTGTGAAAAAGTGTTGGCCCCCTTCCTGATTTTTCATTGTTTTGCACGTTTATCACACGTTAATGTTTCAGATCATCAAACAAATTGTATTATTAGTCAAAGATAACACAAGTAAACACAACATGCAGTTTTTAAAGGAAGGTTTTTATTATTAGGGGAAAACAAAATCCAAACCCACATGGCCATGTGTGAAAAAGTGTTTGCCCCCCTGTTAAAACATAACTTAACTCTGGTTTATCACACCTGAGTTTAATTTCTCTAGCCACACCTGTTCGCAATCAATAAAATCACTTAAATAAGACTTGACTGACAAAGTGAAGTAGACCAAAAGCTACACATCATGCCGAGATCCAAAGAAATCCAGGAACAAATTAGAAAGAAAGTAATTGAGATCTATCAGTCTGGAAAAGGTTATAAAGCCATTTCTAAAGCTCTGGGACTCCAGCGAACCACAGTGAGAGCCATTATCCGCAAATGGCGAAAACATGGAACAGTGGTGAACCTTCCCAGGAGTGGGCGGCCAACCAAAATTACCCCAAGAGTGCAGCGACGACTCATCCAAGAGGTCACAAAAGACCCCACAACAACTTCCAAAGAACTGCAGGCCTCACTTGCCTCAGTTCAGGTCAGTGTTCATGACTCCACCATGAGAAAGAAACTGGGCAAAAATGGCCTGCATGCCAGAGTTCCAAGACTAAAACCGCTCCTGAGCAAAAAGAACATAAAAGCTCATCTCCGTTATGCCAGAAAACATCTTGATGATCCCCAAGACTTTTGGGGAAATACTCTGTGGACTGACGAGACAAAAGTTGACCTTTTTGGAAGGTGTGTGTCCCATTGCATCTGGCGTAAGAGTAACACTGCATTTCAGAAAAAGAACATCATACCAACAGTAAAATATGGTGGTGGTAGTGTGATGGTCTGAGGCTGTTTTGCTGCTTCAGGACCTAGAAGACTTGCTGTGATAAATGGAACCATGAATTCTGCTGTCTACCAAAAAATTCTGAAGGGTAATGTGCGGCCATCTGTTTGGGACCTCAAGCTGAAGCGAACTTGGGTGCTGCAGCAGGACAATGATCCAAAACACACCAGCAAGTCCACCTCTAAATGGCTGAAGAAAAACAAAATGAAGACTTTGGAGTGGCCTAGTCAAAGTCCTGACCTGAATCCTATTGAGATGCTGTGGCTTGTATACTTTATCCCAAACTAAAGAAATGTTTTGGCTATATATTTAGGGGTGTGGAATTCCTATCGCCCGACGCACGAGACACGCAGTTCGGGCCTGCAGTTTATTTTGTACATTTAGCCCTGCTTCGGACAAGCAGAGCTAAATGTACCGCGGGGAGCTGCGCACGTTTTATACAAGTTATCTGATCAGATCACTTGTGCCTGCCTGTCTGCCTCCCTCCGCTGTGGTTTTTGGGTCCCCTGCTCTTCTGGGGGGACCTGGGACCACGGAAAATGAGCTCAAGATAAAGAGCGGGGAGCAGAGCGAAGAACGTCCGTTCTTCGCTCTGCTCTGTGTGATCAGTGAGACCGGAGCACTAATCACAGCGTCACCTGTCTCAGCTGTCAAAAACTGCCCAGAAGATCTGTTCTGTGTTGGAGGCCAGGTTTCATATAGAGAACCTGTCACCTCCAAACTATCACACAGGGACTTGCAAGCCCCTGTGTGATAGGAATAAAATTAGGTGAAAAAGAATAAATAATAAATGAAAAAAAAGTTATAAAAAAAAGTTAAAAAAAATGAAAAGTGTTAATAATAAATTAAAACCAACCCTGCTGAGGGGGGTGGGAGAAAGAGATGGGGCCAGATTTAAAATGGGTAATTACATTTTCCCAAATTACCTGGAAAAGACAAAGCATTGCAAAGACATCCTAGCACCTAGGTCTCTGAACTCCTGTTTAAGGACACTCCAATTTCCTCCTATTTTGTCATTGGTGCCGATGTTTTATTAACATAAAAAAAACTTTTTTGCAAATGTTTAATGTGAAACAAAAAGGAAAAAATTCAGAAAAATGATTCATTAGGAAAATTGATTAAATATTATTGGTTAAGAAAAACAAAAATGCAAAAATAGCTAAGGAGAGAAAGAGATTCCTATTTTGCTCTTACACTTTATATCATGATGAACACGTAGGCTTGGTATTATCAGGAAGTGTTTTGTTTCTGTTGTTTGTTGAGACCTGTTAGTGTATTTTCTAAGGATGTGTGGCTCTGTCTCTGTTTTGTTGGAGATGGATTTCTACACGTGGATGAGTCTTATGATCAATCTTCTCACTGTGAAGATACTGATTGACAAGAGAAGACGTCTGAGGGAGAAGAAGAGACACCGATTATATTGGGTTCATCCGTTGATCTCACAGCGGCTAAGCAAGGGTCACTTCCATACTGTGTATCTTGAGCTCCGGAAGTACCCAAAGAAATTCCATGAATATGCTCAGATGAGTGTCACTACCTTTGATGAGCTGTTGGAAGTTGTTAGACCTAAGCTGACCAGAGCATCTACGAACATGAGAGCTAGCATTTCTCCAGAAGAGAGGCTACTGGTGACATTGCGGTAAGTGTAAAATGTTTAAAACAGAATATTCTTTTCATATTGGTATGGCTTAGTTTTATTATGTATTTAAAAAATAACTGTTGTCTATGACTCGTGCAGATCTTTGTTTTTTACTGTCAATGTGCCCCTTTTCTGGGACCCCAACCAACAAATACATTTTTGGCTTCCATTAAATCCCCAAATGCAAAGTCATGTACGGTAATATTGGATATGTGGTGTATATAGGGCCAGTATTGGGACTATATGGTATGAACATCTAGTGGCCATTTCATTTTTTAATACATTTGAAGAGTTAGGATGTTGTGGGCAATGCAGTCTGTTCTATTGTCAGCCATATTCTTACACGATGCTCCGTTAAAATGTTTAGATTAATTGACTATTTTCTTTTTCCCCTTCCAGATATCTTGCTACAGGAGATAAATTTGCTTCCCTCCATTTTCATTTCCTGCTTGGAAAAATGACAATTTGCAAGATTGTCCATGAAACATGTGCAGCTATCTGGAGCTTGTTAAGAAATCAAGTGATGCCTGAACCCACAGAAGAAAAACGGAGAGCCATCAGCGAAGGATTTAAGAGCACTTGCCATTTCCCTAACTGTGTTGGAGCTTTGGATGGAAAACGTATAAGGCTTAAAATGCCACCTAAAAATGGCTCGGAGAGTTCCAAATATAAAAAGCATTTCTCCATTGTGCTAATGGCCACAGTGGACAGTGCACACAATTTTGTGGCTGTAGATGTTGGCGCATATAGAACGGCAGGAGACTCCAAAATATTCCGCACTTCTCCAATGGGGAAGAAAATTCTTGAGGGCAAATGTAATATTCCAAGCCCAAGACCCATCGAAGAAGGTGGGGATCCCCTGCCATTTGTGTTTGTCGCTGATGAAGCCTTCAGCTTAAGCAACAACATAATGAAGCCTTATCCTAAGAGAGGCCTGGATACGAATGGAAAAATCTTCAACTACAGACTGAGCCGTGCGCGACGTCAGGTGGAACGTGCTTTTGGAATTCTAGCTAATAAGTGGAGAATACTTCAACTATCCAACTTAAGTCTTCGCATGTGGAAATGATAGTAAAGAGTGCATGTACTCTTCACAACTTTGTACTCCAAAGGGAAGGCTACTCTGATGAATTGTTGGATGATAATATGGAGGATGTGGAGTGGCCTGCTGTGCGATATCCTGATCATGCTGCAAATATCAGAGAAAAGTTTGCACAGTATTTTATGTCCCCTGCTGGTGAACTTCCATGGCAGTACAGCAAAATTTAAAAGGTTAACCTTTTGGTGGAAATGTAAACCTTTTTTTAATATATATTAGAGACTCCCAATGGTGAAATCTCTTCAGCAGAGTTCCCGAATCTGCACAGCTGCTGTGGCCGTTAGAGACTGCGTCGGCAGCCCATTCATTTCAGCAATCTTCTATAAGATTATGTGCATTTAACATATTTAATTCATATTATTTATATATAAAAACCTCTGTTGTACATCCTCAAAAGTCCGAGACTGCTGCTGATCACCATCATTTTGGATGTGAGCTCAGAAGCCCCAGCAGATTAAGTTGTTACTCAAGTGACACTATATAGTATTTGACTACGCTCCTTCCCAAGCAACTACATACGAGGCTATGTAGGGAGGTGAGGGGCAGGGGTGCTGGGTCAGCAAAGACAGTAATTCTACACTCCATGAAGAGGAGAGGGCTATGACGTGCCATGAGAGAGGGAGCTGTGCCAGGGAATTGACTCTTCCTAGAGCAGTCAGATTTTCTTGCAAGTTCAAAGGCAAATTGCAAATTACTAAAAATAATACATTGAGGAAGGGAAGCACTGCAAATAATTATTTAAAATTATTGATTTCTTTTTCACCTGCAGTTTTTTTTAAATCGGTGACAAGGTCTTTTTTAGGTGTGAGTACCTGGATTTTTAATTTGTTTTATAGACTGCAACAGAAGGAGTGGGAACACCCAAATTGCCAAAGTGGATTTGGGCTGGTATTTGTTTTGACAGGTTCACTGTAAAAGATCACTTTTTTCCTTTTTTTTTTTTTAAAGTTTTTGTAAGTTGTGTATAGATTGTACCCAACCAAAAAATGATAAGCGCACTACTAATATTGTGATGGAAAGGAATATTAATGTTGATGATGTTCGGTGTATAGATTGTACCCCCTCCCTTTTGAATAGTACACCTGCAATATTTTTGATATTTAGGGCCAGAGTTGACAGGCTTTAACTGGCAAATACAGTTTGCTTTTGACATCAGTTTGAGATGCTTCTGAGGTTGTTCAAAATTTATTTCAGGTGCAGATGCTTTTGTGTTGAGACGAGAAGCAGCTCTAAAGCAATCAAAAGCCAGTCGACACTGGCTCTAAAGAAAAACTGTAATTTATCAAAATAATTGTTTAAAAATCCTCAGGTTACATCTGCCATTTCGGTACTGAAAACTGAACCCCATGCAAACTGCTGAATTCACTATTAAAAGTGCATACATGGGAACTGTCTTGCCTACCAAAATCATTATGTCCTTTCTGACTGCACAGCCAGGGTGGTGACATATCTTTTTCTCTGCTGCAGTCACACACCTGGGTTACCTCCCCACCCCTAGCCTGTGAATGGACAGTAAAGGAACAGTAACAGATTAATGAGGTTATCTCTCTGCTCTCTCCTCCTTTCTGCAGCATGTTTCTTGACAGCACATGCATTAACAAGTACTGCTCCTCCCCTATTTACAGTGCTGCAGTAAATACACAACTGAATTCACATCTGAAATCTTCTTTCTATTGTACCTGAGCAGAGACTTCTATAGGGATGTCCCTTAATACAGGAGCCACTTGAGGTGGCCTCATAGATGTCTGAGTTTGTACTGCGCAGGCACAGCCAGGAAGAGGAAGATGCAGGGCACAGTCATCTCTGGCAGATCAGGGGAGATGAGTTTAGGTCAGTGGTGAAGTGCAAAAAGGTATCTTTTAAGGACAGCATAATGGTTTCAGGGAATTTGCTCTGAACTGGTAGGCATCCCAGGAACCAGAAAACCAGGGAGCATATGTGGCTTTTAAGCAATTGTTTTGTTACTCAATAGATTTTTTTTTTTGTTTGTTTAAAAATGTAAAAAACATTCTGCATATACACACACCGCATATTTAAAAAAAATATATATATTTTTTTTTGTGACCTTTTTTTGTTGTTTTTGCAATTTTTGTCAATTTGGGAAAATATCTGAAGACTTGTGCAGAACTGGCCTTACATGTCATCTACAAGCAGTGGAATTGGTTGGAGGGTAGTTGGGATCCACATGGTAGTTTAATTTTTGTAAATCACACTCATTTTGTTGCAGGTATGAGATGCCTAGACATACCTGTAGCAGCCTCAAAAATCCTGCTGCCACAGCCAACTAGAGAGACACTTGCTGATGCTGCCAATGTTTGCTGTATGATCCCACCTCCTGCATATTCCTATTGGCCATTGAAGCGGCCCATTATAGTGATAGGACCAATAGGAATGTGTAGGCATTAGGCTTTGTGGCAAGCTCCAACACTACTCAAAAGTCATAACGGCCTGGCAGTTGGCTATTTGTAGAAAGGTATAAACAGGCATCTCATACCTGCAGTTATTTACCTGCCTTCATCCCTGTGACAAATTCTTTGCTTCCTGCAATAAGTAAGGACAGAAGAATTACAAAAGTCAGTGCCACCTTTTAACAAAATCTGGTATTGTGGCACAAACTTCACATTCCCCGGGGGGGATCGGGCAGAGGTGAATTTTCATTTTACTGCTTGACAAGCCTCAGTCAGGGGATTGCTAAAAAAAATTTGTGGGTCATGATTCCAAATGTCCATTAACAGAAAATTTTATTTATTTTTTGATTTTAAATACACAGCAGGGGTATTAACTTGGTGCTTTGGGGCCTCATCTAATTTAATCATTTCAACTGAAAGAGGTGCCAATTTCTTCTATAAACTTGTTTCCGTATTAGGGTGGTGCATCCCTTTTGTGGTCTTTCAAGGATTTATTCTACTCACTTTGCCATACTTTGCCACTCAATTCACATGCTCACCTGAAAGTGTTTATAATTACCTCTACTACCTAAAATGTGAAAAAATATTACTTTACTTTTACTTTTGTTGTACCATTCATATTCTACAGATAACACACTTTCTAAATTTAAGGTTAGTACTGTATACTGTATAGTGGCTTTATACATGAACCTTTTTATTATGGTCCAGAGTAAAATTTCTTATCAAACATAGGTTTAAGTTAAATATTGTGCAGTGCTATTGTTTTTCATTAGGTTGTGCTATAGACTCCTTTTAAATGCTCCCACTTGGCTTCTTTGATGAAAGAAGCATGTTTCTATAGGTTCAGTGACTCATCTCTTATGGTGCCGTGATCCCTAGTGATCATCACCAAATCTCACTCCAGTAGTCAGAGGCAGCAATGCCTTAGATCAGTGATTCCCAAACTTGTTTTTACTTGCGGTTGGGGTGGTAGGTTCTCTGGGATATGTCATATTGCAGTGGTGTGTCTAGTGTTATCTTGGGGTCTCTTTAGGGTGCGGTCTGTTACCCTGGATTTCTCGATTGTAGGGCTTCTTGCACCTAAGAGAAGCAAAGGGCACATCACTCAGCCGGGGACTAACTGAGGCGTTGGCAGCTGGAACTATTGAATGCATGTTACAATTTGCAGCTGCAGGATTACTCTGCAGACTTACTGCACACATTTACTCCCCAATTCCACACTGCCACAACTTTTTTTTTTTTTCGGTCATTACAAAAATGTTTTCCAGTATGCCAAAATGTTCTGCACTGTACCACTGGGGGTACTTGTACCCCAGGTTGGGAGCCACTGCCTTAGATGATCTCACACTTGGAATACACAGCTATTAGGGTATAGAACAGAAGTGCCTAGATACTGTTCATATCACTGAGGGCACTGTTATTTTTCGGGCATTATTCAAGGAAAAAGGTTGATTCTAGGGTACCGCTGAGGCACAATTACCCTTAACGTTGTTCCCTCTAAGATATCAAATCTCACTTTTAAGTTCACATCTACTTTAAATCCTCACATACAGAAACTGTTTTTTAGACAGCCTGGATGAAGAGGCAGAAATAATAAGGCAAAACTCGTAGGATTCAGAGAGTGATGTCTTTTTCTGTCTGTGGTCTATGGAATGTTTGTATAGACACAGCATTTCATGACAACCAGCAGAATTGGAACATTACCACATTATTATGTGATGTGATGCTTGCCTCGAGTGAATAGGGGACAAACAAGTGTGGGAATATCTGTGTCATCCCTGGGTGTGGTATGTTTGAATGACATGTAGAGATCAGCTGCCTGTCTGCATGGACTGACTCAGTCTTGTCAGTCCTTGTACTGTTGCACAGAATATCAGTAGATCACATGCTGTATGATAATAAATCAGATGTGCTCCAGAGATGGCTTTCAAAAGAAATTAGCCTCTACTATAGCGTGGTGACATCTATTACTACAAGTGGATTAAAATAAAAATACAATTCAGTTAAATTGGGTCTTTCCATGTAGTAACAAAGGGTCCCCATTCCGCTGTTGCTTCCAATACCTAGAAATTGGAGTGTGGCCAGCTAAATACAGTTATTCCCATTGAAAGCCATTGTATGCACCGGCTTTGCCACAATACCGCACTTCTTGTCTGAATATGGCTCTGCAGGTACAACTCATTTGCCTCTGCCTAACCTGAGAAAACCGGGGAGGTGCTGGCTGAGTGTAATGCTCTCCATTACTGCTTTAAGGGGTCCTCCGCAAACAGTTTTGCAATTCTCATACTTATCCCTTTTAAAAGATGGACTCCATATTAAACTTGTAAAAGCTAAAGGTCTGCTCGAGCTCGTTGTGTGTCACACTTATCAATTTGAGGGACTTCTCTATCAACCTGCGCTCCTTCCATCCAGCAAGAACAACTCAGACAATCAGGGGTGCTGTCACGGGGTGGCGGGTGGTGTTTAGATCTGATGACTTGGGGCATATGTGCCCTTTGTAAGAAAGGGAAACCAGGATCAGAAATTGAGTCTTTTTTAGATAACAGGACCCTTGTTGCACTTGCTTTTAGCCTGGATGTCTATGTTTAATAATTTAGAATGGCTGACAAATTTGCTTTAGTCCTAGTATACTGTAATTACTTTAGGCCGTAACTTGCTTTATTCTTGACATACCAGTAACACCAACAGCAATGTAGACTGCAGATAACACATTGTTTACTGTATGGCTATTATTCAGTTTCACACTTTCAAAAGCACAATTAATCATTTTTATTTGTATTCAGTTTTCTATTGTAGAAGGTGCTGGCAATACTGGGAAGTGGCATAAGATCTATTATTAATAAAGAGCACTAGCAGATAATTTCACCTATCTGATAACATATATAAATATTATAATAACTGGTAAAGAAGCATTTAGAAGCACAGTCATATATATATATATATATTTTTTTTCATATTCTTTTACAGATCCTCCTCCAGTATGCCGATTAACATACACAGTGGCCTCACCAGTGACAGGCACTTCGTACAGTTCTTTAACTTTGAAATGTGATGCCGAAAAGAGCCCAGTATATAAAGTCACAATGAATATATGGTAAAGGAGTCTGACATGCACACTCTTCTTGCTTCCTATAATACTTTATTCATCTTTGAGATTGCTGAGGAACTTCTGTCTCTGATTGTTTTCCAAAACCACTCAGACAGCCATGCTATTGTGTAATAGACCTTTACCACGCGCTAATCATAGAGGGTAACCAAATGACCTTAAAATGAACCTTGTGGGTAGATGAAATTGGGATCATCATACAGCTTCCTGGTTCATTCAGTGCACCACTACTTTCTCCTATTGAAACCGATCGCTCTAACTACAAAGCTTAAAGTGACATTAAACCCTCAGATTTTTTAACATAAACCAATACTGTAATGTGTGCCTTACTGTAATCCATGGTTGTTTCCCTTCTCTTTGCTGCTCTTCCTTTTTAAATCCTCATGTCTTCTCATGCTGGGGGAGAACTTCCGTTTGCACCTGAGTGCCTCTTCCTGTAGTGCTGGCTCAGGTTGCGAACCTACACACAGACACCATGTATCCATTTCAGAGACAAGGCAGTCTGCTGCAAAACAAAAGTTCTGCCCAGCATGAGAACAGATACAGATTCAAAAGGAAGAGCAGCAAAGAGAAGGGAAACAACCATGGATTACAGTAAGGCACACATTACAGTATTGTTTTATGTTAAAAAATCTGAGGGTTTAATTTCACTTTAAGGGTCCATACACACCTATGTGTTAAAACGCTTGCGTTATGTGCTTTTGCCATGCCTAGTGAATGGCACCCGGACACACTGTACAGTAACTGCCAACACACAACATCGTACAGTACAGTACAATCGTACAGTGGTGTGCCCGAAAGAAAAGGTGCCTGTATTTTATTTACAACTAGCGAGAACACACCACAAAGGACCATATGAATAGCTTCTTTAAGCAAACTCCACATGTTATCATCAAGTTGTATAATTTATGCTAGAGTTTCCAGCAGGGCTGGTGTGGGGGTCACCCTTAACAGTCAGTTTACACCCAGTCAGATAGGCCCTTGCATTACATAGCAGTTGGTCGCTCTAAATTAATTTGCACATCATATTGAATGTGTGTGTCAGATTTATAAATGCTGTCTTTTGTGAACTGGGAAGGCAGAAAAAAAAAAAAAACCCTTGCAGTAGGGCTTCCCTGCACTGCAAGGGTTTAATGCTCATTAATACTATGGGAAGATGAAGAGGCAGTTTTGCATACCTTAACCCCCTCTCCAGCACTCTCCTCTTTTTGTTTGTTATTTTAAAGATATGGGTAAAGGTCCGCTTTAAGGGCTTGTGCACACCTAATCCAGTGTGTTCCAGCATTGTTAGTTGCTGAAACGCACTGAATCGCATAATTACAGCCTTCCTGCGTTCTGGGGCGTCGGGGGGCATGGTGGTGCATTCAAGTCAATGACACAGCTGCAATGCCCCCTGGCCCGCAATGCGATCGTCCGCACAATGTGTGGCACAGCAATGCCTGCGGTGCAGTGCGTTGCACTATTTTTTGTGATCGCACCGTGGGCATTGTTATGCCACGCTTTCTGGTGTGGGCGATCACACCACTGCGCCCCCTCCTACCCCAGAGGCTTTAACCACTTGAAGTCCGCGGTGTTAAATCCCCTTCCTGTCCAGGCCATTTTTCAGTATTCAGCGCTGCAGTACTTTGACATTTATTCCGTCATGCAACGCAGTGTTATGGTGTGAATGGGGCACACAGACAACAATTGTTTTTGTTGTTCCCTTGTGGTGACTGGATTTGATCCAGTGTGGAAAACTCAAGTCACCATAACTGGTATGCGCAAGCCCTGAGTTCCCCTTCAAGCCTTTGAAGTCCATTGTTGTACGTTATTACAAAGTCACTAATATGTTGTAATTTCTGTGTTAGCGGATTTATTTTGAATGGCCTGCCAGCAAATTAAAAAGTAAACCTTAACATTTTTTAATGCAGTGCAGGTCTGTTGGTAACTATTAGTGATGAGCCAGGGCTTGGTGCAAACTAGACATGTAACACCGCAAAAAAACTAATTTTGTTTAGTCTCGGATCGATTCTGATTTTTTTTCTTTCCTTTTCCTGGATTTCGGATCTGAAATTCGGTTCGATTCGTTATCCGGATTTCATATTCCATCCGAATTTTCATTTCAAAAAGACCCACAACAAGAGGTCACATGACTATGCCAGTAATGCAACCTCCAACAGCCCCAAAAAAATCTGGTTGGTCAGAGAAGGGTCACATGTTCCATTTAGTTTTGTTTTGAACAAAGTTCGTACAGATCCGAATTTTCTTTAAAGTAACATTCATACTCGTTCGCATACTGATGTGTTCGAATTTGGAAAATCAGATGCATCCGAATGTCCGAATTTAACGAAATTCGTAAGAATAACCATTTGAAACTAAACAAAATCTACATGTCTAGTGCAAACCCAGTGCACCTCAGTTTACCTTGGCTGCTCAAAACTGTGATTGCCACTCCCCCGTCCCAGCCCAATGAGTGACGACCGTTGCAGCGAGGGCATTCCCCGCCCCTTTATGATGTATGGCTTTGGGGTGGGGAATGCACCCCTCTGCATCTGCTTGGGGCGGGAGGAGGGGTGGCAGTAAAGGTTTTCAACGAGTTTGGGCGAACTCAGGTGATGTGGCTCACACCAAGCCAAGGCTAATCACTAGTAATTACTTTACTAGTGCATTGGGTGCTATTCTAAATAAATGGCACTGCAACACACAGCAGCATAGTGGTAATATGTGCATGTTACCACAATGCATAGGTCTGAAGAGGCCTTATTTTAAAACTGCCTTGCTGTGCAACAGAATTGATAAATGCCACCCCAAATAGTATACCATTCCTGTTGAGTGATCCCCTGAGTAGCCATTTAAAGAAGCATAACTTTTATTAACCCTTGCAGTGGGGCTACCCCTGCACTCCAAGGGTTAACTGCTCATTTTTGTCTAGATGCTAAAAAAAACTTATACTTACCCGAAGAGCTAAGCCGACTCCCTGCTTCTCCGGTCTCTGTAGTTCTCTTCTCCTACACTGTAGCATTGCAATGTTACTCAGCATCCTCACGTCTGTACATAGAACATGATGATTTAGAGAGGCTGGAAGGACCAGTCTAAAGCTGGCCATACACCTATAGATTATCTGCAGATTTTCTATGGTCAGATGGAAAAAGTGCAACAGATTCCTCCATCTACGCTAAACTGTGTGGATGGAGGAATCTCCCGCTGGGCCAAGCTTCAGTATCTAGCTAGTCGGCCCCGCTGGCTGTCAAAAAACCTGAACAATCTGTTTTTTTTTTCTTTTCTTTTTTTTTAGCACCTAGACAAAAACGAGCAGTTAACCCTTGGTAGCTCCACCGCAAGGGTTAAAAAAATATTTTGGCCAGAGTAAATTTCTAAGGCACTATTTTCTTCTTTGGATTGTAACACTTTCCCCTTCCCAGCACAGCCACCTGTGTGTGCACACCACACTGACAGTAAATGAGTGAGGATTAACCCCTGAGGTGTTTCCCTACCTGTCTCGCCTTGTTTTTGCTGAGTAATAGAATATGAATGTGCCTACTGCAGCTGATATCATGACTGATCATTACAGGTCTCGTGTCTGGACAGTGTGACGAGATGTCTAACAAACTTGTTGTCAAGGTAAGAACCGATTATTACGCAAATGACCATGTTCATTTTGGAAATCGTTTTGCCGAAAGAACTTTTATTTTTCAGTGATAAATTATAGATCTTGAAGTGAAAAAAAGTTATTTTATAAAAGAATATAAAAATTACATTTCAGAAAAAAGCAGTGAATATGGCTTCTGTTAGGTACTCCAGATTGCAGACAAGCAATATATTCAAACTATAGAAACACATCCCCTATAACCTGCTCCAAAGCAATATTTTAATATGTTATATTATACAAAAACATTTGGACATGTGTAAGTAAAACCTGGAAATACTTTTTTCAGATTATCTGTAGACTAGAATAGATGAAATATTTGACATTTATGTGGCTTTGTGAATGTTACTGAGATATTTTATACCTTAATAAGTTAGAAATGTATTTTATATAGCCTTTTTCCTGGTATGTTGGTGTGAAGTGAAGCATCTATCGGAGTCTGATCCACCTCAAGTGAAATTGGGTTTAGAGCTTTGGAAACAATGGACATTTTGAGTTATTCTAACTAGGTTTAGAAAAATAATACATTTAGGGCTAAAGGGCACCTCCTTGGACAAGCAGCATTGGGTCTCATTTACACGGCCATAATTACCAGCTGCGGCAAGAATCCAGCAGATTCCTGCGGCTGTATTCATATGTGGATAGTTGCAGATGCTGAGACTGTACAACCTGATAGCGGCCACGTCTGTCTGCCGGTGTTTGCATGTAATCGCACATGGAGGGATTACCTGTGGTTAGGGACAGATGATCGATCATCCGACCCTAACCACGGCTGCATCTATCCGCGAATCCAGCCTCAGGAATCTGATGGATTCTTGGCGCAGCTGGAAATTTTTGCTGTGTGAATGAGACCTCATGGCTGGCTTCAGACTATTGTTTTCTGTAGTGCACAGCAAAAAATTGCAGCTTTTTCTGTGCATTGTGGTACCATTCATTTAAAATAACGCCCCAACACATAAATAGAGTGGGGGGCAATGCACATGCACTGCAATGCACCTCATGCAGTGTTAAAGTTAAGAAAAAAAGGGTGCAGATCTGTGGGTTTTTTCTTTTGTCCCTAGTAATGCATTGGAAGCCTAATGAATGGGCTGCCGCAAAGTCAAACTTGCATGGACTGCTTTGCTAACAGTCCTCCACCCCCTGAAAAAAAATCACCTAATAAAAGCTGCCAAAAATAAAGCTTCTTGAAACGAAACATATCTTGGACCTGGCTTCTGCCTACTCCATAAGGGCACTGGTGACATCACTTCTGCCTCCTGGGAAAGTTGGGTGCTTAAAGTGTATGTGAACTGTGCCTGCGGTCCCGAAGTCAGATTTACAGCTCCCCACCCAGCCCCCCATAGTTTAAGTGAAAGGGATTCCTGCTTGGCAATTATGGCTGCCATTCTCCTCCTTCAAGCCTTCCATGGTTTGACTTAAAACACTTACTGTTTGACTGACAGTGCTCCTGGCTGCCAAGCAGCTTCGCTTCTGCAGTTTCTGCCCCCATCCTTCCATGCTACGGGGCAAAGGGGTGACCAAGCAGTCATTTGACTGCTAACAAGGGGGTAAAAAAAAGGTAATTGCAGACTTTTTTAAATTTCTGTAAGCAAAGCAATATACATAGGGGTGGTACTAGGTGTTTGTTTTTTGTTTTATTTGATTTACCTTCACATACACTTTAAAATGCTGTGAGAGTGTGCTCCAGCAAATTGCAGGAACCCAGCCTGACTCAATACCCTGGGGTCAAGCTTTAATGCAATGCATTATAATGTGCAAAATACAGCATGCTAATGTGACCACAATAGACAACAAAGGCCTGATTGGCCCTCAAGGAAACTCTGATAAGTGAAACATTCTAGTTGCCTGGCTGTCATGCTGACTCTTGCTTCTATACTTTGAGTCTCTGGCCCAGAGTAGGGAATGCAGGTGAGATTTCTAACATTCCCGTCTTTTGTGGCCTCTATACTTGTTCCAAGTTAGCATCATAGCCAGAAAAACAGCCAGACAGCTAGCACGTTCATAAAGAGGTGATGACATATTTACATTAATTATGCCTCGGGTCACTAATAAGCATAAAACAATGGGAAAATTACATAGATGCCTATAATGTTAATTGGTGTCAATCCAGTCCAAAGTCTGACTGCAACTTATCAACAGATGTTGTTTACCTTTGTACATTATTTTAAATTCTGTATAACATTGAATGACCTTTGCAAAAAGAAAATGCAAAAAAAGAAGAAAAAAAAATCTGCATCATATTTGTGGCATTTTTCTGTTTCAAATATTTTTCGTTTTTATTGTCAACAATATTTGAGGCATTTTTACATGCAATGGAAGCATGTCTGCTGGTTGAGGGATATTTTATACTGTTGCAGAGCCAAATCTGTCCAGTAGAGGGAAACATTTACAATAGATTAAGGAAGACTGGAGCAAATATGTCTCTCCACAGGCCTATTTTTTATTTTGTCCCTAACTATTCTGAAAATACTGTATTGGTCTCCCAACCCTTTATTTTTACATAGTGCTACTGCCATCACAGTACTATGAATGATGCATTGCATTGCCTTTCACTTTTCTGTCTCTGCAGTACAATGTACAAAAGCACAGTGGTTGCCTGCAGTTAGAATATAAATATTTCTCGCTTCCAGCAAATGATCAACTTGCCTGTTCTTAGTCTTTCCTCTCCACACACACAATGCTTGAGCCCTTCAGACATACATTGTACCATATACAGCCCATGCACTATTTACTAAAAAAGGTTATAAATCACTAAAAATTGTTTTTAAAATTACATTTTTTTAGTCATTTAAAGGCATCTGCATCTTGAATTGGATACATGATACCTATGGCATCTTAGTTCTAAAATCTCATAACTTCTGTGATTTTTTTAAAAGTTGAGCCTCAAATAACATGACCAGGCCAAAACATCCCAGATAGCAAGCAATTGAGCTGCAAGTTTGAAAATGACTTGCTAAACTATTGCTAGACTTGCCATGCTTCACAATTTTGTTGCACAATTACAGCAAGTCTGCACTGCAAGTCTCCAGATCAACGTGCTTTGCAAAAGTGCTGTACACTTGCAGAGCTCTTACTAAGACCTGCAGGACTCTTGCTGTAGACTTGCAAAGCAAATTTGCTACAAATTCAAAAAGTGTCAACTAGAACTTGTGCTGCAAGTGTTCTGCAAGTCTACAACTTGCCAGGAATGTGTGCAGCAAGTTAGAAAGAATAAGAATTTAACCCTCCCACAAGTTTGTGGCAAGTTATCCTTGCTATCATGGATATTGCAGTGAAGTCCCATTCCTCATTTTATTGAAGTATGTTTGAAGACCGGCATAATTCTGAATTTTATGGTTGTCTATGTGTTTGATACAAAAGTAATCCAAAGCAATTGATGACTATGAAATTCATAACTTTGCATTGCACAACCTGCGACTTACATAGATTTCACATTCGCCGTTTAATATTTATTTACAAAATTCATATTATTTTTACAAGGAAAAACAAAGGTAGAGAAATACAAAAAAATGTTTTTGGACTTACACATGCTGAAAACATCTTAGCCACTAGATGGTGATGTTTATCCACACTTGCCTACCTTCCTATTAGAGATGTTATAGAGCTCCCTGGACTGCTTAGAAAGAAAAGAGCTGACACAATTGAAAGGACTGCATTGTTTTATTAGGAGAAACTTGTATGGTATTGTCAGCTAAAAAGTGTGGGCAATTCCCTCACTGTATATAATACGTGATCAGCTTATAAAAGGCAAAAAAGATTCTCACATTCTGCTCCATTATTTAGTATTGATTTTTACAGAAGGAGGATTGACACTGTATTCTAATGCATATTTGGTTATATAGCCTGCCAACTGTTTTACCTTCTAAAGGATTAGTAGTTCTTTCCATCTTCACATCCCTGCCACACTGCACAGCTAGGCACGTGAGATCCCTATTTAACGTATCCTGTGCCATCTACAGCCATGTGCGGATAAAATGAAAAAAATGCATATTGCGCTACTCTCTCTAATACTAAATTCCACAGATACTAACTAAAAAACTGCTTGCACCAATGTGAATAATTTACTAACAGAAATAACAATTACATCAATGACGTGCAGCCCTCAGTAAAACCTTATTAACACCATGTCATTAAATAAATATACATAAATACCTTTTAAATAATACCTAAAATAATCATATAAATAATGAATAGAATATAAACACTAATAAAGTGCAATTTGTGCAAACAATATACCACAACTGGAACAATTTTTATAACACGTGCCTGTGAGTAATTCGGTGATATCCCCATAATCCAATAAGCGATAGTCCTGACCCTAACCCAATTTAAATCCAGTATCATGGGTCCCTTCTTAAGATGAAAACTGATTTATTTAATGCTAGGTTCACACCTAGGCGATTGAGCTGGTGAGCTGTTTTCGCACGGTCGTTGCGTGTTTTTGTGTGCGTGAGGCTAGGTTCACACCTAGGTGATTTATCCCTGCGATATCGCGCAAAAAAGGTACAGGAACTAAAATCACGCAAACAAAAAGGCGCGGCAACCATGTGAAAACAGCTCACCAGCTAAATCTCCTAGTTTGAACCTAGCCCAATTTTGCGGTTGTCGCAACAACCGCCCGAGAATAGCTCCTGCACTGTTTTGTGCGACTGGTGATTTCTACCGCGCAACAAATCGCAAAGGTGTAAACAGCTTCCATAGACTTGAATGCAAATCTCTGTGTGACTAGGTCCACGAGATAAATCGCCTAGCTGTGAACCTAGCCTTCAATCGTGATCCCAGCCACCCCTGTGGTCTCCATGTGCACTTGGGCTCACCCTAACTATTAACAATACTGTATCTTAACTGTGTATCACTCTGCTGTAGATGCTCAAATCATCTTTCAATTGGTGCTGAAACTGTCCTTCCTTCTGGGTGGCTGCTTTTGTTCCTCATGGTCCCTGTGTGTGTGTTGTGAAGTAGCCACTGCTCCAAGCTTGCTCCAGTGATGGACTACAATCTTGTGTTTAGTTTACTAATTTGTATTGAAGGTATAGTCTATGACGGGAGCGAGCTTGGAGTGGTGGCTACATTACAACACACAGGAACTATGGGGAACAAAAGTAGCCACCCTCCAGAAGGAAGGACAGTGTCAGCACCAATTCAGAGATGGTTTCAGGATCTACAGCCGAGTGACACAAATAAGATACATTTATGTTAATAATTAAAGGAGAATTATGAGGCGAGTGATTTTCACTCAGCCTCATAATCTGAGCCGACCTGTGACAATGAAACTGTCGCAGGTCGGCTCAGTAGATCGGGAAGTGAGCGAACACATACCGTTGCTCGCTCACTTCTCGGTCTATCCCTGCAGAGAGCTGTGACTGTCACTCACGGCTCCCTGCAGGGATTCCCCCCTCCCCTGTCCGATCCTCCAGCGTTGACTGGCGGAACGGACGGGGGAGGGGGCGAGTACAGCTGGCTCTGCCTCTAGATAGGCAGAGCCAACTGTCACTCACGCAGCTGGGTGGATCCAGACAGCATTGTCGGGATCCGTTCCAGCTGCGGCGTATCAGTATACCGTGAGCTGTAGCTGGCGATATACTGAGCTTTGGGTCACAGGAGAACCCTAGTTTGTGTTCTCCCATGACCCTTAGGAGAACTATGGGGAAAAGCACTGACCCAATAGTTCTCCTTTACGGTACTTAAATGTATTTTTAAGATTTAACTCCTGAGTTTAGTGTCACTTTAATCCATCAACAGTTTCTTCTATCTCACGATTATTCTGGTGGTGACGTGCTTGTGTTCACTTGTCCAGATTTGCATAAGACATTGTTTTCACTTTATTTCGCAGTACTGTTACTCTCCACCAGGCTTTTCAGCCACTGAAAAGGCAACACATCATTTGTCTGGACTGATTTACTCATATTAAAAGCAATGTATCGTTCCTGCGCAATGTTTGTCAGCAGACTAAATATAGTCTTTATCAGGGGTGCACGTGAAGGGTGACAATGCACAGTTGTCACCTTATAACTGAATGTGCCTGAACAAGGATCCTTATGGCAGGATCATCAGTGATTGAATGATGGAAGCTGTAGATTTAAAAATGATTGAAGATTACTTTTGAGATTACACTGAAATATTTGAAGCCTATCTCTGGGGAAGAAAACTCCTGCTGTAGTGGGGCTGCCCCCCCGTTACTATGGTTAGTGCTCGTTTAGGGCTAGGGTACCTGGGTAAAGGACTTTTACTTACCTGATCTGGGCTCCCGCATGCTCCCTTCAGGCTGAAAGACTGACACCTGCAGCCTCTTCCCCCTACGCTTTGGTGATCAGAGGCCCGCTGACTTCATCAAGTACAATGCAGGGTCCTTAGCCGTGCATTATGCTGTATGTTGGGACACCAATTCCTCATGCCAGACAGTCCACTAGCCAGAGCGTAGGGGAGATGAGGTGAGTGCCAACTGCTGGGGAGTGGGGATCAGATAAGTAAAAGTCCTTTTGGGCTTGTTCACACCAAATCCGGACCAGATCTGCATGAGTATCTGCATATGCAGAGCAGTGCGTCTTGATGTGTTTGTGACACGTTTTTTACGAGTTCTGGTCTTCTTTTTTTTTTAAGCTTAAAATGGGTTTTCAGGTGCAGTCCAGTGCATTTCAGGGCGTTTGCATACGGTTTTATGTGTTTGCATGCATTTTGGTGCGTTCCAGGGCAGAAAAATAGGGCTTGCTGCAGTTTTTTCCACATGCTCTGGAACTGAACGCTGTGGTGTGAACTAGAGCCCAAAATCTAGTTCATTGGAATACAATGGATGCATTTTTGATGCGTTCTGTAACTGCTCTGCTATACATCTGCTCTGCACTTGGTGTGAACAAGCCCTCAAGTTATTGAGGTACCCTAGACATAAACGTGTATTTAACCCTTGCAGTACAAGGGCAGCCCTACTTCAAGGGGGCTTTTTTTGTGGAGAGAGGCTTTATAGTATACATAAACGCAATAACTAAAATATAATTTAGGCTTTAAGGTCTGCAATAGAAATAGAGAATCTGTTCGCAAGGAAAAGATTCCCAAATTTCATAAACAGAAACAAAAAATGCATAGGAGACTTGGGACAGCCCCGATATGTTTACCCATAGATGGTGAAATGTTAAAATATTTCCCAGGGACCCTTGCAGTGGTGTTTGTGTTTCTAGATTCATTATAGCACTATGTAGCCAATTATTACTTGTTTTTATTGTTTGGGGTATAAATGAATGCAGGCATTTTCATTGTTGATTTTATTTTTAAGTTTTAAAAGCTCATAAAACAATAGATAGTGAATTATTACAATGTAGATCGTGTTTGTAGGATTGTGCTCGACAGTATTTTGAACGAAGGATTGTTCCAGGGGCAAACCTTAAAGTTTACCTGAGACAGTGGAAGTCTCAATGCCAATGCTGATATCATCAGAATGTGATTCTTGTGTTTTCAGCCTCCCCCATAACAGAGATTTTCCAGCTCACGGAAAAACAATCTATGCACCAGCTGACTGAACATTATGATCACCATGGTTACACACAAATCATAGTTGCCACCACATGTTTTAATGGAAAACGCACACCATCTACTGTAACAATTCTAACCTTTGGCATGACATTGATTATCACAGACATTTGCTGACAGGAAGGTAACAAATTAAATTATGGGTAGCACTCTTCAAAGTGGCAAGGATTCTTTAATTTCCTATTGAGAGCATGTAGAGAATCAGATACTGGATTGTTTCACTCCTGGAGATATCAAGCTCTTTAAATGACCCTTTTGAGTAGGTTCGTCTACCCCGTCTGTAACCAATACATACAGCAAAAAAGAAAAGGTTCGAACTGTCTTACTAGTGAAGGCGGTTCAAGGGTTAATCTAAGGATGGGGACAAACCACAATATTGATTTTTTAAGAAAAAATATACTTTATTTCTAATCAAAAATAGCATAAAAAATGGAGAGCACACAGCTGACAGCTTTTCATGTAGAGAATCAGCAGAGTGATTTAAAATGTATTTAAGGGCTGTTTCATACCATAGTTGAGCACATGCTATCAAAGCGCAATGCACTACATGCTAAGTGCTCTGGTGCGTTGTGTTGCCATTCATTCTCCAATGCACCCTAACATACCGCCCGGCAGGAGGTGCCACAATAGCGTGCAGTGCAGTTCCCTGTGCGGTGAAATAAAGCATGCATTTAGCTGCAGCACACACTCTTGTGGGAGGTGTGTTTTGGTTGCCATTCAGAATTCAGCGCAGATAGTGTGCGGTGCATTGTGCTACAAGATAGCATGCGCAAAATGAACAGATGCAGTGTCCCAACTAGAGAAATCCTCTCTAGCCTCCTGTGTTGGTGATCATTATTATTGTTTCCAATCATCTATCCAATACTTTTTTTTAAATTGACTGGAGTTTTACTTTAAAAATAATCTACGGCCAGGCTATAGATATTCAAGTAGTAAATGAGGCATAAAACAAGCCATCGGTGAACTTTGTAGCTACAGGCACTGTGGAGCATTCATTCTCAAAGTTTTTAGCAGAAGTTCTTAAATTGTGAAAGCAGTCAAACTTTGTTCTCCCTGTTCCCTGCTTCGAATCTCTAATTAAAACACAGAGTAGTAGCTCTGGCAGGGAGAGGTGCAGAGTGATCTGAACTGTTGAGAAAGCCAACTTTGATGATTTCACCCCTCATTATTATGAATTTTGCAGATGTATTGCTCCACAGTGCCTGCAGCTGCATAGGGCAGTAAAGGCTTGTTTCAAAGCTCATTTACTGCTTATTAATAATTTGTAAACACGTTTCCATAGCATGGGCACAGGTTTACTTTAAAACCTATTCAGAAATTTAGGAACAGTTAGTAACTATGATGTACTGTAAATGTTTAACAGCTCTTTAGATCTGAGCGGGCGTCTTTAGACGTCCGCTCAGACATGCCCCCTCACGCACGAGCGGGAAATGCCTGATATTTAAAAACAGGCAGCGATGCCTGTCAACATACAAGCGATCCGCCGGCTATATAGCCGGCGGATCGCTTGTATGAGGTCCCTGTATGTGCGCCCCCCTCCGCGGCTCCCGAGCTCTGTCACGCTGGTCCCGAGCTCCGTTGTGCCCGGTGCGAGCCCGGGACCAGCATAGTGCCTCTGTCACAGGGGATCAGATGGAGATCGGTACACGACCTCCCTCCGGTCCCTTCTCCGCTGTCAGAATGCGGAAGTGATGTATATTACATCACTTCCGCATTCTTGTGTCACTCTCCAGCTTCAGATGCTGGAGAGAAGCTGATGAAGCAGATCTCTGCTTCATCCGCTTCTTCAGGGGGGTCATAGGTGACATTAGGGGTCTTGGAGACCCCTGATGTATCCATAAAGAGGACCTGTCACATCTTTTGCTATCACATAGGGGTTTTTTCTTAGCCCCCTATGTGATAGCAATAAAGTTAAGTGGGAAAAAAATAGGAAAAAAAATGTAAGTTTCCCCCCCAAAAATTTAAAGTTTACACTTACAAAATAATTTTTTTAATAAAGTCCCCTCATACATACACGCATGCAAACATGCGTCGGTTGCGCATATGTGCAAAAACGACGATTGCGCCCATTACGCCACACATGTTACATATCGTCGCGAACGTCGCAGTGAGAGCAATAAGTCTAGGGCCATCAATTACTGATAACACTAAACTGATGAGCGGTAAAAGCTTTTAAAGCGTTGCCTATGGTCAATTTTGGGTATGGTAGTTTTTCGCGATTTTGCTGGTGCGCGCAATTTTAAAGCATGTTTGGTGTCTATTTACCCGACGTGACCCCGTCTTTTATATTTTACAAAAAATATGGGTAATAATCATTGTTTCCTAATAATATAATGAAAAAAAAAAATTTCTATCTATTTTTCCTTCATATAGTAAAAAATAAAAACCCCAGTGGTGATTAAATACTACCAAAAGAAAGATCTACCTGTCCCCAAAAAATGGTACAAAATTAATTTCAGTACAGCATTGCATGATGGAATAAATGTCAGTCAAAGTACTGCAGCGCTGAATACTGAAAAATGGCCTGACCAGGAAGGGGGTCTAAATGCCTGGTCTTGAAGTGGCTAATGGAACACACCAGGATAGAAATATGGGTGAAGCCATTGTTGACTTGTTTTTGGGGGTGCATGCTCGGGGGATGTCATTCTGAATACTGTCTTTACTCTACTTTCTGCTCACTGACCTAGAATGACCACGCCTGTATCAATTTGTGAAACAACTGATATGCACATACTTGTTCCGCTCCAGTGCCTCCCTGTGTAATATAGCAAGGATGAGGATGACCACCCTAGCTGTCATCCTCAGCCCCAGTCTACATTTTCAAAACAAGTCTGTAGTGTTTGCTAACATATTCCTTCCTATTTTGTGACACATTTCCTTTAATCCAAATAAATATTGATAGACTCGGTTCTCAAAATTGTGCGGTTGGTGTTGAACCATAAAACCATAAATGTATAAATTGGATGCTACATTCCATCTTTCTTTGTCTGACTTGCATTTCTCAGAGTGACAGTTTGTAGCAATAACATTTTTTTCTTAGGGCTTGTATAGTGATACTTAAACTGTCATAATATGATATTGATATTAAACTGTAAGCCAAGTATTGAAAGATTGAGTCCCCAAACTTGTATTTCTAAAAAGGCCACATAAGGTGGCAGAATTTCAGAAGGGAGGCTTCTTTCCCTTGTTTCATCATCTTATTTTCTTACATAAGCCTGCAGGGATGAAACAGTACCTGAATGACATGACTCTACCTTAATATCAGCTTGATATGAGCTCATGTAATCCACTACACAGCAGGACTCAAATAATCAGTAGTTGCATCTACAATTATCCTATGCAGTTTGGGGGGGAAACAACGTTTTCTAAATGGGGTCCCCATGCTTGTAGTAGTTGCAGTTTGAGGAAAAAACCCTTTTGGTGAAATACTCTTTTTCTATATGGGGTCCCCGTGCTTGTAGTAGTTGCAGTTTGAGGACATACTCTTTTTCTATATGGGGTCCCCGTGCTTGTAGTAGTTGCAGTTTGAGGAAATACTCTTATTCTATATGGGGTCCCCATGCTTGTAGCAGTTCTACAAATCTGAAAAACAGAAAAAACATATAAACAGCGCTCTCGGATGGGCAACAAATTAGCTTAGAGGTGTGTGTGCAGCCCTGGAAAACAGGAGGAGAACCTGTGGATTGTAAATATTCAAAAAACCAAGAAAGGGCGCAGAGAACACTGGCTAGTTAACAAAGTAGTGATGAAAAACTGAAGGTGGTGGCACTTACGTGTGAATGCCAGGATCTGGAGATGGACGGCCGGTATGGAGGATCGGGGCACTCGTGGTGTGGTGTCCGACTGTGATCGATGTATTAATCCAAGAGGTATATCCACGGGAGAGTGTAGATGAGAAGAGGGGACTTCGTCCGAAGTGCCGTGAGGGGTCTGTGCGGTGTGAGAGAGAGGCAGGGGGATCGCTGTGTTATCGGCAATAGGCAGCGGGCAATGGACGGGGCTGTAACAGCCGCAGCTGTGTGTGTCTCAGCGAGCGGTAACTGTCAGATCTGCTGAGGACCATGTGCAGAAGCAGCTGGCAGAAGACGCAAGTCGAATCCAATGACGTGTTGGAGAGGGATCATTCAGACATGAACCGGGTGTTGGATAGGGCTGTGGCAGCCGTGGCCGCGTGTGTCAACGAGCCGTCTCTGTCGGGTCTGCTGGGGACAGTCAGACGCCGGGGCTCGAGTTGATGGTGGAGTGGAGGGATCCCTCGATCCCTTTTTTGAATATCTACAAATCTGAAAGAGCTTTAAGAATAAAGAGCTGTGCACAACCACTCCTCCTCCTCAGCCCATCATAGCTGTGTATAGTGGGAGCAAAAATTGAGCCCTTATGGCTCCAACTAATGACCAGTAAGCTTAAAGTTTATCCAAAGGCCAACATTTTATTCCAATATTGGATAAAATAGGAAAGCGTTAGAACCCCTGTTAGGGTTTTAGTGTTGTCTGTGTGTGTGCTGGTGAGATTTACCTTCTCTTTTTCTCCTGGTGACCACTTTTTACCGGGACTGAAAGTGTTGTGAAAATGTGAAAGTTTAAGGATTATTGGGTATACCAGGAAGAGATAGGAAATTTTCCAAACACATGTTTAGGCCACAACTTGAGGATTTCCTTTCAAGCATGCTTTAGTATTCTAGCCTGCACCGGAAGGTTTATTGATCATTGCTGGAGGGAAGCAGTGATCTTCTTGTATACCTTTCATTATAGTCTGTCACAAGACATTTACTGAGCAAATGAGGCATGTGTTTTTAAGGAGCATTGTGTACAGGTTTCTGCCCTGTAAATAGATATCTTGTGACCTGCTTCAATTTATTGTTTCCCAGATCACTATGCTAGTGTGTAATTGAATACTGGAGAACTAATCACTATGGAATATTGAGATCCTGGAGCATTTCTGGACATCCCTACACAATCGTCTGGGGGAGAGGTGGACATACTACTTAGAAGTAATTAGGTGCTTAGCTGTGGGACATGTGGATCAGTGTTTGCACTCTCTGCAGTTTTACTATAGAGGTGCTAACCATTAGGAAAGTGCTTGTCAGCTGAGATTGTCCTGACTTAAAGTGTGAAAAAAGTTGGTAATCCCTAAGGAATTTTTAACATTTCTGCATAAATGACTTCTGAAATATCTGAGTATTCTCCTAGAACATAATAAATAAAAACCTTATTGAAATCTGATCTCCATGCGTCATACAAAAATTGTCTATAGCTCCATCCCCATCACTGTATAATGAAATCTACCTGTTATTGCTGTAGATATGAATGTGTTTAATCCTAGCAATGTCATCACAGTTTTCCAAAATCATCCAGGCTCAGTAGCAGGCAGTAGTGGGATCATCTGCAGGACTTTCTATTTGTACACACGGGGACCTTGCAGACTACAACTCCCAAGAACCCTCTGCTTGCAGGAAGTCTGTTGGTGGCCTATTGGGAGTCATATACACCAGTGTGGATGGATGTATAGGTAGTGACAAAGGAGCAGAGAAGTCCACTGTCATCACTGCAGCATCAGCATGTGCAGCATGGTCTTGGTTAAATAGATCCAGTTCACTGAACTCCTGTAAATCACTGCCGCCTCCTTCACCGTTAAGTGTAGGATGCTCAACATTAGAGGTTGTGTGTGTGTCTGTTAATTAAACACTATAAAATATATATATATATAGATACATTTGTTGTTACTAGGGGTGCACCAATACTGATACTAGTATTGGTATCGGTGCCGATACCGAGTATTTGGGCGAGCACCTGTACTCGCCCAAATGCTCCGATGCTTACCCCGATACGGGATCTTCCGGTCAGAGAGAGATTTCCCCTGACCAGCAGTGCCATGAGGGAACATGGAGCTGGCTTCCTGGCCAAACAGCATGGAGCCGGCTTCCCGGCCAGTCAGGAAGCAGGGCAGCAAGAAATGACCGGCTCGATGCTGATTGGCTTCCTAGCCAATCAGCATCGAGCCGGCCAAACAGCATGGTAATGATACGCTGCCCGACTTCCTGGTTGCCAAGCAAGCCGACTCCATGCTACTGGAAGAGGTATCGGTACTCGTACTCATACTGAAAAACCGATATCGGTGCATCCTTTCCATAGATGTTCAAGAGGGTTCAGATCAGGGCTTATAGAAGACCACTTCATAATAGTCCAATGTTTTGTTCTTGGCTATTCTTGGGTACTTTTACCTATGTGTTTTTGGGTCATTATTCTGTTGGAGGACCCATAACCTGCAACTGAGATGGAGCTTTTTGACATTAAGCACTACGTTTTGAGATTTCAGTGTGCCCTACCAGGTTCAAGGCATCCGGTGCCAGACACAGCACAGCAGACCCAAAATATTAGAAAGCGTCCTCCATGTTTTACAGTGGGTACATTGTCCTTTTCCTTGAAAACTTATTTTTTTGCCTGTGCACATAGAGTTGATGGGACTTGCCAAAAACTTCAGTTTGTTTCATCTGCCCACAGAACATTCTTATTGAAGCATTGTAGCTTGTCAATCTACATTTTAGCAAAATCCAATTTAACTTTTTTTAACGTTTTTTTTTTCAACAGTGGAGTCCTCCTGGGTTGTATTCCTTTGAGTTCATAGTCACTCAAAAAGCAATGGATGGTACCTTCATACACTGATGTACTTTACATTGACATTAGAGTTCAGTTTATCTATTTTTGGAAGTTTCCCCACGATCTTTGTCTACATTCTCATTATTCTTCTGTTCAAGCTGGGGTTGATTTTCCTCTTGTGTCTAGGTCCAGAGAGATTGACTTCACTTCCCTGGATTTAAGATTTTTAATAATATTTGCAACTGTAGCCACAGGAACATCAAGCTGCTTAGAGGATTATATATTTTCTCTATTTAAATAGGCTGTCTGACTGCTTACAAGATTGAAGACATGTGTGATACTAATTACAGAAAACAGTTTGAAATATCACAATGACTATCTTTATCTAGATGTTCCAACAAATCTGTAAAGGCTATTTTAGAATATCTTTGTAGAATAAGCAATTATTTATCTCTTTTCACACCTTACTATGACATACCAAAGCCATGCAGGTATACCTGAGACAATTGTTTTTAATGTTATCACTTGTCAGGAGGAATGAAGCTTTGTTTCAGTGAGCAGTAAGGGTACCAACAAATTTGTCCATGTTTGTACAGTATATGAATGGTCCCTGAGGGTTATAATTAGTATAAATAAATTGTAGATTGTTTTTATATAACTACTGTGTATCAAAGTATCATATGTGCACTAATTATCAGCACCAAATACATATTGGCAAGAACATTGTAGGGTAATGGCTCTAAAATTGTGTACCAGTGCTCCCACACCAGGTTTCAGACAGCGAACATCAGCGTACTGTTACTCTGCTTATTATTACTTAATGTTGTGCTGTCATTTATAAAATGCCTTTTCCAGTACAGTATATGGGTGGTTAAAGAATGCATGCATATAGAATGCATGTAATTTGCTATCTGCTCTATGTGGCTAGATATTCAAGATATCTTTTTAAATTATGCAAAACTCTATAGGAATTAGGTAGTACAATTTCTATAATTCTAAAAACACCCAAAGGTTAAATAGAGGCTCCTATTGTTAATGTCAGCTTAATTATGAACACATTTTAAAATAAAGTGATAGATGGTCCAGGTAAGTTTATTTTAAATATTTAACGTGATATTAAACTATGAAACTGGAGAACACCTCCCCCTCTCCTCATCTCTGTAACATAGGTGGGAGGTATTGCCGCTCAAAGGTAACCTGGGCAAAGATAGGTTCAGCACAGACAGAGAGCACAAGAAGTTATCAGCTTGCTAAATTTCTGGCAGATCAACAGATATTTTGTCCTTGTTAAACAGATATAACAAAACACGTCATTGTATATTTAACAGACCAAAGGGAGCAAATAAGAAAAGTCACTTGTTAGGGTTTACATACACATTTTAGGTTTATGAGTGGTTATGGATGGTAGGTGGCCTCTGTCCATTTAACACTTTATACTGTGAAAACTCTGATATCCCAAGGAACCTTTCTGTGATATGCATTTGCCATTTCAGGGATTTCCAGTGTCAGATGAATTCATCTCAATTATTTGTTCACAGTGACTCTGCATTTTTTAATGGTCATTTCCTTCCCCCTTATTGCAAAGAACTGGTTTATTTTAGTTGTCTGAGGAACAAGCCGTGTGTTCTCATGGACGGTTTGATGACTCATTATTGTCATTTCTTGCAATATTAAACCAAAAAATGTGATTTCAGAGAATCAGTCTGTCATTTTCCCCGTGATTGATGTGGTATTTTTAAAGTAAAATGTACCCCTCACACTTGTGTTCCTGTAATCTACATGGCCAGGTTGTTCAGTGCAACCAAACTGATGTACACCGGTTATTCCTCTAGGGCAGGAGACTGATTAACATTATCCTCTCCTTTGTGTGTCCTAGCTTTCATAATCAAATCTTCACTGAGGTTTCACTGAAAGTAAGGGGGCCGTGAACAGGGTCAAAGATGAAAGATACTGCATGGATCCCACACAATGGGACCATGTTTTGTATGTGATCATGTGTTTTATTTTTTTGTCTACAGTAGGGACTCTTTTGCTGTATGGGTCCACGGTGGGAACACTCTTCCTCTCTATTTATCCTGGTCACCATTGTCAATGGGAGGCATATTCCAAAATGTGGAGCTCTCACTGGTACTGGAATGTTTGTTGTTGTTTTTTTTTTTGGGGGGGGTGCTTGTGCATACTATGGTAATTGGATTTGGAATTTGTTTAGACTACCATTCAGGACCCTTTTGTTGTATTTTAAATGTAAGCTGCTTTTTCCCTTGCAAGATGTGGAAAACACCTGTGGCTGTGTCTCTGCAGTACCATGATTGTGATTTTTATGATAATAAAGGTTTATGCATCTATTATCATAAAGTTTCCAGGTCAGTTTCTTGACTTACTGGTTTACTAGCAACACAAACATTGCTGGAGTTTTATAGAAGGTTGTTTGAGCTTGTATCACCTAAAGTAGCCAATTTTGTAGCTAATAAAAAAAAATGTCAGTCAGTTGTTAAAATGTGATGAAAAGTAGAAACCATTTGGCAAGTAAGTCCGATTGAAATTGCATTTAGTGAGTCAAATGTACACAGTGTTAACCAGAGGGGAAGGGCAGTCACCTCTGGCTTTTTCTCTCAAATTAACCATGTAGTCTGATATGCTTTACCAAATCTCTTCAGTAACGCAATTACACATAATTTTACATAATGTTCTGGGTACGTGGATCATGTTCATAACAAGCAGTGTCTTGTAATGTGCATTATTCCAGATAAACAAAGAGTTATACATTTCCTTTATAACAAACTTAATTCCTAAAGTTAGCCAATGCCGTCTATATACAGTACATTTTGGTTATTCTTCTCCCTCAGGCTTAAAACACATTAGAGAGGCATTTCAGATATTTACCTTTCTCTTAAATACTGTTAACTCTTCTCTCCACTGACTCAAGTCATGTGATTCATGCCAAGGTATTCTTCTTGTGATCTCTGCATACGGGCTTGGAGACTAATTCTCCTCCCCTTTGGCAGAACCCATGTGGCCAATGCCAAGTCACTAGTCATGAACCACACCAAAGTAGACACCAGTTTACAGTACTCAAGAAGAAAGGCAGACACTTAACATACCTCTATAATCTTCTTTTACGTTGCCCGAGGGAGATGATCTTGGTGTGGCAGACTTTTTAGACTGGTGTAGGTCCACTTTTACAAATAACTCTAAGAACTTTATACATCTGATCAAATAATATAACTACAGCTCTGTTTTAAAAATGATAATTTTTATTTACAAAAAAATTGTGTGTGGATATACAGGTTAAAACTCGAATAATTAGAATATCATGCAAAAGTAATTGTAGTAGTTTCTGCAAAAGGGGCCCAAACCAAGTACTGAGTACATATGCATGCTTGTACTTTTCAGAGGTCCGATATTGTTCTATGTACAATCCTTGTTTTATTGATTGCATGTAATATTCTACTTTTTTGAGGTTGTGGATTTAGGTTTCTTGGGGTTTTCATGAGCTGCAAGCCATAATCATCACAATTATGAAAAAATCACGGCTTGAATTATCTTGCTTTGCATGTAATGAGTCTATCTCATATATTAGTTTCACCTTTTAAGTTGCATTAGTGAAATAAATGAACTTTGCACGATATTCTAATTATTCGAGTTTCACCTGTATATCTTGTGGGAACTTGCTTAAAATGGTAAGAGCTTTAAGGATGCAGTCACTAACCAAATCTTCTGTTTAGGGCTTTCCTGGCCCACTTTGATTAAATAAGAGTTCAAATCATACGGGTTGCTCTCATAGGGTTTTTACAGCTTTTCCCTGCCACAAAATGAATGCTCGACAGTCACCTGGCTTCTCTTAGAGCACCACTGCCCTAGCCTCACACTTGAAGTACTTGTCTGTATCCTCCAGACAGTATTATCAAACAAGCTCTGTGCATATACCTAACAGTTTCTTGCTGCGCTGACTCCCACCTGCCTCCTAGGTGGGGCCCTCCTGACATCTGGGTGGGTGGATAAGTCTTCTGTCCCTGGGTGGATCCCTGAATCATTGCCAGCAACCTTTAGTAAAAGGGCTGTGCTCGCTCGTAAAATCAGTGTGCTGAGTCAGCAAAATGTGGACCTAGGGCTGGAGGCTTCATATCACCCAATACCCTATTCCCTGGGCTCCAGGACCCAATCCAGGTTTTAAAAATCTCAGAGAAAACTCAAAACCTAGTCTGCTTTTGTCCAAAGAAAACATCCTGAAACCCCTACCTTGTATTGATGAGAACCCTAGGTGCCAACAAATCCTTTTCACACTGTGACATTGCTCTGCACTGTCACAATATATAACATATATTTCATACAATGATAAATATAATCAAATATTGCTTTTCCCATTAATGCCATATATAATACTGTGCAGTCAGCAGAGTGTTTACATCTATTCTCTATCCTGTTAGTAGAGTTGCGGTCTAACACCGAGCTGAAGACGTGGTGAGCAGATCTATGTCAGACTGGCTCATAGCGAATGATGCCCAGCCCAGCATATATGTTAATCATCTGTAATATGTAAGTTTAAGGACTAATTGACATGGGATTTTATTTGAGCTGTTTTGCTACCTATATATACATCAATTTGATTTCAAAAATAGCTTGAAGCAATCTGATGCAAGTCATTAAGCACCAGAGAGGCAAAAAAACTCACACACGAGTCAAAAAATGTCAGAAGCACCCTCAAGCATACTGTATTAGACTCCCTTCTGAATCTGAAGTCCATGTTTACAAGCCCTAACACTGCAGTTGTCTTTTAGGCTGGGTTCACACCTAGACGTATCGAATATGCGTGTTTGTCGCGCGTTTCATGGTAAAAAAACGCGTGACAAATGCGCATTTCCGAGGGCTACTTGGCTGTATCCCAATGGAAACGCGTGACAAAAACGCCCCAAAGAAGCTCCTGTACTTCTTTGGGCGTAGGACGTTTTGTAGCGCGTTCATACAGCCTGTAATACGCCCAGGTGTGAACCATACCTATATGAAATAATGGGATTTCGGTGTTTGAGCGTTTTGCAGAGCGTTCGAACGCGCTACAAAACGCCCAGTGGTGAACCGGGCCTTATAGTGCATCTGTTATCTGTATTAACTGTAACTATAGGCCTAAAGAGCAGGCTCCCAAAATCACATGCAGTTACTTTTTTCTAATACTTCAGATAGTTTTGGTGTGCCCAGGGATCCCCTTCGTCATGGGTGTGGACATCCCTGGCAAGGAAGCTGAATTCACTGTGCTGTACTGCACAGAGCCAGTACACTGCTGACCTTTTAATGCCAGTTTAGCAAAATCATATGCTGCATTTCCTGACCGTACAAAATGTGACATGCAGTATTTTTCTGTCGTAACCTGAACGGACTGCACACGTGAGAACTGTAGCCCATAAAACACATAGGGATACATTGGGATGCATTTTTAGAGCAGGAGCGTACGGATCAGGTCAGCACAGAAAACGGACGTCGTGTGAACAGGCCCTAACAGTTGAAAAGGTTTCTGTAAAAAAACAAAGAACAGCTTGGAAAGTGCAGCAACCCCTAACAACAATCAAAATCAACTAATGTCAAATTGCTCATTAATCCAACTTCAGTACATGTGTGTAGGAAACTGAATCCATTTCCAGTGAGTGACACGATGAACTCATAAACACATCCTCCTGATAAACTAATAGCCTTAATGGACTTTGCTGTCATTGCTTTCAATGAGAACTAAACTTGCCCTTTATCTCATTTGCCTTTCAGCATCAGTATTGTAATGTGGTGCTGGCTTCTACCTTTACACGGTTTAGGACCGTAATTAATATAACTTGTGATTCTGGGTACTACAGACTACAATATGTGTGTGGTCATGCATGGCTGTCTGTGTGGCCTGAATATTAGCATAATACCAAGTAAGATAAACAATGATGGGGAGCACAGAAGTGCACATTGGTGCAGTGATATTGAGTGCTGAAGCATGTTTTGGTGCAGTCGCAGCAAGCACAGAGGCGGGAGCTAATGCAATGGTGAGTGAGTGAATGTGCGAGAGGTGGCGAGAGAAAATGGAGGTCATACAAAGCGGTGAAAGTGGGGGGTGTGGTGCAGGAGGAGAAAGATGGGGGTCAGCTGTGGTAGTGACAGCCTAGGGGGAAGGGGACCGTGGCGTGAAGGTGCCCACATAATGGGGAGGAGAGTGCAGGCACAGTGGTGATGAAGGGGGGTGCTTTGCAGTGGTAGTGGGAAAGGGAGTTGCAGGCGCAGTGGTGAGTGGTGTCTCTAGGAGGAGCTGTCAGCTGTAACTCTAGATGCAGTCCTCACTGACAGCATCAGAGATCGAGCATGAGGTTGATGGTGTGAATCACCAGGCCAGAGATTACACTCCCTGAGCAAGCCACAGCAAGAGCCAGGCGGTAGGAGGTACAGTAATGTTAGCTGATGGGGCTGAAATTAGAATGTAATGTCCAATTGGAACACAGACTTCCCTGCGGCAGGGACCACACTGGATGTGTGTCCTGCTTAGTATGGCTGTTGCGGATGGGTCTACATTTAAACATCACTACAATCATGAAACACAATGTTATTACCTTCCTGCCACTACTGCACATGTGCTAGGTATCCGCTCCATTTTGGGTTATCCCAAAGACTTCCACTACCCCCAGGTTGGACCTGGCATTTAGTGACCGTGCTGGTGATCTCCTTTAATCTGCAGTGATCTTTGCAGATACTGGCAATCGGCTCCCAGCACAGGAAGTCTCCTGTCACTAATAAGTTATTTGTGAATCCTTCATGTCACCTGATCTGCTGAAGAGAGCTGCAAAACGCTATTTGCTATGAACCTTTCCCTATTACAACACAGAAAGCCCACCACCTGATAAACTGAGACCCTCCCATTCAAGAATCAGTTTGAAAAGGACTTGCTGCAACAAACTGCTTTTTCTTCATAACAGAAATGGGTAGAAATCTGCAACAAAGTTTGTTAAAGGAGAACTATGGGGTCAGTGTTTTTCCCCATAGTTCTCCTTGGGGTAACGGGAGGACACAAACTAGCGTCCTCCCGTCACCCTAAGCTCAGTATACCGCGAGCTACAGCTCGTGTTATACTGAGACGCTGCACCTGGAGCGGATCCCGACTTAGATGACGGGATCCGCCCAGCTGCGTGAGTGACAGCTGGCTCTGCCTATCTAGAGGCAGAGCCAGCTGTACCCGCCCCCTCCCCCGTCCGTTCCGCCAGTCAGCGCTGGCAGATCGGAGAGGGGAATCCAGCCCATCCCCCTGTCACGTCAGAGAGCCGTGACAGGATTGAGAGGTGAGGGAACCCGGTATGTTTTCCCTCACCTCCCGATCTACTGAGCCGACCTGTGACAGTCTCATTGTCACAGGTCGGCTTAGAACTATGACGTGAGTGGAAATCACTCATGTCATAGTTCTCCTTTTAAAGTCCTTCCAATGTACATTGATCAACCAAAGAGGATTGTTTTTTTTTTTTTCTTAACAAAACTGGAAATACTCTTTTTAAGGCTTCATCTTCAAATAAGTTCTCCCAGTCATTCTTGGTCAATGTTCACGAGAAAGGCAAACATTACAGACAGTGGTGCGCTGTGTTGCCAATAAAAACGATTTTATTAAAAGAAAAAAGAAAACTACTCGCATTAATATGTGTATCTAATGTGCACCTATTGTGTACCAGTTTAAATGAATTTGCACACAGAGCAGACCCCCTCACATCCAAAGGAATGGCGACATCCAATTGCCTTATGGGATCAGGAAGGATTTTTTTCCCCCCTGTTGAAGCAAATTGAACCATGCTTTAGAGGGTTTTTTGCCTTCCTCTGGATCAACAGGGGGTAATTGTGGGCATAGCGTTCTGTTTAGGCTTTTTTTTTTTTTCACATCTCTATAGGTTGAACTCGACGGACTTGTGTCTTTTTTTTTTTTTCAACCTGACTAACTGTGACAGAGATGCCAGTGATGTGTGGATCCTGCTGTTGGTTTTACCTACTACTGCATCACTTAACACTGCCTTATGTTTGTTACATCAGTATGACTTCATCAGGGGCAAGTAACATATGTAGGGGCACCTGATGAAGTTGTACCTACGTAAGGCATTTTAATAACTTTTATTTTTTTAATGCAGTGCACCACAATTCAAGGCACATGCTTTGTGGTGCACTGCATTGTGAGTCAGTTTGCACCTACTGTACTGATGCATTGGGGTGCCATCCTCTGAACCAATACAGAGTGGGCACTTAGGCTTGTAGAAGCCAAGAGGCCTATATTTCAACTAATAATCATAGCCCAGGTCTATAGTTACATGCTTGCTAGAATAAATAATTGTGGGTAGGTCCTTGCCATGCTTTTCTCTTTGTGTTGATTTTAGGCTGCTTAAGGCAATGACTTTAAAAACAGGTTTAGTGTTGTAGTAACTCTAGATTACCTAATATTGCACATGCTTATTGAACTTGTAAGTACTGGTGTGCATAGAATAGCTCTTTTTTTTCTTCTTTTAAACGTTTGCAAAAAGGTATGTTTTTAAAATGCTTAACATGGATGAACATGCCAAGATTGTGGCTTTGGGTTGCTTTATTGTGGTGATTGAGCTTCATATTGGTTGTCAAAGGAGGTATTAAGGCACCCCGGCCAGTGCATTTAGCTTATCTATAAATGTGATAATTGAAAGTCACTTGGAGGACAGTGATGCTTTATGTGCTTCCTTATCAGTGTTACTTGAAACGTTAATGTCTGCTAATAAGATGGCAATTGTGACAAAAACTGAATGACAGATTCCTTAAAAGTCTTGCACTTAATAAAACTCGTTTAAACACCTATAAATGAACTAATGGTGTAGTTTAATGGCCCTCCACATGTATCATGCCTTTTAGGTGAATACCATTTTACTGATTCTGTATAATGAAAGTAAGCTGTTACAAAATGTAATTATATAGCCATGTGCAGCACACTGCAAAGTTTTTGGTTTTTTTCCATTTATGTGTTTTCGTGTGTGTGCGTGTGTAAATACTATACATCAATGTGCATGTTTATGTGCATTTATGTATAAGTAGCTATATAATAGTAGACTACGGGATCATTTTATTAGTCTTCAATGCCGAAAATTACAGATATAAGCCAGAAACTTTGTTGTGCAAGGACATTCTCCTGTTCCCAATGTAAGAAGAGTTAGCAACAGATTTCTTGAAGGAAAACTTTGTTTTTATGTTTTGAATACATTATTTTAAGAAATTTCACAGCAAAGGTTACATATGTATTACTTTTTTTCCAGTTTCTTTCCCTGAATTTTAATAAACAACATTATCTTTGGCCTAGGGAATCATAGATGTGCCTGCTCTCCAGTTTGAATGGGTTACCTGTGTTTGCCCCCATGCCGCTTACTATCGCTGGGTGCCAGCATATTATGGGAGGCCAGCCTTTCAAACGCAGCGTGTGGGGTTAACTTGGCCTTAGATAGCCTGCCTTTTGTAATATTGCTCTTGGTGCAGAGCTTTTCATTAGCTGGTCTTTAGGCATCAGAGTCCATGACTTATCTTTGCAATTACTTATCACCAACCAGCAGAGTGCTCCTCCCCCAAAGGCTAAGGGACAGGGTACTCACTTGTGGCAACATTAACATTTGAGTTAAGGTGTGTATTTCTGCTTGTCATTACTAGATAACATTGGAATAGTGTACCCCCTCAAATGTTATACACGCATATTTAAAAAGAGTTCTATCAATGTATAACCCAAGATTATAGTTGGATCATTGAACTTTGAACTATCACAGAAAGTGGTTTAACTTTCAGTCAGATAAATTTGCAGTTGATTTGTAGCTCAAGATATCTGTGTATGATGTAGCTTTGTATGTGTTTATAAGCTGTTACCTTGAGAAATACCATACATACTTTCTTAAAGGCATTGTTATCAGTACCAGCTTCCATTTGTCTCTCTCAGGACGACTCAGGCATTTTTCTAAAGCCTCAAAGCCTTCTCCAACCCACTAAATTTTATCCAGGGGAAGTTATTATCCTCAGATGTCAGATGACATTATCCTGTTACTGAGCTGCCTTTCCCAGCACCATGAGAAAAAGATAGCCCTTAATAATTCTCTGCACTTGTCTCAGTGATGGAGGGCATGGATTATTTTCATTTTGTAGCGTCTGGCATGCAAACCTCCTTCATTAAGATTGCAGTGAAGGGAAAATGCCATGGCTGTTGTGTATAAAAATTGTTTGAAAGAATAGTTGTCTAGCAACCAAGAAGTTTCTAATTTCAATGTATCTATTGTAGAACAGGAAGGGACAGAGAGGGGTGGACTTTATGGCTTCCACTTTTAGGATAGCTATAGATGGAAAGCTCATTGAACCCATCCAGGAATCATGTGCTGCCAGAATGCCTAGGTAAAGTACCAATGTTCAGACATGAAAGGCGCCAAACCAAAAGGTAAAAGAGCCCAAATGTGTTTTTAATTTTTCATAAATCATTTAAACAATGAAAAACAGCCAACGTGTTTTGGGGGCAACAATACCCCCCCCCCCTTCATCAGAGCTTAGTATGGGATAATGTTTTGATTTGTACTCAAGATACTATAACCAAATGGATCTCTATAACATTTGATAAAGGGGTATCCTTTATGGATGGACTTGGCAGCAGCAGAAAAAGAGCTAGTGCCCCCAAAAGTGATATTTTAGTTATAGAGTTTGGTGGGCTGTCAGCCATAAATTATCCAGGTTGTGTTGGGGAAAAAAAAGAAACACCATATTGGTAGTTTGGAGTTAAAATTTATTTTTTTCATCATAAAAGTCAAATACAACTAGCCAATTTGTATGGGGAGCTCCTAGAGTGCCCCACTTTTCATAGCTAAAAAAAAGTTAACAGAATTTTATAACAAACAGTTGTGCCAGCAGGCGGTACAGGTTAAAATTAGAACAGATATGTAAATTGTCATCAATAGCAAGAACTAATAGTACAGGCAGTCCCCTGGTTAAGAACAAGATAGGGTCTGTAGGTTTGTTCTTAAGTTGAATTTGTATGCAAGTTGGAACAGGTAAATTATTTAAGTGTAACTCCAGCCAAAAATAATAATTTTTGGATAGCATAGGGAAAGTTTGTTTTGCTATCTGTGCCCCTCTTCAGAAGATTTCACCTCACTTTCTGTCCCTGGGACAATTGGATTTTGAACATTTGGGTTGTCGTGGGCACAAGGATTGGTGCTAAAGCTTTAGTGTCTCTTTTTCCCATGATCACTCTTACAGGACTAAATTTCCCTTCCTAGGGGTAGATTTACTTTCACTTCCTGTTGTCTCAAGGACAGGAAGTGAGATTAAATCTTTCTAATGAGGATCCAGACAGCAGTAAAAACCTCACAGTGACCCGGAAGAAGAGGTGGGCACCCCTCTTCTGCACGTCTAACAAGAGCCAACTTCCTGTAATGTACGTACAGTACTACAAACCAGACCCAAAAAGGCGGGCACACCTTGTCAGCACGAGCGCGGTAGCATTAGAACCAGTACTGTTTGGCCCGCAGCCAGCTGACAAGTCATGGACGGCGTACCTGACTTGAGCAGCTACACAGTCTGCATCTCTGTCAGATGCAGACCGCATAGTTGATGCTGGCTGTGCAAGTGCTCAGTTCCTTTCACCCGGAGCTCTGAGCTGCAGCCAAAAGGATGGATTAATAAGGTCTGCATCAGACCTTACTAATCAACCACTGGAAGTGGTAGCATATTATTTTGTGTGGGAGGGCGCAGAACGGGGGTAGCATATTCACATCTGTATGTTTAGGTGTGATTAAGGATTCCTGCGTCAGGAACTTGCCTTTTCCTGCAGCAGGACTTCCTAATGTGGTGTCACCCATTCAAGTTAATGATCAGGTGACAGCCGCTGCTTGTAAACGCCTGCACATTGCATGTAATGGTATGTTATATGATTAAATGCGGTTAGGATTCATTCTCCCTGGTTGTATCGAAAATGCATCCAGGGATAATGATTAATTCCTGATTCATATCACATACCATTACATGCGATGTGCAGGTGTTTATATGCAGCGGCTGTCACCTGATCATTAACTTGAACAAGTGACAGCTGCCGCATGTAAACGACACATTAGGGATTCCTGCTGCAGGAAAACGCAAGTTCCTGACACAAGTATCCTTAATCGCACCTAAACTTACAGGTGTGAATGGGGCCTTATTGTGTGTATATTAGTGTTTGTAATTCTGGTTGTGGGGAGTTGTGCATATTTCTGTTTGTGTGTATTTCTTTGTGTGCTTATCCTCTGTGTGTGTGAAGTATGAAATTTGGAAAGCTGCTCCCATACATGATTGCTAATTGTTCCTATATGCCTGGGAATTTTTTTTGCCACTCACGTTTCTATATTACAGCACCTCTTTTTTGCATTCCTATAATAAAGCATGTTTAATAAACCCATGTGGTGCCTGGGAGCCCCTTAGTCTAGATGTATTTAGCATACAGGTCTAAACTTGAGATTACCGGATGGATTTCTGGCATATATCCCTGACATTTCACAATGCAGTCTCCTCTCAATTAGCTGCTAAGGCATCTACCGGTATTTCACAATTTTGGGTTGTTGGGAGGTGTCCCAAATCTCTGGCTTATACTGTATAAATTGCTTATGATGGATGATGCTCCTTGATGTTTGAAAGTTGTAGTTTCATGCAGAATCAGCTGGTTCCCTGAGCACTGGCCCTGGCATCCGGTTTTAGGATGGTTCCTTTCCCTACAGGGTCCTTTGGAGCCTTTCTGGTGTGTGCTGGTTAGCTGTGTGTGTCTCCACATATACACAGGCTTGGAATAACAAGCTGCTCCTCTGCTTCCCTCTCCTCCCTTCTCCAAGCTAGTAGATGGACAGCTTCTGGACACTGTGCTGTCCCTTGTAATCTTGTACCGGAAAGGAAGTTCAGGGAAGCTGATCTGAAAGAGTTGGAGCTGTTTGGAAACATGGTGATTCTAGGTGCTAGGTGGGAAAAAATAAGGAAACACTTTGCTGGGCAATGTGTTTTTTAAAATCTGGGTTCATTTAACAAAAAAAATTCAAGAGTTTAATAATACTTAATAAGGTGTTTAATGTGCCTTTTTGATTCTTGGGAATATGTCGTAAGTGAACTTTGTATCTCAGGTTCACTTTAAATGGAAATCCCTTACTTGTTTTTGACATTAATGTGTAGTTATTACTGGCATTTATATAGCACAAACAATTGACGCAGCAGTTTACATAGTGCACATTCACATCAAGCCCTGCCCTCCATACAATCTAAGGTCCCTATTTCATATGCATTCATAGAGTTGCCAACTCTTGTGGTCTTGAAAGACTTGAATCTTTTTGTTGTTCACATGTTGCAGTTTATCCCATTTAGATCCAATGGTGTATGAAGAGCACCATTCTGTATGGCAGCTGCTGGTGCATGTTGCATGGAGATCCCCTTTACTTTACAAAGTAAGATCTTGGCTTGGTCCCCCCCTGCAGTATTTTTTTTCTTTACATTTTTAGCATTCATAAATAAATATCAAGTGTGATTTGGCTAGTCACATAGTAAGCGGGGTCCTTCCTCTTCTCCTTCAGCATCAACACTGGCCAGACCTAAGCGCTCCAAAGAACGGTGCTTACATTGTGACATTGTGAGTGCAATTCTCTGCAGCATTCTTCAGTGAGCCCAGGCTGCGTGATGAGACACCCCCTAGGGTTATGTTCATGGCATCATGCGCTCACAGTTAGTGGGTTGCATGACGCTGGATGTTATTTAACACATAAGTGGACTGGCAGCAAGTGGTGGAGAGGGTGGCAAGTAGTAATATTGACATGATTTGTATTAGCCCCGGGGGGTGAAGGACTGGGGGTTGTAGAGCCCATTAGGTGGAGTTGGACTTTAAATTATTGAAACATCTCAGTGCAGAACTGTCTGAGTTGCAATAAATAGTAAACGATATAGACAGTTCTTGTTTGAGACTACTTTTGAAGTTTGTGATGAACATTTTATAGACATAAGAGGCTCATCAGTATAAAAAAAATAATAATTAATGTCGGCAATAAACGTATCCACATGTCCTTGTGAAAGCCTTTCAGTTACTCTGAGACTGTTGTACAGATTTTGGCATTGTTCATCGCTATTGTGTCTTCCTAAAAATCCATCGTTCTGAAATTCCTATTTAAGGAAGTCTGCTGGTTCAAGCTGTCATGCATGTTGAGTGCTTTACCACTTATGTTGCTGCTGTAGTTTTAATGTGGCATGTTGCCTTTTTTTTTTCAAGCTCATAGTTGTGTTATTGAGTTCTTCGACCACACACATGCAGTATAGTCTCCAGCCACTTAGGCATGTAAACAGTCTGGCTGTCTTACAGGGTTAAAAAGAAAATATATCTATATTTTTTCTTTTTCTCTGCGCTAGCCTGATCAGCACATTAGGATGGTTCAGCATAGTTTGCTGTGTCAACATGATTCATGCCTAAAAAAAAGTATGGAAAAAGTATCAATATATGTCTGCTATAAGAAGAAGTTAAAATGCCTCCACTAATAGTATTAACAGCTAAACCTGTCTAGTAAATACTACTTCTTATCACATTAGATAATGTCATCTTGTTAAAGCTATGATTTTACGCTATGTTTAGTCTTCCTTTAAAACTTGTAAATATAGAGAAAATAATGCTTTTCATTAGGGATTTTCAGATGATATATATATATATATATATATATAAGTAATGCACCGATACCATTTTTTCAAGTACAAGTACTGATACTTGTCCAAGTACTGATTAATGATTTCAGGACAGTGGTGGAGCGCCAGAGCCCAGCTGCAACCTTGGTCGTTCTCGTGAAAATGCCAAGTATCGCACTGGGATCTGAACTGGTATCTGAACATGTAGCATGTTCGGCTGAGCCGAAGTGCAGAAGGACTTCGACTCAGCCGAACCAACATCTGGATCCGCAACCGAAGCTAGCCGAAGGATCAGCTGAAGCTACGGCTGGATCCTTCGGCAGCTTTGTGAATAGACCCCTTAGTTGTTTTTTTTAAAGTAACCTCTAGTGCAGTGATTTGTTAAAAAGTGTTTACCATATATACTCGAGTATAAGCCGAGATTTTCAGCCCATTTTTTTTGCTGAAAAGTGCCCCCCTCGGCTTATACTCGAGTCAGCTTCAGGTTTCGAAAAATGATCATTGTAAGCGTTTTGCAAAAATGTAAAGCAATGCTTTGCTGGGCAATATATATTTGTTTGCTCTTGATTCATTATTGAAAACAGGTTTGAGATTTTAATACTACTTTAACTCCCACCAAGCATGTGTCATTAATACAAGAGCCACTAGGAACTGTACTCATAATATATTGTACCTCTATAACTTCCACCTAATACTTAATCAGATAAACTGGATTTTCTTCCCCCGACTTACCTCGCCGAGCGTCGCGTCACTGCTGCTCCGGTGGGCGGCGCTCCGAGCGGGGTCATCTGGCAGTCTCCGGGTCCTAATTTAGTTCCTACGCACTGTAAAACGCCCAGGTGGGAACCATGCCCATAGGCAATCATTGGTTTTCACATGTTGAGCGTTTTACAGAGCGTAGGAACGCACTGTAAAACGCTCAGGTGTGAACCAGGCCTTAAAGTAACTCCGTCATGAGAGGAGTATGGAGGCTGCCATTGCAGGCTTCCTTCAGAAATTGCTAATGCCTGACTGTGTAATTTCAGTATGTTTCAGTGACAGTCCCAGAAGCTGTAATGCAAATCAGAAAAGTGTCAGAACTACTTCATTCTATACTTGTTCCAGGTCACTAACTCGGACAGCATTGAAGTCAAAGAATCTAAGTGACGGGATAACAGCCAGGGAACTTGCATTCTCAAAGCAGTAACTGCAGCCTCCATCAATCTCTCATGATGGTGTCCCTTTAACCCCTATACCCACGTTACCCTTTTCCATAAATTAGGCCCTATCACTAATTAACCCCTATTTTGAATGCTCATCCTAGTCCAGGAGGCCCTGTTCAGAGAACACACAGTATCATGACAAAGGCATGCAGTGCTGAGATCATCGTGCCAGAACAAGCTGGTCAAAACGTTTTTAAATTGAGTTCTTTTCACAGATTGTCACATCAGTGTACCAAAATGATTTGCCTCATTTTATATTATGGCTTTGTGTGTTTGCAACTAAGGATTTAAGAAGTTCCTACAAAATAATTTTTGAAAGAAAAATATATATTGTTTTGTTTTTTTTCTCGATATGCTGTAGTCAGTAAGTGATAACCAAAACTGGTTAAAGACAAAGAGCAAGGTGTGCTATTCTTTAATACATACATCTCAAATTACAGAGCTGTAAAAGAGAACAGTGGGGTAACCTTTTTTGCCCATAGTTCTCTTTAGGGTCACGGGAAGACATATACTCACGTCCTCCCGTGACCCAACACTCAGTATATAGCGGCCTATTGCCCGCTATATGCTGAAAGCTCTGCAGCAGGGACGGATCCCAACAATACTGTCGAGATCCACCCAGCTGGCTGAGTGACAGGGGGCTCTGCCTATCTAGAGGCAGAGCCAGCTATGCCCGCCCCCTCCCCCGTCTGTTCCCCCAGTCAGCGCTGGAGGATCGGACAGGAGCGGGGAGAATCCCTGTGGGGAGAGGTGACTGAAAGTCACCCCTCTCTGCAGGGAGATGATCAGGAAGTGAGCGAGCGGCGGTATGTTTTCTCTCACTTCACAATCAATAGAGCCAACATGTGACAGTTTCAATGTCACACGGCGCCTCTAACTATAGGGATGAGTATAATCCACTCACCCCATAGTTCTCCTTTAACACAAGGATAAGGGTTTATTTTAGCCACTTGACTGTTATTTAACTTATTTTCAAGGCTAACTAACAATTTTCTACCACTTTTTTGAAAATAAGCATCCTCATCCTGGTGTGTTGAATAAACTGAGGCTATAGTAAGCAATTAGAAATCCTGTTTTAATCTTGAACTGAAAGCTTGGTTGCTATTCAAAATTGAACAACATTATATTCACTAAAGACCTAATGGTTTACTACAAGTATATGTTCAGTGACAAATCTGGCCAGTGAATTCTGGTTGAATATATTTGTTTCCCTCATTACATCATACCTCACTAATAGCTTACCTCTGACGAAGCAAGGCGCCACCAAGAGAACAGTGCTTGCTTGGATGATGAATGCAGAATCAAAGACATTCTGGTTTAAATAACTCCGGCCGGACTAACATTCTGGAGCTTTCCTCTTCTTTTATTGCATTGTCTTGTTGACAATGAGCGTACTGTACATTTGGCTATCAGTGCTGGCAGCTCTCAAAGGAATTGTAGGTTCTGCATGAAGCAAGTCGACCTTGAGCGTCTTCTCCAATGCCATCATGCAGCAGGCGTTGACTGAGGTCTCTGGATGGATTTCTTGGTGAAAAAAATATTTTTTTATTACTCTTGCCAAAGTCATTTAGGGTCAAGATAGTTGAAAATAAGCTCTGTTTCATTGGTATTTAAAAAAATATTTGTAATAAATGTTTGTTAAAGAAGAACTCTAGAAAAGAAAAAAATGTACCATTGCAGTGTGGCTACCCCCGCACTATAAGTAGAAATTTGTGATTTTTTTTTCCAGCCTACCATACTCCTCCCAAAACATATGATGAAAGTGAACCTGTGTCAGGGTTTTATTTGCAATCTGTGCCCCTTCTGCTGATATTTCACCTCACTACTTGTTGGGAGAGAAAGTAATGGGAGATGTTTTTCATGGGTATACAAGCTGCAACGTTTTTTTAAGTAAAATGTGGAAGGGTTACAAACTTTGTCAGGTTGATATTTCTGTCCCTGTGTCCTTGTCCCAGTGAAATCCACATCTCTCATTTCCTGTCTTGCGGTCAAAGACCAGGAAATAATGTAAAATGTCCTAAATTTAGTCAGATTGACAGGAATGAACATGTGGCATAAATCTGAGCTGCCATTGGGCTCTAAATTACCTGTTGATATTTTAGAAATTACACTAGCTTAGGATGGCTGTTACAGGTATCATAGCATAGCAACACATTTCAAAGAAAATCCCAAGATGAAAATAGCACCAAAGCGCAAGAAGGTGTTAAAAATGTTTCTCATTGCTTCCGATATTGTCCTAGTGAAAAAAAAAATCCTGACAGTGGGAAGCTAAAGTGTAGATAAGGGACTCATGAAAAGTCACTTGGGAACTGAGAATGATGTAGACCAGAGTTGTAATCAGGAAATTCAGGGAAAAGGAACCTTGTGTTAATAACATACCAAAATTATTTGTTTAGCGATTAGAAATAAAAATAGAATTACTAAATTTTTCAGCCTTGCCTCCTTCGTTTATTGTAAAGTGGTGATTAAGAAGCTTAATCTTGTTTAGGTTGACACTTGTTTTCACACTGCTTGGAAATGTAATTTCATGTGAATTTTTGCGTGATGACTTGCCATTTCATAAAGTTTTCAACGAGGAGCTCTTTATGGCGTTCAACATCTAAATAACCTTTCATTAGCTGCTCGCTGGCAAAATGTTTAGCATATTTTTATAATGTTTACTTTCCCACTCTGTCAGTTGTTTGTGCAGAAACTTAAATATCATCTCTACTTATTATGTAGTTTATTGCCGTTTGTTATTCTCTGAATAGATTAGGTGACCTTACTAACTCTTTTTCTAAGGAATCTGCAGTGCTTTGTGATGAGACTCAAAAGGAAAATATGTGTAATAAACTGAAGGCATATTTCAGGCACTATGACAATGAGGATTGCACAGGTAATCACAATTATTGAAGACTTCAGTGTCAGGTTTTTGGCTCAGGCCATGATCACATGGCTCCCATCTCATACTGCACGCTGGTTTACGGAATATGCGGTTGATTAAATAAATGCAGTGTGCTATAACACTTCCATTTGCACTCGTCTTTCCTAGGTATCTAACAACCCATGCAAAAAAAAAGTGGGCCATATTTACGAAAGTATCCTAAAGAATAATATCTAAGCAAACTACATAATACAACCCCAACCCTAGATTAAAAAAACTGCTTAAAGAAGAACTCCGGGAATTTTTTAAAAAATGTGCCCTAACATTAGGGCTACCCCCACACTGCAGGGGTTACCTGCTTGTTTTGTATGGGGGCTAAAATAAAGCAGATATACGAACCTGATCCTCGTTCCCATGGCAGTTGGCACTCACCTCTCTCCCTATGCGCTCAGGCTGTGGGGTCCTACTGCAAGGGTAAGTTGTTGTTTTTTCCCCAGAGTTTTTCTCAAAAGGTTTTCCATTGCTCTTTAAGTTGTAAACAGGAATGTTGTCCCCTGTGCTGCTCATACTTATTTTTTCTCTTCACTCCCCACCTCTCACAGTAGGGATCAGAAAAAGCCCTGTATAAGCTCCAAGTCATTCTAGGTGGAGCTTACACAGGGTTAAGGACTTTACCTGCTACTAGTGACTGCACTGGGGCCTAGTATTTGGCCACTTAGGCAGGCACCTAGTGCTGTATTGCAGTGACGTGCTGTGCCTTCTGTGCTGGGTGAGGCATCTCCCATCCGCCCGAAGCTCCACACCGTCCCACCAAAGCTCTGCCCCCAGCTCGGTAACCAAGATGTATGGGGAGGAGGAAGGGAGGAGCTCCCTGTTCCTCACTTGCTCATCACTGGTGAGACATCGAGATCAATGTCCTCACCGTTTTTTCTTTCTTTTTGATTGGACAGCTTGGATCAATGGCGCTTTGCCATTGGTCCGAGCCATCCACAGAGCTCACGCCTCTAACACAGAGTAGAGGCTGTGAAAGTTCTTGCCTCACCAAGTTAGGTTACAGAAGCAGTCGGGAAGCCCGCTGCTGTGTAACTGAACTACGTGTCCAAAGCCGGATGCAGCGCTGCCTGTAATTAACATGCAGCGCTCCGTGCATGACAGGTTACACAGCAGTCTCTTTACCCGACGTGACCTCGTCTTTTACATTTTACCAAAAAATTGGGTAATTATAAATGTTTTAGAATTTAATATAGGGGAAACTTTTTTTTTTTTTTTTAAATTCTGTAATTTTTCCTTAATATATTAAAAAATAAAAACCCCATTGGTGATTAAATACCACCAAAATAAAGCTCTATGTGTCCCCAAAAATGTGTATAAAATCCATTTCAGTACAGCTCTGCATGACAGAATAAATGTCAGTGAAAGTACCGCAGCGCTGAATACTAAAAAATGGCCTGGATGGGAAGGGGGTTTAACACCCCGGATGTCAACTGGTTAAAGTCATCGACTAGAGGGTCTCTGACTAGCTATGAGCTTATTTAGAGGAGAATGTGCCTTCCTATAAATGGAAATAATGGTATGCAAACCTCAAATCTTAGATAGCAAAAAAAAGCCAGATAATATGCTTGTATTTTGTGTTTAGGTGGTCTTGTGACTTCTAGGCACTGGTTAGGAGCAGAGTCTTAGTATTTGGGATAAAAGCTTTGCCGAGAATAGTTCACCAAAGATAAGATGTGTTAAGTCTTCAGTAGGGCCTATCAGCTGTGAGTGACAATGTAGACGTGTTATGTCTCTTATATACTTCACAGCTTAGTTGTGAAGAGCAACTAGCATGTTGACATTTTTACTGATTGTACACTAACACTACAGTGCACTCAGTGCACTCAGTGATAAAAGGTGATTCTTAGTGTGCTAATCGTGACTTTTAAGGTCGTTGCCAGTGTTTTAGAGCAAGCGATATAAACAGGATAGATTCCAACTGCTTGGGGCAGTAAAACAGGTGTATACCAGCATTCTTTGCACACGAACTGCTGTGCTGAAAATCTACTCATTGTGCTTAGTTTTCTGCCAACTTTACATACATTTTTTAAGATTCATGATGTTGTATTGGGTTTGCTGTATTGCTGTTAACTTCTCCCCAGTACTTTTGGCAATAATTCTCCACAATATGTTCATGATTAGATGCCTCCACTAGGGATGCACCAATGCCAATACTAGTATCAGTATCAATACAGAGGATTTGGGCGAGTACTCATACTCGCCCAAATGCTCCGATACCTGAACTTCTGGTCAGAGGAAGGGGAACATGGAACCAGCTTCTAGTGCGATCAGGAAGCTGGGAGACAAGTAATGACCTGCCTCCCGGCTTCCTGATTGGTCGGAAGCTGGCTCAATGCTGATTGTGCTTGGCCGGGAAACCGGCTTCCTAGCCAATCAAGCCGACCAGAAACATGGAGCCGGTTTTTCGGGCAATCAGATTGCCCGGAAAGCCGGCTCCATGTCAGCGGAAGCACCGGTATCGGTACTCGAGATCGACGAGTACCAGAAGCAAAGTATCGGTACTCGTACTCGATACCGAAAAAACAGTATTGGTGCATCACCAGCCTCCACCCACATGGTAAAATTTTAATTTACCTTCATATCATATTCTGTTTTCAATATATTGGTTGTTAGTAGTTTATTTTCTTTGTTTAAGGGTAACTGTTCTTGCAGTGCAGCACTGAACAAAAATAAAAAAGTAAATGGATTTGTTTAGAATGATTGGTGTTTTCTATACTGGTGCTTTCAGCCATCTGGCTTCAGTTTACATCCTTCTGTGCTGCTAAAGAAGAAACCTCTGGTCACCACTGTATACATCGGCTTTTGTTCACATCAGAATTTATTTTTTCTCTATACAAATATAGTAATGCCATAACAGTTTAAAACAGCTTGATAAAGCTTAGAAAGAGGTCAACTGCATGTCAGAAGCAACTATGAAAGAACTCAGATAGTGGCTTTAACTGATCTCAAAAGTAAGCTAAATGCACCTAAAAGCATGCTGGATTTATCCATCTAGACAAATCCTACATGGATCTCTTGAAAGACAGTCTGCTCATTAAAGAGAAAAAAAACTCTGGAAACTGTGCCAGAAAACAGGCAGGGAGGGAGGATAAGACTAGTCACCTGTATTGTGACAGTAAGGAGGTATGGTGCACCACAAACTAAATAAGGTGAGTGGGGAATAGAGGTGGCACATCGTGGCATCCTTTTTTCTTCAAAATTCTTAAGTCTGCGACAAATCATGTAGATTTAAATCTGTAGTTTGTGGTCGGAATGACAACTTTTAAAAGCCACAGATGAGATTCAACTCTCCCACACTAGACAGAACCAGCTCCAAAAAGATCAGGATGAATAAACAAACTTCTAAAGAATCATAATCCTGCTTGGCCAGGATCTGCAAAACCTCATAATGACTAATTATCTGCCATACACCTCCAATAAGCAGAAACCCTCAATGTATTCATAAATACCTTAGAAGAGCAGTCAAAGGGTTACACATTTTAGTATGTTGTTTGTTCATAATCTGTTAATATTTCATAAATCCTGGTATGATACAATTGTAGTCATAACAAGTGTCTACCCAAATGTATAAGAAACTAACTCCAGTTATGTACCGAACATGCTTAGGCCATAATGTACCGAAGACTAACTGGTCAAATGTCCTAAAAGATATATACATCCAATGCATATCATGTTTAGCCTATATCAAATTGTCATTTTGTTCTGTGAAATAATATAATGGCTCCCCGACTTTCAGACATGGGCACCTGGAAATATTTATAGTCAGTAAAACTGGCACTGTGGGAGTAACTGATACACTATCATGAAACACTTTAACACCCCTCAGCATACTCCTTAGTTATGTCATTTCTGTAAATGCCCTCATCAGTGATCAGAACAAATGGATACATCTGCAGCTGAACAGCTCTCAATTTTTCATCAAAACTATGCAAAATGCTAAAGATTAATTTACGTGGGCCAGTTACTCTGTCTGAATGGGACTTACATTGCAGTGTATTCTACTCCGCTGGAACTAAAGACCAGTCAGATCTTAAGAACTTTTCACGTTTTATCCCATTTATTTTACTGTTGCTATTGTCTGTTGTTTGTAACATATTTTCTGTAAATATTTTTCTTGCACTTTTTCTTTCATTAAAACAATATTTACAAATTGTTAAGCTGATGCTCTAATTGCTCTAAAATTAAATAGTTATTTAAAGCCTCCTTGAAGAAAAATACCACATTTTAAACCGTGTAATTTCTGTCTGGTGTGGCAGTGGATGTCACAGACACTTGTGTCAATAAATACTGTGAATAGTGAGTGCTTTTATTCAAAAATCCAGTGTACCCATCGCACTCCTGATGGAATAATACCCTTAGAGTCGGGTGGGTGCCAAAGTGACTGCAGATGCCTCTGCAATCCAAGTTAAGTGTCTGTATAAAGTCACTGTCACTCCAGTAGAATTTCAAGTCAAAAACGGTTTATTGACTCGATTGCTATCACATCATATAGTGACGTTTCGGAACAGCAGCGGTTCCGAAACCGAAACAACCGCTGTTGTTCCGAAATGTTGCTATATGATAGCAATTGAGTCAATAAACCGTTTTTGACTTGAAATCCTATTGGAGTGTGAGTGCGAAAGTGCTTTTATTCAGTAAAACAGTAGAAAGGCATCATGGCACACTCACAAAACCAGCATGTAAAACAACATGTCTCACCTTAGTGGTGAGACATGTTGTTTTACATGCTGGTTTTGTGAGTGTGCCATGATGCCTTTCTACTGTTTTACTGTTCAAAGCCCATTTCGTGTGCACCTTACTGTATAACTGGTAACAAATTGTTGAGTGCGTTTGTCGTTTGTTTTGTTTGAGTGCTTTTATTCAAACACATGGTGGCAGCTAATGTGTGTGTTGAGGGTTAACAGCTGAGTTACTGACCCCAGTGATGATCACTCATAGTTTGCTGGTGCTTAGATTGTTGGCCCTTCAGCTGGAAAATCTCTGTGCAGGTTGAGGCTGAATATGGCAGCATCACAAGTGTTGCCTTTGATCTCCCTGTAGCCGATCTTTTCACATTATTGACTTAATATGCCTTGTTCTGAACTGTTTCTCTGTGTTAGGTGACCATCTTGGTAGAGGCAGGGTTTTGCTTCCTTATGCCAGAACCTCCAGCAGGGAGAACAGTGAGCAGCTCAGTAGTGGAATCAACATATCTCACTCCAAATCTCCTGAGACTAGCAGTTAGAGGCAGCAGTGCCTAGGTATTACACTGCAGGTATTCCACTATCAGGCTATAAGCATAAGAATGCCTATACACACTCGCATACCAGGAAGTGCATGGCTGTTTTTCAGAAGGAATTTCCGAATAAAAGGTACATTTTAATTTTTTAGGTTTAAGTCTACTTTAAACCAACTGCAAATCTACTTTCTCCTCTCCTAAGGCTTCTCTTTAGTGCTGGCTAGGTGCACCACTCAGCAGCACAGAAGCATATAAACCAAAGTGGAGAGGCAGCAAGCCATAATGAGCGAAACATATCACCATTGTGAACTGCACACAATTTTATCTTGTTTGTTGCATCCTAAAATTCTTCTTTGATGAAAGAAACCTATTGTTTGTACAGGTTAATGGCTCATCCCAGTGGCTCTTCCCTTGTGGGAAGTCTTAAGTAAGATGTTTCAATTAGACGAATGGAGCCACAAGGTGGGCAACCATTTCTGTGGTATATCTTAAGCTAACCTATATTGCTGTGCAATCCTTTTTCATGAATTTTAATGTTTATTTGTAAAACAAAAGTTGTATAATGAAACAGATGTAAGAGTGTCTACCTTATTCTGTTATTACCCCAAATGACTTTGAACGAAAAACATTTTTTAAGAATACTTATCAAAACCTTTTGCATACTGTGGTTAATTATTAAAACAATGCTAAAACCCAAAAATATATTCACATTTCATTCTTTGTCTGGTATTATCATCAACATTCCCTTCTCAGGATTCTTCTGCTTCATCTTGGCGTCCTCAGTATAAAATAATACCGCAAAAGCCACTGCATTAATCTCTTGCAGCAACGCCAACCTATATCTGTTGATAGCGATTCCTTGGTTGAGCTGCAATGTCATTCAAACCTGTCTGGCAGATTTTAAAAGGTAAAAAAATATATTAGGCAAATGCAGGTCAGTGTAATGATGATCATACAAGTGCTGAAACCTCTGGATGCTGCTACTCATATTTAAAAAATAATGCTATATTATATGTCAGTTATAAATAGTTGAATGTGCTGTGTTGGGCATTTGGAGGAGCAGCTATTCACAGACCCATATACATGCTTAATGTGCATCTTTTTTTTTTTAGACTTTTTAGGGATCTCAATTTTTAAAAAGATCTTTCTCTCATTTTATAAGCAGAATTTTTTTTAATCTCTACAGCAGGAATTTCAAACTTAAATCTGAAAGTCTCCTCTGCACTATGTGCTCACTGAAGATGGTTGGTGGACTGGAGACAGAGTGGCCACAGCTCTGGTTAAAGTGGCAGTGAACTAGGCATGTGGTGGTGGTTGGGGGAAGAAGATGAAGAACAGCCACAGTTCTTAAGTAAAACTAGTGCAGGCTATAGCAAACCCTAAAGAAGCTGCCTTAAGGCAGGGAGACACGAAAGTGATATATAGAGGCTAAAGGTGGTGGGTGTGCACAGAAAAGCTGGAGTGGCTGCAAGACGGTTTGGATTTGTTACTACCATGGGTTCATCGCAAAACCTGCATGTTCAAAGTTCCAGACCCGGCAATATAATGCAAGAATTCACCATTGTATCCATAATGCGCTGCCTGGCCTTTCAACTTAGTTCAGCTGGCTTAGAAGGGCAGAAAAGGGGACTTTTGGAAAAAGTCACCCCTCTAACTGTAAAAGTCACATTAGCCATTGACAATGTGCTTTAGCTGTGATAGTGAAAGCATAGGGAGTGCTGCTATTAGGGATGCACTAATACCATTTCTTTTCCAGACCGAGTACGAGTACCAATACTTTTTTTTGTTTCATGTAACAGTTTTTCTAAAACAATGCAGACTAATTATTTTAGGACAGTGGTGGAGCACCAGGGCCCGGTCCAAGCTGCAAGCACTGCACCCCTACTTCTGCCACTGACTCCAAGCTCTAGAGGGCCTACAAATCTCAGCAATACAGAAATGCAAAATACCACCAGCTATAGAGGACTACAAATCTCCCAATACATTGTACAGCAATGCAGAATACCACCAGCAGCTATATAGGACTACAAATCCCAGCACTACATTATACAGCTATGCCGAATGGCATCCGGCCATAGAGGACTATAAATCCCAGCAATGCATTATACATCAATGCAGAATAATATAAAGCTACATACTCTGTGCTGCTCCGGGGTGCCGGCCTGATGTCTCCAGTAGGTGGCCGTGCAAGGTCTCAGGTGGCTGTGCAGGATCGCGGGAGGCTGTGCGGGATCACGGGAGCCTGTGCAGGGTCTCGGGTGGCTGTGCAAGGTCTCAAGAAGCTCACTAGGGGCCTGGTCAGTCTCGTCGGCAGGTGAGGGTGGCGTGGTACTCGTGAAAAAGCCCAGTATCGATACCGATACTGGGCTACCAAATAAGTTTATAGTTTCCTTTTGAGAGAGCATGTGGCAGGGTGATTTTTCAGGCAGGGTATTGTGGGGAACAAAGTCAAAGAAAGGACCTTTATATCAGTATCGCCAGCTCATATTTTCATAAAAGATTGTAATTAAAATAAAAATAGGCTCTAAGTGATATGGTAAAATGTATATGAGATTTTAGTGGTTGGGTTTGCTATAACAAACTATGCTTGAGTTCTGTAGTAGATTTTGTATGTGCGCCATCTCTGTGTACAGATCTTTTCACCCCAAAATTTTAACTTTTAAGGACCAATATCTGTCCGCAACAACTGATTAATGGCTTTTGTCAATACCTTAGCTACTTTTTTCTACTAATTGAGATGTTTTCACTTATTTCTGTTTATAAAATAAGAGGCGTTTTCACTTATTTCTGTTTATAACATTAGAGTGCATCAAAGTTTTTGCTGACAGTCTATTCAAGAGCGTCTTTTTTGCTGCACTTCATTGCATCCTGTAAAAAAAAAAAAAAAGTAAAAAAACTATTCAGCCAAAACACCGCACAGCCTCATCCCAGGTGCACCACAACCTCTGCCGTATCCCCATGTACCCAAAAAGTGTGTTTTTTTTTTTCTGCTAAACGTATATAAAAAAACTATTGATTTTATCAGTAACATCTGCAGTGGGTGTTTGGTGGGCCTCTGTGGTCAAGGTTTGATTCATTTTGATAAGTCATTTTTTCATCTTTATAAAGTATTAGGGTTGACTATTTTCCAAATTAATTTGGAGGGTCTGTGAACCTCAAACAAACTGGGTTTGCCCCCCACGTTGTCCTGAACCTAATCTCATCCCTACAGTCAAATTTCTATGTTGATATAAAATCCTGCTCTCTCTCTCCATAGTTAAAGTGGAGTCGGCAATAGAGACTTGGACACGTATCCAAAATAGAGGCAGCACACGTCAGTTCATTCCATTTTCCCTTGGAGATCAATCTGTCTGACAGCTCAGGGGGCTAATGAAGGCAATGAGATTCCCCGAAACGTGTATCTAGCTACAATAATTTTGTGCAGACAGATGCGCTAGAGCTGTCAAACGCATAGATTTGCAAGCAAGAGATTCAGCATATCTCTTCTTTTCCCAAAGCTTAACACTTTCCCAAAGCCATGAGTCACGCTGTATATTATCCTTGTATGCAAGTATGGGCTTAATATCTCTCTCTCTCGCTCTCTCTCTCATACTCTCTCTCTCTCTCTCTCTCTCTCTCTCTCTCTCTCCCCCTAAACAATATTTGTAGCTGTTTTCTCTCAATACACGTATTAACTGCAAGATAAAACCCGCCTACTCTCTTTATATTTGCTGCCTATTCAAGTGTTTAAACTGAGAAAATTTACCATTCTAAGAAAAAATTAAGATAATTTTGAAAAATGATGGCAGCAATACATCTCAATACAGTTGGGACAGGTCAACAAAAAGCTGGCAAAGTAAGTGGTACTAACAAGGAAGACTTGGAAGATCATTCTGCAACTAATTAGGTTAATTGGCAACGGGTCAGTAAGATGATTGGGTATACAAAGGAGCATCTTAGAGTCAGTGAGAGGAATTTATCAAAGCTGGAGCAGCAAAATCTGGAGCAGCTGTGCATTGCAACCAAGCGGCTTCTCTCTTTCATTCCCAAATTTTAACTGACCGAACTGAAGAGAGAAGCTGGTTGGTTGCTATGCACAGCTGCTCCAGATTTTGTCTGCTCCAGTTTTGATAAATTCCCCTCAGAGTGTCTTAGAAGTAAAGATGGGCAGAGGCTCACCAATCTGTGAAAAGCTGCATCTAAAAATTGTTGAACAATTTCAGAATAATGTTCCACAATGTAAAATTGCAAATACTTTACATGATTCTGATTCTGTGATGGACATCACTGCATGGGCACAGGTATACTTCCAAAAATTGCTGTCTGTGAACACAGTTTGCCATGCCACCCACTCCAAATGCAAGTAAAGGTCTATCATGCAAAGAACTCATGTCTGAACACGATCCAGAAACGCTGCTGTCTCCTCTGAGCCAAAGCTAATTTAAAATGGTCTGTCACGAAGTGGAAAACTGTTCTGTGGTAAGACGAATCAAAATTTGACACTCTTTTTGGCAACCATGGATACTACGTCCTCCCGACTAAAGAGCAGAGGGACCTTGTTATTAACAGCTGGCTTGTTATCAGCGCTCATTTCAAAAGCCTGCATCTCTGATGGTATGAAGGTGCATTAGTGCATATGGAATGGGCAGCTTGCACATCTAGAAAGGCACCATTAATGCTGAAAGAGGTATCCAGGTTATAGAGCAACATATGCTCCCATCCAGACAACGTCTTTTTCAGGGAAGGCCTTGCATATTTGAGCAGGACAATGCTAAACTGCATACTGCACCTATGACAACAACATGGCTTCATAGTAGAAGAGTCTGGGTGCTTAACTGGTCTGCCTTCAGTCCAGACCTTTCACCAATGAAAATATTTGGCGCATCTAGCGCAAAATACGACAAAGAAGACCCAGGACTGTTGAGCAGTTAGAATCCTATATCGGGCAAGAATGGGACAGCATTCCTCTCCCAAAACTCCAGCAACTGTTGTCCCCAGTTCCCAGACGTTTAGAGTGTTGTTAAAAGAAGAGGGGATGCTACACCGTGGTAAACGCAGCCCTTTCCTAACTTTTCTGAGATGTGTTGCTGCCATCAATTTCAAAACTACCTTTTTTTCTAAAGTTCTCAGTTTAAACATTGGATATGTTTTTTATTTTCTATTGTAGATAAAAATCTGGGTTTATGAGATTTGCAAATGATTGCATCATGTTTGTATGTAGATTTTACACATCATCCCAGCTTTTTTGGAATTGGGGGTGTAATATTTTGAATATCTTGGAGTAATTTGAGGATATGGGGATGGGAGGGAATTCATGACATTTGGGGTTGTAATTGTGAAGTTTTTTTTGTGCACTCTGTTTTAATATTTTCTTAAAATTTTAGCACAAAGCAGTGTGTTACTGTGAAAAAAGAAGTTCACAAACAATACTATCAAACTGTTTTGCCACTGGCCAATTTGTACAAAGTTGAGATCTGTTATGGCTGATACTTCCACCATTCAATTTAAACCCGCTGCCGTATTTAAGCCAAGCTAAATGTGAAAATAATACAGACATTCCTCAGTTACCGACTTACCTGCTTTGCGACCACTGGCACTTACGACGGACCACCGATCGACCTCCGACCTTGCGCGTCAGTGCGACGTTTCGCCGGTGGAAGTGATGTCCTCCGGTCTTCTCTGCGGGTCCCGGTAAGTATTTTCATTGCCCGATGTACAGTACACTGTTGGGTACTGTACATCTGCAATGCTATACAGTTCTGTACTAATGCAGTACAGTACTGTATAGAGTTCCTCACTTAACGACCAATTCGTTTAGCGACCTGGTCGTAGGAACGGAACTCGGTCGTTAAGTGAGGAATACCTGTACTCTTCTTTAACACCACAGACAGCTTAAAGGCTCAGGCTTAAAAACATTTTTTGTTTGTTAAGTGTCTCTCATGGCATTATCCAGCTCCCTATTCACTTTTTTGACAAAAGCTTGCCTATTAGTCTTGAAAATTGACAGAATTCAGTATCAAGATCACCCCTCCCTGCAGAGTTTTCAGTGGGACTTGCTGCTAAGTTTGGCTTTTGCCAATTTCAAGCAGGATTCTATGAACCACCGCAAACCCGGACAGATTTGCTCATCCCTATTGGTCAGCGACATGGCTTGTAGATGGCTATGTGCCACCCTATACCACAACCTGGCTCTGTTGTCAAAGCCGCTAATCTAACGTATTCATTTTTACCAGGTAAAATAGTGCCAGCAGTCATATCAAACTCAAGACATACTTGTAAAAGCCAATAAACAAAAAGGATTGTACTGCATCTAATCAGGTCCACATTAACACTAAACTTATTTTATAATGCTTAGATTCTACATGCCACTCACTAATGTCTGGAGGAATTTCCTATGTTTGTTGTTCCATGATGGATTATGCATAGTTTTTATTTTGTTTGTTGCAACCTGGACTTCAGCTCAGCATGTATGAACAGACTTGCATGCTCCAAAATTCATTCTAACTACAGATTCTTTAATAACAATAGGAAATGTCATAAAAAAGAAAATGGGTTCTTCATAAAAAGTCCTGCCGTGTCATTCTTGACAATTTTACTTTGGGGAACAAACAAGTCTCCTATTGAAATATATACATTACCTTCATCAGCTGTACATCAGTGAATGAAGACTCACAAGTTAAGTTTCACAATTTGTCAATCTATTTCAGTGATTACATTCTTTTGGTAAATAACAGATGTATGTTCTGAGAAGAAAATCCTGCACTAAAAAACTGCGTGTAACAAGAATAAGTGATGGGCATCCATCATGTCAGAGCTGTACACTGTACTAAAAGTATGAAGACCCATATGTTTTTATTCATGTGATCTGTATGGTTGTGTCATGTTTCCAGAATTGCTTAAAAACACTTGCTTGTCTAGGATCCAGTTTTAAAGTAGCTACCGCTGCAAGCTCACTCCTGTGATGGTCTACAATCTTTATACGAGTTAGTAAACTAAACATGAGATTGTAGTCCATCACGGGAGTGAGCATGGAGCCGTGGCTACTTTTTAACACACACAGGGACCATGGGGAACAAAAGTAGCCACTCTCCAGAAGGAAGGACCGTGTCAGCACCAATTCAGAGATGATCTGAGGATTTACAGCTGACACAAACAAGTTAAATTTTTGTTAATAGGGTTCAAGAAAGCATTTTTAAGATTTACCTCCAGAGTTTAGTGTCACTTTTAAAAGGCCTAACACAGCCCAAGAAACACAAGTGTTAAATGCCCGGTTTACAAAATGTTAATTTTAATTTTGCATTTATTGTTTTTTTATAAGTAGCTATTTCATTGTAAGTTTTTATGTCATAAAAGTAACATTGCACGTGTAGACCTAAGATACACCATGGTTGCTTTATCAATGTTCCTCTGCCTTTTTAAATGTATGGGCTTAAATAAAAAGGCTGAGCCATTTTGTGAATGGCCACTAAACAAATAATTTGCTGCCTTCAGCAGTGGGTCAAGTAATTTGATGTGCTCCCTTTGAGGAGAAAGCTTGAAGAGATTGTAGATGGTGGCTTCCTTTTTTTTGTTTGTGTGTGTGTCCTCTGTACATGCACCTTACAACATCCTAAAGATTTCATCCTTTGTCTTGCAGTGTGGGAACTTTGCAGTTCTGGTGGATCTTCATGTTTTGCCTCAAGGCACCAGTAAAGACACCAGCTGGTTTTCTGACCATGAGAAGGAGGTACAACAAAACCATTCCTACTTCAAAAGCCTCTAGCTGCAGGGAAGGAATTGGACTGGCCTGATTTGCTCAGATCTTATTTTCATTGTTACGTTGAGACTACTGTGAATTATAACTAACCTTTAACAGCTCCTAGGGGACTATTAGACATGTGTTCTGTTTCCCTTCAGTTAATGACTTTTCTTTTTAGTTAACTTCTTATTCTGGTCTTTGTCATAAATACGTTATTTTTCTAGCACTGCTGCACTCCATGCTTTTTTAACTAGGCTGTTTTACCCGCAGCCGTCATTTTAGAGTAAATTTGTTTCAATCTAATGTTAATTTAAGAGTAGCATCAATCAATTTTAATGCATATATATGTATAGTGATATAATTTCTATAACCTGGATTATGAATATGATCAAAGAAGATAATTAAATAATAGGTAAAGAAAAATATTGCTGAGAATAATATTATTCTCCGTGACCTGTGTTTTTCCTTCTATAAACTTTTAGTGTTAGGCTAGGACTATACGGTCAGTTTTAATGTCTTGCTGCTGAGATATTAACCACTTGTTGATAGTCGTCTCATTAGTCACACATTGACTTCAGTGCTTTGCCAAGGAGTTGACTGCCAATAAGTGGTTAAATCTTTCAGTTGTAGGATATTAAAATAATCACTAAGATAAGTCTAAAATATATATATGATTTCAATAAAGTGTCTTGGGTCATATGGGATTGAGAAACCATTCACACCCAGAACACTGCAGTGTGATATCTGTGTACATTGTCATTCAATTTGAATAGCACCAAAAAGCACATACACAAGGAACCTGTGCAACATTGCAGCACAATAAACAATGCAGTTAACTGTTGTAAGAAGAAAACTGCAAGAGCGTTTTTTTGTTTTATTTTACTGCAGTAACGCAGCGTGCTTTAATGCATGATAAAGCGTGTTGCCGCTCATGCATTATCACAATGCAGTATGGTGTAAAGGGGCCATGTCGTATACACAATAATGATGCATGTTATCTATCTTAGTATTTATATTTTTGTATTTATATTTTTTGGGGATAACACTTTATGCATTGTTGTCCGGGAGCGTTTAGATTCCAGATTCTATTTTACCAACGCAGGTTTGAATTTGATTAGGCAGTCAGTTCTTCTCTCAAACACTTTGAAAAATGAGGCCTTTTATGTTAAAGGAGAACTATGGGGTCAGTGTTTTTCCCCATAGTTCTCCTTAGGGTAACGGGAGGACACAAACTAGCGTCCTCCCGTTACCCAGCTACAGCTCGTGGTATATTGAGACGCCGCACCTGGAGCGGATCCCGACGTAGATGACGGGATCCGCCCAGCTGCGTGAGTGACAGCTGGCTCTGCCTACCTAGAGGCAGAGCCAGCTGTACCCGCCCCCTCCCCCGTCCGTTCCGCCAGTCAGCGCTGGCAGATCGGAGCGGGGAGAGGGGAATCCAGCCCCTCCCCCTGTCACAGCAGAGAGCCGTGACAGGATCGAGAGGTGAGGGAACCCGGTATGTTTTCCCTCCCCTCCCGATCTACTGAGCCGACCTGTGACAGTTTTCCTTTAATGTGATGATGCAGCACCACCAGGTTAGCTTTTAAAGAGGAACTTTACCCATATCTTCAAAATTCCAACAGAGGCACCTTTAGAAATGTTTAGTAATGGCAATCTACAAACACATACTTCTAGATATGGATGCACCGGTTTTTCGGTATCTAGTGCGAGTAGCAATATTTTTTCTTTCAGTACTCGCCGATACCGAGTATCGAGTATTGGTGCATTGCGCCTTGAATATCAGAAAATCGTGCAGCGGATCATGACCCATCGCCCAGCTTCCTGATTGCCTGTTAAGCCAGTGTTCTAGGGAAAGAACATCGGTTTCAGAGGCTGCCTGGCTTCCTGACCAATCAGGAAGCTGGGTGGCGAGTCATGGGTGGAAGCTGGGTGGTGCCGCCGGGCTTTTTGATTGGTTTGGAAGCCAGGCTGCTTAGCAACACATGAAGCTGGCTTCGTAGCCAATCAGGAAGCCGGAACGTCATGACCCGCCCCCCGTCTTCCTGATTTGCTAGGAAGCCGGCTTCACTTGTTGCTAGGCAGCCTGGCTTCCTGGTCCATTAGGAAGCAGGGAGGCGGGTCATTACGTGCCGCCCGGCTTCTTGATTGGAAAGGAAGCCGGCTCCATGCTCCTTCGGCACTGCTGGTCAGAGGGGGATCTCCCTCTGACCGGAAGTTCTGGGATCAGAGGTAAGTATCAGATCATTTGGGCGAGTACAAGTACTCGCTCAAATGGGCATCGATACTAGTATCGGTATAGGTGCATCCCTACCTCTAGATAAGTGCAGGCTTTTTATTGTTTGCATACCTTGCTTTTATTTTCCTCCCCATTCTTCTCACAGTGACCATTTTTACTAAAGGCAGATGAATCCATTTCCCTTTACTTCCTGGAACTCTGGAACATGTGATTAGGACATGTGACCATGCACATAATCTCAGGGGAGGAAAATGCCTTAACTTGAGATCTCATGAGATTACAGATCTGCTGATGTAAACTTCCCAGAATGCAACACTTGGTCACATTATATCACTTTTGTCAAATAGAACCAGGAAGTAGAAAAAAAAGATATTATAAGTAAAATGAAAATATGTTTGTTTAACTAATGAATGTAAGAGCAGAGCTGCATGCTGATGTGATTTTTAGCCAAAGTGGGTAAAGGTCAATAAAATAAAGGCTAATAAAAAAATAAAGGCAGAAAGAAGCTACAGTGGTAAATTATTTTGACAAGACAACACCATAGAATTGTATGTGCTTTTTATAAGAAAAACATGAAAAAAAGTAAAACAAAAACAAACACTTGCCTGTGTAATCATTAATGCAGAGTAATGAATCTCCCATGGAGTAGTCAGTGGGAGTGGGAAAGGGGTCAGTGTATTCAGTAGGTGTTCAGACATCAAACCATAGATTTGGTGGGATAATTGTCATGTCGTTTGACTGTCTTCCCTACAGCAGCATACGCTGACACTTTGAGAATGCCATGGACTTCATAATCCATTTTAAGCTGTCAGTTTGACTGAGATAAGGCAATTTGTTCTGGTTTGTAGGCATAATGATCTGCTTTACACAGGTGTACTAGTATTTGTACGTAATTTGTATTGTTTTGTTAGTTTTGGCTAAGTGACCTCCCAAAGTAAAATTAGTTTTCATTGCAAATATTTTCAGTGTAAATTGTTGCCCAACTATAGCTTAGTTCACAGATGTCCTTATTTACTGCAGCTGTCTTCTTTAAACAGAAGCTATTCTCGTATATCCAGAGATTAAGGATGAGCATTTAACCCATCTGGCTGATTCCAGCTGCTTTTTGGCAATGGCTGTTATATTTTGGATACCTTGCATTTTTCCTGCCGATTATTTTTAGGGGAATAATAGAAGGCTGGGTTTGATTTTCCGAGCTAGTCTAGGCAGAGTAAAGATGAGGCTAGTCCTTAATGCATAAACACTTTTTAATTTAGTACATTTGACTTGCTGGATTCATCTCTGTTATTAACCAACTAGCACATGGTACATGCACATCTAGAGAATTGTATTACTAAAGCCTGTAGTTGCTAGCTGTGGCTGTTCCATTTTAGCCGTTGAAACAAGTGTTAAGAAATTAGATTGCTCTCTGTTAACCTACTAGGTAGATTTACTCTCTAATGTGTCCTGATGACCTCTGTTAATGAAACAAAATGAGGGGAAATCCACAATGTTTGAGTTTTTGCCAGAACAAAAAGTGAGGGGATATCTTCCATTGCAAATACCTGTTTTTGTGACAACTTCCTTAATTCTTCTCATTTTGAGGATATTTCCACTCACTTCTTCATCTCTTCTACAGTACATTAACAGAAATTGCCCAATAGGACACAGACAACAACAAAAAAGGTGACAGGGTTAACTCTTCCCTAGTCCAAAATCTAAAGAAACAATTTTCGGGATTATATACCTTAACTACTACCTTAGCTACTATTATTAAAAATGCAGACCATGATAATGCCTGATGAAGAATCTTAATATTTTAATATAGTGTTTTTCTGAAGCTTACATCTTGAGCAGCTTAAAACCCAACTGCAGGCTTTGAAAACACCCCCCCATCACTGGTTGGGCCCTGAGTACCACTGAAGCATTCCCTACTTTTTTTTCTAAATCTGAATGTATAGCTTTCAGTTGTCTTTCAAAATTATGTATTGATGCTTAATGTCTATACTTTTTTCCGTGGGGGTCATTGGTCCAGTCATATGACATCACTTTTTTTGTTCATCCTCTTCTTCCTCCAGAGGTGGTCAGGTCCTGAATGCTTCAGAGAGTAGTACCATATCCTTCTCCTGTGAGTCCAGGGCAGCCTGATGACTCAAATTCAGTGGCAGGATCCTTGATGTTCTGGGCTCACATGAAGAAGAGGACTGGTGCTGGATTGCAGAGAGGTGAGTCTTCTGAAGACTGCACCAGAAAGAGAGTATTTCGGCTAGAGCTGAATTTTTTTTATTTTTACAGATGCTGGGATTTTTTTTAATTCTTTGTCTAAGCCGGACTTGGGCTTAACGCTAGTCAATAAAGGATATCTCTAAAATGCCTAACTTTGTGCATGATCTCATTGTAAATGATTACTGATCCAAGTATTAATGGATTCTGTAAGGCCCATGGCACACCAGCAATCTTGAGAGCAAAAAAAAACGACTAACCTGCTTCTATGGCATCACTTCCTCACTAGTCAAACCAGCCAGGTAGTTGCTCAGCTGCTATTCCGTCATGAGAGAGATTCTGCAGGCTTCCAGCTAGTGAGGTATCAATGCCATAGAAGCAGTTGAGTGTTCAATTTAGCAATTCTATGTCTAGTGAGTTGCCAACACTGAATGGATTGTTAGTCTGACATGAGCCTTAAGCTTTTGTGGCCACATAATCATTATGTTTTCTGTTATCTGTGTTTGTATAATATATTCTTCTTCTTCTTCATATGTGTGTATATTGTGCTTTTCAGGAAGTCTGTACATTACTGAGAGACACAATTGATTCCAGAGTGAGGCAGCATATTGAAAGCCGCAGACAGCAGGGTCAGGTGAAGCTTAAAGAATACACACAGGCCAAGCCATTGTTTCTGAAAGGTGAGTGCTCATCTGTTACATTACAACAAGACATATAGTAATTGTTTCCAATCACCTCTTCTTCAGTATTTTCTGTCATTATTACTACACTCTGTTAAAATGGTACACATACAGTATATTGGAACAGATCATTGTTTTATGGGCCCATTCATTTTCTGAGGGTCCTCAACGTGTGTACACATACCAAAAAATTATCCTGACTTATTTTTTTTCTGCTGAGTTTCAGTTGCGTTTGTTTCCCTTGTTTATGTGCCTTGCGGATTCTTTAGAAATGAATTTGTGTACACCCCATAGTACATACAGAAAGCATTAATATTCAAATAGACATTAGTGATTTTTGTCTGATCTTGCTGATGTCAGTGTAGATGGTTGAAGGTGCTACTTTTATACCTTGGAAAACACACACAGCCATTAGATCTATGCTGTACTCATTCAAAGAAGGGTTTAAAGTAGCTGGATTGTGCAAGTATGTCCAGTTACCATGGTACAATCTTTTCCCATTCATCTGGCACCGAACTGTTTGGGGCTCATTGTTCCATGCTACAAGTGTCATGTTCAGGCTTCATTGAATCTGATAATGCCATGTGCACTAGCATAGTGTAGTAGTTCCATTTATTAAAAATATCAGTTTAAAATAATTGCACAAACAAATGTAGGGCTGCAACAACTAATCCACATAATCGATTATAATCGATTGTTGAAAAAGTTGTCAACTTTTTCAATCATCGATTAATCGGCTTCCGATTGGTTGGCCCTGTTCACGGCTCCAGATCCGCCAGATCCACCCACCCGCATCCACGCTCCACACGCCGCACCTCCTCCCTACCTCACGCTCGCCGCTGCCAGACCCGCCCGCATCCACGCTCCACACCTCTTCCCCCCCTCATGCTCACTGCCCGCCCAAATCCACGATCGGCTTAAATCGAACTTAATAATCGGCTAACTAATCGATTTTGAAAATAATCGTTAGCTGCAGCTCTACACAAATGTAGATCTTTGTGTGGCAACAGTAATGCGACAGCGCATGCTGCAGATCCTGTCTCTAATGGACTAGCTTGGGTGTAACATCACTGAGTGTGTGTACCTTGCTCTTCTCTCTGACACGCTGTCACAGGAGGCTGATCGAGCGTTGTAGGGAGAAAAGCCCAGCCTCCTGTGACAGAGCTGTCTCCGCCCCACACCGCTCTGCCGGACTGTGATAGGCGGCAGAGCGGTGTGGGAGGAGACGCAGGCCACACTCTCATTCCGTGAAGCTATCGCAGGTTCCCATGAAGGAGAAGATCTAAGGTAGACAGGGAAGTAAAGGAGGTGCCGTATGCCTGTATGACTCATCCTTCACATGGCAAACAGGGCAGGGCGCATCATGTGACGTCAACGCATTTCATCAAATTGCAGACTCCATCAGGACGTAGGGACACAAGGGAGGGGGGTGTTCCTAGATACATAGCTGCCCACTTTAAAGATTTAAAAAAGAACACTCCATGTCAAGTGAACATTTTCAGCTTTTTTTACACATTAAATAGAGGAAGGGATCACCTGCCTCACCTCCATTTAATGTGTTAGGTGTGGTATTGCTAGTTAATGCAGTAATACTACACAGACAATCAGAGTGTACCTCCCACTAAGGCAGCAGATCTCAAGGCTTGAAATGCTGTTTCACCTGCTCAGCCCTCTGGATAAAAAGGTACACCTTCAGTTTGCCATTGATAGGCTGTTTCGTCCCCCTGCTGGGTGCCTTACATGTTTATCTCCTCGTGGTTGAGATGCTCAGGCTTCACACTGTAGCTTTGACTCTGAACCTTTGGATAAGTCACCTTTTATATTTGCCCCTTCTGGTATTACTGAACATAATTTTGCATCTTTCCAGAATTGTTTAGATTCTCTGTATCCTGGGATCTCTGATTCCTACACAGGTAGAAAAATATCCTTGAGAATGGTATTTCACTTGATCCCACACTCCTGCCTGCTTTTGAGTCCTCTTCCATCAAGGCTAGTTGTACTCCTTGTGATGCTTGAGACTCTTTGGACCCTAAGGAAAAGGGTTTTATGTTAAATACAAAAATATTTTTCTCTGTGAAGAGGTAACTCGCCTGGTGTTTTCACAAAAAATTGTACTACCACAGGAGTTGAAAGCTTTAGAACCAATTAAAGTCTCACACCGTTTTATCCCTGTAGAAGTGTGCCCCTACATGTTATGATTTCTGACTGATTTTAGCATTAAAATACCCTAAAATACTTTTTACACTGACATGGAACACCTACTATTTCCTTCCTTGTTGTGATCTGCCCAACACTATTTTGGCAATTATGACAAGTGTGTTTCAAAGCAACAGAATGGGTCGCAACTCTTTTTACAAAATGGCAGCTCCCAAGCACAATTTTTTGGCTTTTGTCACCAGAGCAATACCACACATTTAAAATCAGCAGGTGGTTATAGCAAGAAAAGACGAAAAAAATACATATTACAGGTCTTCTTTGAACATTCATATTGGTTCCTTGCCTTGTGCAGTAACAAAGACTAAACAAACAGTATATCCATCCCTGTCTAACCTATTGCTTAAAGATGCTTTCAGAAAGAAGAAATCATCACTGTATTTCAACACACACACACAATGGAGGAAGGGACAAAGCATCTCATCTTTTATCCCATGTTACTTCTCCTTAAAATGCAAATATTGAGGAGCTTAAAATAAACTATTTTCACAATTATTCTAAAGCTAGGTTTACATTCTGATTTCATGTGCTTAACTAGTAACAGCATTGGCATGCTCAAATGTTGCTAACAGAACTAAATATTAATGTGAAATTTTTTTTTTTTTTACAGTGAATATATTATAATTTTATTATGTTTGTGACATTTACAAATGTTACTTAGGGCATGTTCTGTGTTCCATATAATTATGGTATTGTTCTCAAATAATAACAGAACAAGTAATTGTTTTAAGAACTTGGTCAGTGGTCTGCTGTACAGGACATGAATGAAACGATTGTGGAAGATGGTTTTCATTGTTATAGCATGCTGTCCAACTTGTCATGGGCAATTAAAACTAGTACTGACCGTTTTCACAAACAAGATGTGTATATTACAGGGATTAGCAATATACATGCAATTCATAAAGTTGATATTTGGGGCTGTTTATAAAAGGGTAGTCCTCAGAAGACTTTGGGTTCAAGAATGATTGAAGTGCAGTTTTTCTTGACATTAGGCATGCCCATGTAATCTGTGAACTTTAAATATATGAGTGCATAAAGGGAAGCCAGCAAAATAAACTTAGACAGCTGAAGTCATAATGTCATTATGTTTATTTTTACTATTATAGGGTTCTGATTGATCTTTAGCCATTTAGTCATTCTGCAATGTGTCTTTCTTGGCTTCTCTTATGAATGGTAGTTACTACAGTAGCCTACATTTAGTTTTAAAATGGGTTGTAGTGTATGTTTGAAGGCCATCTGTGCATACCTTGTCATGAGACCTTCCTTCAGAAAAATATTTTCTGCCAATAGGGGAATAACTTGGTAGTTACAAAAAGATGGGGTTCATTATAATGTACGAAGCACCTAATGCCTAATGAAACTGCCTAGTGAAAACTCTACAGAGGAGTCTGAGGCAGAAATCCATTAACCTTTATATTGTGGTTTGAGGAACCAATTTACTGTTTGTGGGGTTTGTTGTGTGGGTCTTTAGGTGCTGAATACATTCATCCAGAATCTTTATCTAAATACCATTTGGGCCTCAAAATGCTATTAAATTGGAGTATTGTCTCTCATAAAAACTGACCATTGAGAGCCTCAAAATAATATAATACTGATTTTTGAAGCCCATGAACAAAGACATACCAACAAGCAAAAACTAACAACCCCTCCCCCCCCAGCTCATTCATCTGCTGGCTAGAAACTGCTATTATCTATTTCACATTACTGAATTCAATAGTAGGCTGACTATTGCACAGGCCCACTGCCCTTTGTTGCCCATTCACCTGCCAGCTGCGGAATCTAGCCATCAACCACAGCAAGATGTTAGCAACTAAATAAATGTATTTGCTAACTTTTATAATGTGCAAAGGTCTATTAAGTGACTTGCAAAAAAAATTTAGGACATATTACTCTCCACGATTTTGTTTTCTAGTTGCTTGAATGCTGGATAATGGTGATGAGTTTACTGTATATGTATATAGAACCTTAAAAGGATAACCTAAGGACTGCTAGGATCCTAAAAATAAAGAATTGCAGGGTGATTTTTATAGGTTGTATTATAGCAAACAAAGTATATAGAGCAAGAGCTTGAAAAAGAGTCTTTCCCCAACATGTGCTGTATACCACATGTGTTATTACACTGTGCTTTACATAAGATATAGAAATAATGTTCTTGCCATGGCAGCTGCAAGTCTGCTTTCATTGATTTATTGACTCTTGGGCATCAATACATTAAGCTGATATTTTTCCATAGACATTCGAATGTTACAAGAAAGGCACACAAATTTGTTGTGTTTCAGTTTTTTAACAGTTTACTTTCAGACATCTAAGCCCAGTTGTAAAATATTAAATACATAGAAATGACAGTCCTCACAATTATTTATTCTAAAATAGTTCATAATAATTGTAAGAATTCATAATAATTGTAGTAAAAAAATGACAGTGCTCACAATTATTTATTCTGAATTAATTCCTAATAATGGTAGAAAATAAAGAATATTATTTAAATAACATTGAATTTGCTTTCATGGCCTTTTAATACATTTGGGCTTTGTCAGACTTCGATTTAAACATATGTTCATAAAGGCATAATAGACATTCTACTGAGAAGAATGGAAGACCTTTTGTTTCAGAAGACCTTGTTATAGAAAAGGGTAACTACAGCTTCAAAGACCAGACCGTTACCTTCTATAGTCCAGACTACAAAAGTTAAGACTCCATTTTCCTTTTGATTATATGGCTGCCTCCAACTAGTTTCATATCATATTCAACCCATGGGAATGGTCCAGCCCTGTTGGTACTGTCTATCCAAGGCTTTGGAATACCTGATACATTTGTTCTGCATCATTGCCCAAGGCTTCCAGATCATTACATATGCTGATGACCTAATACATGTCTCTTTGCCATTCATTTATCCTGAAGAGAGTTTCTGTGGCCTGAAATCCAAACTTACTTCCAAGGCTTTGGCAACAAGTAATTAGACCATTTTCTCTAAGATCTTCAAAGCGTGCAGCATAATACTTTTCTTGTATAATGACAGGGACCACACCATTTTATGCTGTGGGACATCATTTTAGTGCATAAGCATTTGATTGCAACATGTGCACTATGTATTCTATCAGTAACAGATACAGCAGTGTTGTCTCTTGGCTTGGAAATGGATCCACAATATCACAATGCAATTGCTTTTTGTAAATGTCTATCTTGTTTTTACAATAACATGATCCTGCGTGGCAAGATGTCTCACAACCAAATAATAGAGCAAAAAAATGTTAAGTAGCTATTTTTAAACAGTTTTTTTTGTTTTGTTTTTTTGCAGTAGTAGTGACTTAGTAGTGAGGACATTTAGTGACCGAGAACTTTTAGGGCTGGTGCAGACCAGGGCGGTCCTGGACGCACATCCTGGGACCGCTCAGTTGTGCACAATTGACTTCCTATTGATATTTTGACATCCTTGTGGCAATCACAGAAAAGGGTACATGTACCTTTCTTTGCAACTCACGGCACGATCCGCCCAGCATGACTGGGGTGCCATTAGAAAATAATGGCACCGCCAGCGCAATCGTCGGAGGTGAGCGGCTCTGTGACCACAAGGCAATCCGCACGGTATGAACCTGGCCTCAAGAAGCAACACAACAATGCATATTTTTACAAGCTATGTGACCTAAGTGACTTATTTAGAATTGAATGTGTATCTAAAGCCCAATATTTTTTTTGTTATGGATAGATTAGATAAGGCTTTTCAACCCTGTCAGGTTTTTATACCTGTCTCAGTTTTGCTGGGGAGGTTTACTTTCTCTATTTGTCCTGGTAACAGAAAGTAATTGGAAATCCAAAATTTTGAGTTGTCACGAACAGGAATAGAGGGGAGATCTGCAAACAAGGACAACTGTTGCAGTGACATCTGTCTAGGAGAGGATTTATCTCACTCACTGCCATGAACTTTAATGGCATCCCCGTGTTAGTCCATAGGGTTCAATATTGAGTTGGCCCACCCTTTGCCGCTATAACAGTTTTAACTCTTCTGGGAATGCTGCCCACAAGGTTTAGGAGTGTTTGACCATTCTTCCAGAAGCAGATTTGTGAGGTCAGGTACTTATGTTGGACGAGAAGGCCTGGCTCGCAGTCTCCACTCTAATTCATCCCAAAAGTGTTTTGTCGGGTTGAGGTCAGGACTCTGTGCAGGCCAGTCAAGTTCGTCCACCCCAAACTCGCTCATCCATGTCTTTATGGACCTTGCTTTGTGCACTAGTGCGCAGTCATGTTGGAACAGGAAGGGTTCTCACAAAGTTGGGAGCATGAAATTGTCCAAAATGTCTTGGTATGCTGATGCCTTAAGAGTTCCCTTCAATAGAACTAAGGGGCCAAGCCCAACCCCTGAAAAACAACCCCACACCATAATCTCCCCTCCACCAAACTTTACACTTGGCACAATGCAGTCAGGCAAGTACCGTTCTCCTGGCAACCGCCAAACCCAGACACGTACATCGTGTTGGCAGACAGAGAAGCGTGATTCGTCACTCCAGAGAACACGTCTCCACTTTTCTAGAGTCCAGTGGCGGTGTGCTTTACACCACTGCATCCCACGCTTTGCATTGCACTTGGTGATGTAAGGCTTGGATGCAGCTGCACGGCCATGGAAACCCATTCCATGAAGCTCTCTATGCACTGTTGTTGTGCCAATCTGAAGGCCACACGAAGTTCTGCGCCCTGTGCGCTTCAGCTTTCGCTGACCCCGCTCTGTCATTTTACGTGGCCTACCACTTCGTGGCTGAGTTGCTGCTGTTCCCAGTTGCTTCCGCTGTGTTATAATACATATATATATATATATGTATGTGTGTGTGTTTCCCATTGATGAGCTTTCCCCTCACTTTCTGTACAGTAGACACATCAGGAAGTGAGTGAGAGAAATCCTCTCTTAGATAGATGTCACTGTAACAAGTGTCCCTACTGGTAGATTTCCCTTCTATGCTTGTTCCAATGACAACTCAAAATTTAGGATTTCCAATCACTTTCTGTTGTGGTGACAATGGTCACCAGGACAGATATATATAATTTAAAGCACAACTGGCATCGTGAAAGTCCTACCAAAATAACCCCCCCAAATGCTTTATTTGGAATGGGAGGAAAAAATGCAATTTCACCTTTCCTTCTAGAGATGGGAAGCCTCTCGAGACATTTTCAGTTAAATGCAATAACGTCAATTGAAGATGAATTTCACTGAAAATTTTCCAAAGGCGAAATCAGTTTTGCAGTGCTTTCTTGCTCATCTTGTGCCATGATTAGGCTCTAGTGTTCCTACATGCTGCCCATATGGGCTACTGCAGCTTTCTGTAGGTTATGCAAATACAGACATTTTGGTTAGACAATCTCCACACACACTGTGTGATAGTGCTCAGGCCTAGCATTGGGCACCTTGGGCACTTAGCAATGTATTGTGGTAGGCCAGGTAGAGTCTACACATGTGCACCATACCTAGAAGTGCCGTTTTTGCTGTGCGGATGGCAGGAACTAAAAATGTAACATGCCACCAGAGTGTACTGGCTAGACAGCAAGTAGGTTACTTTGCAGGAATTCCATGTTGACAAGTTTGCTTAAAAGTGGTAGTACAGTGTTTTCTCTTAGAGGAAATGCATGCATTTTGTTCTTCTGCAATTGCTTAGAACCCCCATAAAGAACAGGAATGCATACATACATACATACATACATAAATAAATGTCAGATTCTTTTTCCTTTTGCATCTCTAGCAGTTCATTGCTCAGCAATAGTTTTCCTAAACTATTTGAAGGAGGCATAGGCTATTTTAATAAAGCGTCTGAGCCATTAAGTGGCACACTGGCTCTTTAGGCTGAGTAACGAAATCTCTGCTCACTCATCACATCGCAGTGTTACACACAGGAAAGTGTCAGACTGCTGAGTCAGTAATGCAACACTCCAACTGTGAGAACAGTCTTCAGGCTCTTGTCATACCTGACTTGTAAGAGGCATTGAAGACAACACAGAAAACGGAAACACAATACTGTGAAAACACAACTCGTTAGCTACGTTTAAATGTTTAAATATCTATAATGAAGCTGTTGGAGCACATTTTCTTTGCTTACAAGGAATTTGCCTCCAGGAATTTAATAGCACTGCAACTTAATACCTTGGGTTCAGTAATTTTCCTTCAACCTGCAATAATCTCTAAATGAATCTCTTCCATGGGATTTATTACCTAGTGTGAAAAGATAGAGTCTGTGGAAGAGGATGGGAATGACTGGATCACTGGATCAAGAACAGTTGAATCATTTCAGGGTTTGCTTACAGGAGTTACAGCGTGCAAAAAAATGGCAGTGTTACCTATAGCAACCAATAAGATGTTAGCTTACGTTGTCTACTCTGCTAGAATTTGGTTGGTACTGCATACGTCCCAATTTGACTGGGATGAGGGACACCTATTAGCACCAAAACAGACACTTTTGTGTCACAACGCTTTACATACTTTCAATATATTGGATTAAAATATGTTACTATGTTACTATGTAATATATTGGATTAAAAATAAAATGACAGACTATTAATTCTATGATTTTGAATGTTGCTTTACCTCCAGATAGCTCTGTTTTACTCTTATTTAATAATCCACTAATAGAACTTCAGAATGGGGTTGATTTTCTAAAGGAGTATGTGCATGTTGTAGTAGAGCATGTTCACTTTGCAAAGGTAATTTTCACTTAGCTTAGTGGACAGTCTGTACTGTATTAGTAAATCAACCCTATAGGATGTAGGCTCAAACAGGGCAATCTTTTCTGGTAATCGGAAGCAACTCGTGCCTGCTTTTAGGACAGGTTTGCTTTAAAGGGAACCTATAGTCTTTCTAAACTATATATCTATATATATACACACACAGTATATGTGAATGTTTATCAGGTTTCTGTAACAGTACCTGTTCTACTGTGTTTTTTGTTATATTATCAGTTTGTCTTTATATGACACAGTCATATTTTTTTTTCATCACATTAGGCTGGCCATATACACCAAGAGCGTGGATGGAGGATTCTTCCTTGCTAGCTATTGTATTCTGACCGCTCATTGGCTGCAGTTATTGTTTTGGGTGACAATTTTCCACCCGACTCCTTCAACAAAAGTTGAATGAAAAAAAAAAAACAACAACTTTTGTCAAAGCCAAGGGGGGTTCTGGCAATTCCAGCCAAAGATCAAATTTAGGCTAATTCAGGCCAAAACTCGTCTGAAACTACCAAAATTCAATATAGATATAAACTGTAAATGCAAAACATTTAAAGAAGAACTCCAGAATTTTTTTAATTAAACCCTAGCAGTGGGGCAGTGGGGCTACCCCCACAATGCAAAGGGTTAAGTGCTCATCCGTGTCTAGGTGCTAATATAACAAAGATATACTCGCCCAAAGCTCTGAGCTGGCCAGCTGTCACAGCACTCCCTCCAGCTTTCCCCTCCTCCGGAGCACATCAAAATGTTCCTCAGCGTCCTCACATCTATACACTGTTTATAGACGTGATGATTTACTGGACCTTAGACCACTGCAGAAGAGTGGGAGAGACGTTCCTGGGACCGGTCTAAGAAGAAGCCGGCTCAGAGCTTTAGGTGAGTATATCTTTGTTTGTTTTTTAACCTAGTCACAAACGAGCAGTTAACCCTTGCAGTGCGAGGGTAGCCCCACTCCAGGGGTTAATAAAAAAATTCCTGGAGTTCTGCTTTTAACGTTTTCATTGACATGTTTGCACAGCTTAACTTTTAATTATGCGTAATATTAGGTATTGTCCTTGTCCGGTCTGGTTTTGTCAAAAAGGTTGTTTAACATTGTGTTATTAGCCAGTTGCTTTGTTTCTTTATACTTTTAGTAAAATAAGTTGGTCACTATGGCTTGTCCAAGGTAACCCATTAACAAATTTGCGTCTGTTTTAAGGTTTGTTAATAGGCATGCACCAATACTTTTCAGATACCAGTGCCGATACTTGGCATTTTCATGAGAACTACCAGGGTTGCAGTGGTTGCAGCTGGGACCTGGCTCTGGTGCTCCACTACTGTCCTGAAAAACAAAATCATACATTAAAACAGAGATACAAATCCCAGGAGCTCCGTGTGTTCCTTATAAATGACAGCTGCCTCCTAATGTGTGAATTTTTCTCTAGTCTAGTCTTGGAGCTGGAAAAGTATCTGTACTTGGTATCAGTGCATCCGTAGTTGTTAATATAGAAATTAGCTGATCTTCTAAATGTGGTGGCTGTATTTCTACCTGTGCTGTTTATAGTTATGACATGCCAAAAAGTAGGCATGGTCACACACAAGTCCTAGTTTTTACATTTTCTTCTTCCATGTCCAGGTCATGTATGTATGATTGGTTGCAAATGGTGCATAGCAGAGGGTTTTTTTTGTATTCAAATATTTTGGAGCACTGGTACACTTTTCTTGGTCTTGCCACAGCATGTGAAGGACCATCTGGGTTGTCATTTTTGGCAATCAAGGGCTGTTTTTGTTTTCACAGTCCAGTCATGCCTTTATTCTTCATCGGATTAAAAAAACTGCTCTTAATGAGCAAGTGTTCATGGGACTCAAAGACCCGCTGTTCCTGTCTGCTTGCATTTATACATATACTGATATAAGTCCTACTATGTGGAATGTCTGCAATGCAGGGTTTCCTGGATAAGCTGGTGGTGACTGTTTTTGATGTCAGTTGTCTGGGTCAGAGTGAGGCTGCACCCTCTTCAGCATTAGACTGAGATATACAGGAAGATATGCGAAGCCTTTCCGTAGGACACCTCAGTCGTAATTCTGGTCTGTGGCAAGCAGCCAGTGAGTAAGACAAACTCTCTGCGATCACTGTTAAAACTTACAAAGGAAAAGACATTCCAGGTGTTGAAAGAGTTGGAAAAGTTATGCTAAAATGCATGGCAGGTCTTTAATGATCCAGAATCGAGGCTGAATACAGTTCTTCTGCGGCTTTCAGCAATGTAACCAAATTATACAAAAATCATTTTAAACACAACTACTGGCTTCTTTCTCCTGAGCTAGCATTCATTTCTTTCTTAAAGTAGAAATCTACTAAACAGTATTTCAGCTGTAGGCTGCCATTTGGGGATCTTATAGCACAGAAATCAATCTTTATCATTTTTAATTTATGTAAAGTCTGGGGCATAACTACAGTTCATGGGACCCCATAGCATACTTTTATTGGAGCCCCCTGACAAACGTTCTCTGTGGCACCTGAAAGTATCAACACAGGACATTGAGCTCAGCATTAAGCAGGCCTATAACAAGGGTTGTACCATAATTATATTTTATATCATCATCGTTGTTATTGCTCCTTCACACAATTACTCTATATCCCTAATATATACTTCTTTCAACTGTGGCTTTTTGCAGAAATACAAATCTCATATGTCTTGTCAGGTTTTAGCTGAGGAGACATTCTGGGATTTTTTTAATGCATAAAGCATGCAGGGTTCAACTTAGAGTGGCTGGGCTGTATGTGGGCAATACATGTACTCTGCTAAGACAGCTAAACAAATGCTCCTTACAGCTTAGAGGGGGCTATGATGATCCTGATGTCTCCTCCTGACTCCAGCTCTTTACCTAAACAGCTTCTCTAATGCCCCCCAAGCCCCATAGCAGCTGCGTGGGCTGCTATAGCTGCATAGTTGTTTAATCAGATTCTATCGTTTTTACCAAAATGTTTTTGGGAATGTGTGCTAGTATATGAAAAAAATAAGTTTTTGTTAAATCTGTTGATAAAAATGGAGAATTAACAGTTTCACCAGCAATTGTTGCACGTGACCAGAAAACCTATCATCATTTGTGGAAATTACAATAGTTACATTGTAGTAATGGGTGCTTGAAGTAAATCTGTCAGCTAACTTTTCATTTTAAATTTGCCACATAGTAACTTTGAGGCCACTACTCAGCTTTTTGATTCACTGTCCAAACCCCATGGAAAACCTGTCATTCTGGGTATGGGGCAAATGTGAACCCTCCCCCCACCTTAATCTAATGGTGTAGTATTTAGGGTATGGCAGTCTATTGCCAGTCCCAAGTGCTGTTTCATTGGAGGGAATCTCCATATGCAAATACCAATTATGTTCTGGGGTAGTAGTGTTGAATTAGAGTAACATACCAGTGAATAAGGAAATGTACCATTAAAAGAGAACTATGGCTAAACCTTTTATGGCCGTAGTTCTCTTTAGGGTCACGGGAAGACATTTACGCCCCTTGCGCGCCTCCACAGGGTGCGCAAGGGAGCTGTACAAGCAATGCACATATGAATGGAGCTCTGTCATAGCACAGCAGACCACACTGGACCTCAGGCCGAGGATTCACTCCAGTTCTCGTACGGTAGGGAGACTGGGTGGATTTGAGAATGTCTTTGTGTGAGATTGTGTCTGTGGTTGTGTGTGTCTGTCAGTGTTTTTGAGGGCCCGTTAATCGCACAGTTCCATGCGATTACCTCACTGTACCACGCAATCGCGTTTATCGCGCGTTCTGCAGGGGATGCATTGCATCGCCATTCATTTGAATGGCACCTCAAACGCACCTCCTGCCCACAGTTCTATCACCTGCACTGGAACACGTGGTACCGCAATGCCATGCGTTCCAGTGCAGTGCGACTTGAATTGCGACTTAATGACCAAGGACAAATCTGAGGTTACACAGGTTGAGAACCACCGCTTTAGTACATGCACAGGAGGTCAATATATGCCCTTTGTGATAAGAGAAATTGTGATTGTTGTGTAGAAGACACTTGTTCTTCTTTTGTTGTTTGGGTATTCATGTTTTTGTTTTATCACTTGTTTAACCCCTTCGTGACGGGAGACGTACGTTGTACGTCCCGGCACTTTGTGGCTATATGACTGGCCACGTACACTGTACGTGACGAGTTATATCAGGCTTTGTAATGCTGGTAACAGCTGATTCTCAGCAGTTACCAGTCATTAAAGAATGCCTCAGTATTGAGGCATTCATTAATGAAATAATTAAGCTTTTTGTAGAAGCTTCTTCCTTTCAGTAATGAAAGAATGAAGCCGTTACATGCAAATACAGGGCCGCAATTTGCGATCCTATATTTGACAGCTGAAAATAGCAGAGAGGTGGCAGTGACTCGCCTCTCTGCTATTTGTTTTGACAGCTACAATGTATCTTTTGAGTGAAATGTTTTTTTTTTTATTTTTTTTTATTTTTTTACAAAGTATTCAAACTAAGTAAGGGGTTGGGTACACATATGTGATACAATTATATAGCCCAATCTGTCCTCTAAAAAAGAACCGAAGGCGCCCTGGGGCCGAAGCCAGCCGAAGGATCGGCCGAAGCTACGGCCAGATCCTTCGGCAGCTTCGTGAATAGACCCCTATATATAATATGTGTGTATTATAGGGGTCTATTCTAAATGTATTACATTTAGTAAGAAAGTATATTACTGCTGTGGAAGAATCGCACAGCAAAAATTTAAAAAGTGTGTCAGTCATTTATGAACAGAAACTGAAAAC
>NW_017306296.1:3186217-3202446 GCF_000935625.1 Nanorana parkeri
ACCCAGTATGAAGAATATCAAACAAGACATGTAAAAATAGAGACAAAGTTAAATCTTTAATTTATAGAATAATCTCCACTGGGCAGAAGGAAATTCCCAAAACCAAGGCCGATTCTCTTGCACGTCTTGCATTTGCATGTACTAATCATTTCCTATGAAAATTTGGAAGTTCATTTTGGCTGAGAGGGAACATTTTGACTTGACATGTTGAATTGGGAGCCAAGCTGAGGCGTTTATGCTATTCATTAAGTCATTCAAAAAAAAGGAAAGTTTGTTGTTGGTGTAAATGTTGTGACACTGTATTTCCTATTGCTGTTTCTGCAAAGATTTTCAGCTAGTGTGTCCATCTAACGAAAAATAGTCTGCATATTTGCAGATCCTCTGTCTTCGGAATTGTTTGTGCACATCAGCTCACAATAGCTGCAGTATTCTAAGCACAGAATTTCTCAAAGTTCTTGTAAAATCTGACAGCTTTTAAAAATAAGAATTAACATAATTGCAACCAGAAGCGAGACCTGGAAATGAAATGTTGTGACCTTTCTGCTCTACCGTTTCCGTCATGTATTATGTTGGTGTAGCGCAAGTGTGAGAACGCAACACACCAGCCCAGCTTAAGTTTGACTGTGTGCATATTGTATTTTGTGGATATCGGACAGAACACGACATCCAGAATATTACTTTGCACTTTGTTATCTGTTGGCATTTTAATAATGCTATTTTAAACTGATGAGCAAGGCTCAAGTACAAAAAAAATCCTCAGCGTACAAATGTCCAAAGAAAATCCTATTTAATATCGTTTAGCAGATACAATGTAAATGGGAAATTATGATTATGAGTCAGTTTTATTTTAGTTTTTATTTAGGTGCATCATTTTTTTGTGTTATTTTTATATATATGTTTTACTAGCTGTATACAATCTTTATTTTTGAAATAAACTTTTTAAACATACCAAAGAATTCCCAGAGCAGTGTGGGTTAGCTATAGAAACAAAACAGTGACCGCTATATGCCTTTTGTCAAACTTTGTCTGACTGAAACTTCCACTGAGCCCTTTTATAAGGCTCAGTTGCTTTGTCTGGCATGCTTTCCTTATTTCATAAACCAAATTGGTGCAGCTCTTCATAGAGATCTGTTGCTATTAAGGCTGCTAAATTTCTATTTTGACACTGGCCATAAGCAAAATAGGAGACAATTCATTTGTATAGACCATTACAATTAATTTAATATTTTGTGATGCATTAACATGCATTGCGTTAAGCCAGCCCATTGAAAATAACATGTCAACGTACCAAAATGTCTTAAATGTGACATTAAATTTTTAACGTAATACACTATGTTGAGTTGCGGTGTGCTGCAACTCATGTGTTTTGGCCTTAGTACATTATGGTGTAATTTGAAATGAATGACACTACAATGTAAGGGTGCATGTAATGTGCATTGCGTTAACATGTACCTTACCGCAGCGCAAATGGGCCCTCAATGTCTTTTACATTTTTTTATTAACCGTTGAAGGTTGTATAGAGTACACTGAGTGCTATAATTAAAAAATAACTTTTTAAAGCAACATTAGAAGCGATAAGGTGCTCTGCTAAGAAAAACCTATTTCTGAATAGTTGAAAGGGGACCTTCATGTTTTTTTCCTCAGGAGGCCAAGGGATTCAGTCTGACACTGGCAATCACCTCTCGCTGTCTCTGTATCTTACTGTTGTCTTTGAACATTTTTAGACATAACAGTCGTATACTCCCCAAACCCCTGAAGACTTACACTTGAAGGTGCTTTTCAGTAATTAACTTTTATTAAAAGGTTCAAGGTAGCCAGTCATCAGTGTTATTGTTTTACTGTTATCTTGGGCTGGAATGCTATGCTAATATATTTTTTAAAGGGGTACTGTGTGCATTTAAATGTTCACATTTCAAAGGCTATCCTTGCCTCCTGGTACTTTGTGGTACCTTTGGGATGCTTGGGTCATGACCTTACTATCAACTTTCTATTAAAGGCTTTAAACTCTGAGCTATGTGTTTTAATGAATATTATCATCAAAACAGAAAAGGGTTTTTGCACAGAGTTGAAGAAATAACTGGAGCTATTTTGTAGCCTTTGCTGGCAGCCAAATGGTCCATGGAAGAGAGGATTTCCATAAGTCAAGCTCCAGCTGCACCCAAGCTTTTTGTGATGCATTAAATAACCAGTCCAGTAGTCTCACTAATACAGATGCCATATAATCTGTACAAAAATCAGATGGAATTAAACCACCATTGCTCTGATAAGGGCTCCAAGAGAGATCATTGCTTTTTTTTATATTTCATATGAATATCTTTACTTACTTTTCGAAGTGTATTCAAATAAGCATGAGGCACAACCATGGAAATCACTTCTGGATTTGGGTAGGATGGTAATTTTAACATAATTGTTACCCATCCAAGATAGGAGTAGTTGTGTCCATTTACTCAACTCTAATTTGATGTTGTATAGGAGGGTAATGAAGTTAGTGGTGTAAATATCTTAATATCCCCAAGTACATCAACTTTTGGGACTGCCATGTAAATGATAATGAATTGTGGGGATTGCATTCCTGTCCCGTGTGTGAATAGTGATAAAGGTTTGGAGAGGGTCTCATTAAAGGAGAACTATGGGGTCAGGGCTTTTCCCCATAGTTCTCCTAAGGGTAACGGGAGGACACAAACTAGCATCCGCCCGTCACCCTAAGCTCAGTACACCGCAAGCTACAGCGAGCTCTCAGATGTATACTGAGACGCCGCAGCCGGGACGGATCCCGATATTACTGTCCAGATCCTCCGAGCTGCGGGATTGACAGCTGGCTTTGCCTATCTAGAGGCAGAGCCAGCTGTGCCCGCCCCCTCCCCTGTCCGTTCCTCCAATCAGCGCTGGAGGATCGGACAGGGGAGGGGAGGAATCCGCGAGTGATGGGATAGATCGAGAAGTGAGCGAGCGACGCTATGTGTTCGCTCACTTCCCGATCTATTGAGCCGACGTGTGACAGTTTCATTGAATGTGGCCAATCATTTTTGAGATGGTTCCCATGTGTGATAGGGAGCTATTCAAGAAGTCCCAGTCCACCCTGCTTTTTCCACATCTGTAGTCAGGAGTAAGAGTGGTGATGTTAGCTGTTTCGATGTGTGTAGTAGCCTCAAGCCTCCAGGGGGCATTGTTCCTGGCCTCTCTTGGCACAAAGCTCACTTGGTCGTTAAAGATCCACTTGGGAAGATGTTGTAACCTGTCGCCAGAATTTTAGCATATAACGTTGTTTCAATATTTATTAAGGATATAGGCCTGTAGCTGGTACCGGTTGGCAGCTCCTTTCCTTCATTGGAAAGGACAGTTATATGGGCCAGAAGAGATTCTGGTCTCATATAATGCCTCTTCCCCAAGCTGTTGATATAGTTCTAGAAATATCAGATGAGGGTAGCTTGAAAATGAGTTACCTCTTTAGAAATTTCTGTTTTCACCACAATATCATGTAAGAGAGAATTGTTAATATTTCAGGTGTAATGTTTTGTAGGTGTGTCTGGTAGGAATAATCTGCCACATGTGCGTGGTCTGATATAATGATGGGGTGTATGGACATGGATATATTTTCTAAGTAGATGTTCCAAGTATATGGCAACCCCAAATCCAAAAAAAATTATTAACTGTGTAAAATCTACACAACAGAATGCAATGATTTGCACATTTCATAAACTCATAATTTATTCAAAATAAAAAATAGAAAACATACAAAATGTTTAAACTGAGAAAATGTGCAATTTTAATTAATAAGTTAATTTTGAAGTTGATGGCAGCATCATGTCTCAAAAAAGTTGGGACAGGGCAACAAAAAGCTTGCAAAGTAAGTGGTACTAACAAGGAAGAGCTAGAAGAACATTTTGCAACTGATTCAGTTAATTTGCAACAGGCCAGTGACATAATTGGGTATAAAAAGAGCATCTTAGAGAGTCAGAGTCTCTCGGAAGTAAAGATGGTCAGAGCTTCACCAAACTGTGAAAAGCTGCATCTAAAAAAAACGTCAAACAATTTCAGAATAATTTGCTTGCAAAAACTTTAAATATATCATAATCTAGACTACACAATATCATTAAAAGATTCCAAGCATCTGGAGAAATCTCTGTGCATGTGGGACAAGGCCAAAACACAATATTGGATGCCCTTGATCTTCGAGCCCTCAGACAGCACTGCATTAGGGCATGATTCTGTGATGGACATCACTGCATGAGCTCAGAAATACTTCCAAAAATTACTGTCCACAAATGCCAGTTATCATGCAAATAACCCATATCTGATCATGATCCATAAAAGTTGCCTTCTTCCCTGGGCCGTAGCTCATTTAAATTGCTCTTTCGCAAAGTGGAAAACTGTTCTGTGGTCAGATGAATCGAAATTTGACATTCTTTTTTGGCATCAAAATCCTCTGGACTAAAGAGGAGAAGGAACTTTTGTCTTGTTACCAGCGCTCAGTTCAAAAGCCTGCATCTCTGATGGTATGGAGGTGCATTAGTATGTATTGAATGAGCAGTATGTACATTTGGAAAGGCTCCATCAATGCTGAAAGATATATCCAGGTTTTAGAGCAGCATATGCTCCCATCCAGACAACGTCTTTTTCAGGGAAGGCCTTGCATATTTCAGCAGGACACTGCTAAACCGCATACTGTGTCAAGGACAACAGCATGGCTTCGTAGTAGAAGAGTCCGGGTGCCTAACTGACCTGCCTGCAGTCCAGACCTTTCATTAATTACAAATATTTAGCGCATCTTGAAATAAAAAATTAGACAAGAGGACCCAGGAGTGTAGAGTAGCTAGAATCCTATATCAGGAAAGAATGGGACAACTCCCAAAACTCTAGCAACTGGTCCCAGACATTTACAGTGTGTAACGACTCTGCTGCGCAAGCCTCGGATCGCAACTGCGGAGAGTGTACCTCACGGTTTGGTCAGTAGGCGGTCTTGTATTATACTCTCTCAGCAATTTAGAGAAGTGTATGAGACCGGTAACATCATGTAAACCGTGGTGAGAATTGGGGTATGTGGAAAACAATAATGCCTGGAGGTGTATGAGTTAACTTTGGCAGAGTCAATCTGTGGTGAGTTCAGGTACTGCACTGAACATAGGTTAAAGTGACATTAAACCCTCAGATTTTTTAACATAAACCAATACTGTAATGTGTGCCTTACTGTAATCCATGGTTGTTTCCCTTCTCTTTGCTGCTCTTCCTTTTAAATCCTCCATGTCTTCTCATGCTTGGGGAGAACTTCCCTTTTCAGCTCAGGGCCTCTTCCTGTAGTGCTGGCTCAGGTTACAAGCCTATACAAACGGATACACAGACACCGTGTATCCATTCCTGAGACAAGGCAGTCTGCTGCAAAACAGAAGTTCTGCAGAGCATGAGAACAGATACAGATTTAAAAGGAAGAGCAGCAAAGAGAAGGGAAGCAACCATGCATTACAGTAAGGCACACATTAAAGTATTGTTTTATGTTAAAAAAGGGTTTAATGTCACTTTAAGTCTGTACAGTCACTATGGTTGTGGTAAACCACTTCCACTCCTGTTTACACCCACACTTAGCTATAACAGTTGACAGTGTTTAAGCAATGGTAGCAAAGATGAGTCCCAGGTGTGGGAAACGGTAGCAGCTAAATTTATTCAACTTGTACCATTGTTCCTCCAGAGAGGTATGATAAGTCCATGCATATGAATACTTCAATATGGCAGCATTGCCCCCAGGTACTTGCGGTTATGGAGCCTCAACATGGATGTCTCCTATGGGTGGTGGTGGTGGTGTAGTCTAGCAATCTACACTCCAAATGTCCGGGAGGATCCAGGTAGGAATCGTCAAGGTGTTCTCCTGTAGTGCAAGGAGTTACCCACGAAGTGGGAGTAGCAAGGTGGTTGTCTGGGTCCGTCTGTGCGGTCTGCGGTTGCATAGTGTGAATCTTCGGCGTTCACTGTTACAAACAGTAGGACGCCGAAGATTCGTTTGGCCGCGTCTTAAGGAGCCTCGTGCTCTTGCGCCAGGGGGAGGAGCCAAGGGCCGACGTGCGCGTGTGCCGGAGGGAGCCGCTACAGCCCGTTGTGCACCTGCGCGGTCCAGGATCGCGGTCCCGGGACGTAACGAGGTAAGTTTCTTGCACAGTGTTGTTAAAAGAAGAGGGGATGCTACACTGTGGTAAACACGGCCCTGTCCCAACTTTTTAGAGACATGTTGCTGCCATCAATTTCAACATGGTAAATGTTCTCAGTTTAAGCATTTGATATGTTTTCTAATTTCTATTGTGAATAAAATATGGGTTTATGAGATTTGCAAATCATTGCATTCTGTTTTATGTAGATTTTACACAGCGTCTCAACTTTTTTGGAGTTGGGGTTGTAGGAGTTTAGGAGTAGCATATTTAGTCCCTGTCTTTAGGGTGTTGTATATAGTAAATGTCCACAAGTTGGATTTTATGTACCATATGTTTGGTGCTAATCACTTATTTCTCTCTCCATGTATTTTAAAGAACACACCACCAGGTTTTTCTTTCTGTGGTTTGAGCCATATGGCTGCACGTATTCTCCTTCATCTTTTATTGTTTTGCCAGGCTTGTTTCTAACTGGAACTTGACAGTTTTTAAAGTGAACCATCATGGGTAGTTATTAGAAACAAAACAAGGTAGCTTGTGACACTTTGTATTAGAAAAGGTAGGTGGTGCTTTGCAAAGACATGAACCTTGCAGTAAATTAGGAGAAATATTATAGGAAATTGTAACTATCCCTTAAATCTAACTAACTAACCCCAAACCATTAAGATTTGCTATAGTGGTTAACTCCACGCGAGGTCAAAGTAGGCCTGGACTAAAAAACACATCTAGAACATCAAGAAATGTTAATTGTACCTGATTAGTACCCTAAAAAAACTTATTTTGTCTGTCAATACCTTATAATAAGTAGCAGTGCACTTCCTGTGCATAGGCACTCATGTAGACTCCTAGCTGTATACCTGCAGTGTGAGATCATCGAAGGCACTGTGCTTGTAACTGCTGGTCTCAAGTTTTTGGGGTGAGATTAGGTAATGTCACTTCTCTGCTTATCCTTGCTAAAGAGAAAGTTGTACTTGAGACCTGCAGCACAAGCATCTCCCTGCTTCTGATCCATTTATTCTTTGGATTTGTGCTTTCCAAATCTTGCCTGCTGCTATTTAATTGTTGCCCTGCAGAAATCAGACCTCCCTGCTCCTATACCAATATGGCCACCTTCACACATTGAAAAAGGCATGGTAAGTCAGTAAGCTTCCACAGTTCAGATCTTCTTTAGGCTTACGGGCAAAGTATGTTGGTCTGGTTACAAGTTAATTTTAACAGGTCCAGTTTAACAACAACTTAACAATTATGTTTAGGGGGTGTGATAAGGTTAAGTGTTAGGGATAGGTAAGAAGGCAGGCATTGGTATTAAAGGATAAGGGTACATCCAGACAAAGTATACTTATTCACCATTCTTAGCCCTGCATGGAAGATTTAAGGACTTACTTGAGGAAGACTTCAGTCACAGGATGTTAATATTTCAGCAGACTGCAGCTGTGATATTCGGGGTAAGTTTAGATCAAGGGGGTCAGGCAGAGTGGATAAGTGTACTTTGTTTGGACGTACACTTATAGATTTACTAATGATTTAGCCAAAACTCCTGTGCCAGAATATCTAGTTCCAGGCTCCAGGCTTTAAAAACCAAAATGCCAAAAGGGAGGGATATAGTTGATTGTAGCATGACTATGTGAGTGCTTTTGCAAGGCTGGCATTTTAAACCTTTTTATTTAAATGACTTCACTTCAAGAGAATTTGTGTTCAATATACAGATAGTTCACTTTCACTACATTTTTATTGAGGAGTTTGCAGTGTAATAAGATAAAGCAATATATCATAAGTGTCTGGAGTTTTACATAGGCCAAGTAATCTTTTCACATTGCAGTTTTATCACTTAGGCTTGTACAAACACAGAAGTAAAATTTATAGTGGTATGTATTAATAATTTCTTTAGATATATACAGCATTTTTAATGCTATTAAGACTTAACAATACTTTGAATACATTGTTTTCCATGAGTAATTTGTAATGACTTGTAAGGACAGCCATGTTGTTTTATAAATGACAGTTAAAAGGAGACTGCAACCAACATGGAAATAGCCTGGGCGCAGCTGAGGAAGACATTAAGATAGAGACACACATTGTGATTGTTAGGGCAAAATGAAGCAATGGGGTTTTAATGGTCAGGACGGAAGGAAAAGTAATAATTATGTGTATTTGTTTTTTTTTCTTTTGGTTAGGAAAAAAGGACTGTCCCACATCCTGTCAACCCCAGTCCCTACACAGTAATTTAATTCCCACTATTTCTGTATGTGCATATGACATCCTGGGTCTCTAAATGTGGAGTGTCTATTAGGGCACATAATTTTTTATTCACAAAGAACATGGTCAAGTCTACTGGTGTAATAAAAGCCATGGCAGACCATTCATCCAGGAACAGGAAGATCCAAAATGGTCTAGCTGCTTTAGTTTTCAGAGTCCAACAGCATTTGGCAAATATGCTTCCATATAAAATATGCTTCCATACATACAGTTCATGCGGATATGAAAATTGTGTTGGATTTTATATTTTAATAGCCTTGGGGTCTTGTTATATGTAGAAACCTAGCCTGTTTATCAGTGCTTATATAACATCTAGGGGTGGTTTTCACCACATCAGAGTGTGGACAATTATTTATTGGAGGACTTTTTCTCTTTTGAATACGAGATTTTTACTATTGAGCACAATAGTAAAAAAAAAATTAAAAAGCTGGATCTCAGTAGCTTTACAGGCAATGCTGTAGTCCGAGATTATTCTGCCCTGGACACTTGTAAATGATGAGGTTATTTTATAGCCACCACGTTAAATAGTTTAAAAAATGACAATTTAAACAGGAATAAACATCCAGAGGTAAAATTCTGCATGTTCTGTATTCTGTTCTGTCATTTAACTGCACAGCCTCCCAGTCAAGTACCTACAAATAAAACAGAATATCTGCAACATAACCTAAACATTAGAGTTATGCGTCGTTTCTCAGCCCTCTACTCTATTCCAATTTCAGTTCTCCTCCTGAATTTACCTGAAAATGTGTGTAGGTAGATAGCATAGGAAAAACAAAAGAGAAGGATAAATGCAAACCTTGTTTTGATGTCCCTTTTTGGCTTGTTTCCCTTATGCTGGCCCACAAGTGCCTTATAGTAATGGGACATATGTAAATGTGCAAGTGACCCATAATCATGTTTTTTGCATCATTTATCTTCTGACCTGTGGCACTACGTTACAAGGTTCTGGCTTTTGATTTTTGGGGAAGACTTAGCTGGATGCCTCAAGAGTTAAGCAGGTGCCAGATTTTTGTGAGAAGCAGGCACCTGCCAGGCAACTCCAGATAGCTTTGCAGCTCAGAGGCACTTTCCCAGGCTCCCAAATGAATGGTCACTAATAGCCGTGGGAGAGGGCTTTCCACTGTTCTACACCGTACCACAGACTCTATTTGGCAGCCATGTGGAATATCGAGTCAACTTGGCTGTGACTCCACTGGAAAACAAGTGTTGCTGGATAGTTTTACAGTGAAAACTTAGTGTCTGATATTTCCTCTCACTGTCTTGGGGCTGTGAATTACAACAAGCAGGGCAGAATACCACTCCCTTGAAATGATTACTCACTCTAAAATATTCAGTGCAAAAGTATAAATGCAAGCTTTAATAAAACAGACGTTTTCTTCATTTCTACATCTGTTCTGAGACTTGGAGATAACTGCAGGCTTTAGTGTCTTTAAACAGTTAGGGGTATAAGCAGAAAATAAATTGGAACACTTAATGCAATAACAGCATGTCATATATATTATCTGAATGTAATCCCGCTCCGGTCACCGCACTGGACAGCATTCTGCTGATCTAAGCTTTATGATGAGAATTATAGCATATTACACATGTCATTAAAATTACAAAGACATCTGTTGTTATTGGATTAGTACAAACACCCACCGCCTGCCTTTGTTTGCTTTTATTGTATAAACCACATTTAAAAATTGACCGCTGAAATCTGGTTGTTATGGGCCGCATCTTCCATATGCTCTCCTTCACGCATCACATTTAATGTGTGAAAGAACAAAGCCTTTAGATGATTCTTTACTTTCAAAGCAAAACTACAAGCTAAAATTCAAGTCAAGTAATGCGTATTACTTAAAATCTGACTTTATATCTGTTACCTACTCTAGATGACCAGATCTATACACAGGTCCTTCTTGTAGCTAGAATATACTATTTAAATTATCTTTCATTAATAGCCGAAGAGTAATAATCAATCAATAACAGATGGAACAAATAAATAATTATGGTTCCCATGAGGTATGGGAACCATAATAATGGGAGTATATGAATAGTTTTTAAAACATTGAAACTGAATTCTTTGCATTACTGAATCTGAAATTACAGTGGAGAAATGAAGTTAATGTGTCAGGTTAGATAACATGTATAGGTAGAAACAGGGACACCGGCACTCCAAATGCAGTTGAAATGCGTCTATTTATTGACGTAGATGCAGCATATCACACTGGTGCAACGTTTCGGGGTCTCGCAGGATCCCCTTCCTCCTAGGTCAGATAACATGCCAGTGACATTGTCCGTAACTGTACCTCGATTTCTTATTTTGAGTGAACAAAAACAACAGCATAAATCTCACTAGTTGTAGCTAGCTTTTGTATTTGTGTTTTTGCCTTTTTTTAATAAATAAATATGCAAAAATATTTTAGCTGTACTGTTCCTAGCTGTGTAGATTAGAAGCAAGCTTTTGACGTCTTTCAAAGTCATACTGGTACCTAATAGGACTGATGATGATAATGATGATGATTTTGACAGAGTGGCAAAGGAAATACTAGGCAGTCTTTAGGGGATCTGAAGTTTTAAAAAATTTTTAGGAACCCCTGCTCTATGATGTATGAAAAGGTAAGTGGTTTTGCAGCTTTTGCTCTGAGGGGCTCTGTACTTAATTTTTCTGGATTGAAGTGCCATCACCATACGGCAGAGGTCACACCTTTCATGTTCAGTGGTAGAGGAGGATAAAACATCTTGTACATGGACGGACCCTTTCAAGAAAGCCCCATAATGGTACAAAGCAGTGTAACCACGAATCTCCACAAATGGCTTCACAGCTCTGATTGTCCAAGAAGCTGTCACTTGAATGACAGCGACTTGTGCATCTCCATTTTTTAGCCAGTGGCTATTATCTGTTGTGCAGCTACAAATTCAAACATGTTCTCCCCATATGTAGAGTTTATCTAAATGTTCTGTAAATTATTTCACGCTCAATATATCTGTTGCACAAAATGTTGCTTTAGGCACTGTGTTAATCCACTAGTACATTTAATATAGGAGTCATGTATGTCTTAAAAGAGGTTTTTAGTTTAGTGTGTTTTTGGAACATTATTATAATGGGCAGTTGTTGGCATTTCTGACACTTCCAATATCCATACTGCAGTTGATTGACTAAACCTCTCAGATGTTGTAGAACGTAATAATGCTAATCACTCTCACTTGCTATGACTTTAAGCCAAGTTTGTTACACCACACCTATAAAATTTCCATCAAAGATCATTAAATAGAGAAGCCTATGTTTCTGTGGATTTTGTATTAGCAGCTTTATATTGTTTGGTCTGTTTTGCCACCAAATCACTCATATTTTAAGCACAGCGCAAACTGTTGGCGCTATATAAATCCTGTATAATAATAATTAAAATATATGTATATGTTTAGCACTTTCACTACTAGATCAGTAAACACACAATACAAGGTATTTCTGAAAAGCTCCTAATTGCATTCAAATGTAAAATTAGGCCTAATGTTAAGTGTAAGTGGCCAGATATATACTGTATGATGGCAGTCACCTGATCTGGCAGTTTTTAGTCAGATCAGGAGATGACCTCAGGCTTTGTTCTGCACCAGACACCTGCTATCCAACCATTCTCAGAGAAGGCTCTATCAGCCAAGGTAGAAAACCTTACCTAATTCTCATTGTTCCCCATGAGATAGGTGGCACGGAATGCTGCTCACTCCAGCGCTCTCCCCGCTTCACTGACAGAAATATGTATGCTCAGCCTTGCCAAGGGCACCTTTTTGTAGCATTCAGCAGCACTCTGCAGAAAGTGTAGCCTGAGCAGGGTCTGATTGTGCCTGCATATCCAACCATCCACTTATGTCTGTGAGTACCTGTTAAAGTAGTTCAGTCAGTTCCCTAGAAATGCTAACACCATAAAACATATCCCAGAATCTCATGAATTCTATTCTAAAATATGGCAATCCCAGATTTTCATCACTGAAGCCTGTAAGCACACACATCTACAGTCATCCCTCCACTATAATAACCACTTATACAGAACATTTTGAGGATTACAACAGGTCTTAAACTTAGCTTTAAATATAATGACAATGTGTAAATAAGGTTATGTTTAAAAACTTTGTTTGTCCCGTTGATTGGAAAAAGATTTGAGGGAAAAGCCACCTACTGAGCTTAATGGAAACCTGCCCTGGGAAAACACCTGACTCTTACCTTATTTTTCCTTTTTAGAAAGCCTTTATTTTATCTGTGCTTTTGTATGTGAAAGTTCTTGGTCTACTTAGTGCTATGGGCACTGGACTACTACCCAGACTGCCTCCATTATATACAACTTTCTTACATGTAATAACTAATTTCAGCTTTACATGTTACAACTGCATCGTGTTTTGGGTTTTCCTGGCAAGACTCTTGGATTAGTCATTGATTTTGGACTTTTCCATAGAAAATTATATGCGTCCTTAAAGGAGAACTATGGGGGTCTATTTTTTTACCCCATAGTTCTCCTTGGGTTAATGGGAGGACACAAACTAGCGTCCTCCCGTTACCCTAAGCTCAGTATACCGCGAGCTACAGCTCGTGGTATACTGAGACGCCGGAGCGGATCCCGACATCGATGTCGAGATCCGCCCAGCTGCGTGAGTGACAGCTGGCTCTGCCTATCTAGAGGCAGAGCCAGCTGCACCCGCCCCCTCCCCCGTCCGTTCCACCAGTCAGCGCTGGCGGATCGGAGCGGGGAGGGGGGAATCCAGCCCCTCCCCTGTCACGGCAGATAGCCGTGACAGGATCGAGAGGTGAGCGAACGCCGGTATCTGTTCGCTCACCTCCACTCACTCCAGTCTCACTGTCACAGGTCGGCTAGAACTATGAGGTGAGTGGAAATCACTCATCTCATAGTTCTCCTTTTAAAGCAATGCTAATAACAGGGAGCAGTTGCAGATCATTTAATGGATGTACAGATATTGTAGTTATAAAGCAATACCTATAACAGAATTTCTTAAAGCAGATACTATGTATTGAGATGGCAATCCCTGATGTTGCAAAGGAGGGTTTCACATACAGGAGGAGAATACATTCTCCCCAGTGGAGAGACAGAAATAAAAATCTGACAAAAACTTTAGCTCTATTTAAGACCAAAAAAAATTGATGCAATGGCTTTAGGTGGATGCACAGTGTAGATAGGTAGTACATGCAGCATTTGAAAACTTGACCTAAAACTTATGTAAAACCAAAAGCACAAATGTTATTTATCGCAGCATACCAATTCTTAGATGCGGTGGCTGCATTATTTTTTTTAGCCTTTTTACCTGGTTATCTGGTCAGTAAGTATTATTTTTCAGCTACCTTTTAATAGACTAGGCTGATTTAAAAAAAAAAGTAGCGGGTAGAGAGTTGAGACAAACCATTTACATTGTGCTTACAATGGTGAGCTTTTATTCATGCATGTAAAACATTTATCCCAAAAGGAAAATATAATCTGTTGCTCTAACTGCTTAGAAAGTGTGAGCTGGATTGTGGACTAAATTTGTTAGTCCAGTCCGTCTAAATTTGCTAGTGCATCTAAAGCTTCCATCTCCACAGGTAGACAATGCTGCTGTCCATGGGTGGCTCTGTTGCTTCTGCATAGAGTGGGGCCACCCTAAGATATGAAATGTGTTACTGGCCGGATCACCAGGTGAAAATAAAGGAAGAAAAGGAAACTAATGCAGCCACTGCATTTAAGGAATGATAAGCTGTGATATATGAAGTTTTGTTTTTGGGTTTAGATAGTTTTGGCCAGATGGTGGAAGCTGGAGAAGGACTCTATTATTGAGAAAAAAGGAATCAAATGGTGTGAAGTGCAGTAGACTCTTTCCTAGGGTGACAAATGGTAAATCCAGCATTTATCCCACAGCTGGAAGTGAAACAGGCCACTACCGATAATGCCTCTGCTCACATGAGTCACAGCAAAGAATACAGCCATCCTGAGCATCTGAAAGTGATCAGCTTTTTATAGTCACTTTTTGAGTTCAATTAGCTAGCATGCCCACCCAAATTGTTGTAGTCTTGGCAGTCGGACCATTTTCATAATCGGGACCATGGTGTTAGTATTCTCTTAGCTAACTGTCCATGGAGTGCTAGTCTGTTTTCTTTGGAATTACATGCCTTGTTCCTTTGTTTGAAAGGTGTCCAGAAGTGATATTAAACCAACAAACTGTTTTACATAATACTTTTAGACTGTGGAAATTAAATTAATTTTGGTTACAGAACATGCACCTAATCTCTTTTTTATTGATGATTTTTCCAGGGCCATCTAACCATCTAATAGATGTGTAAGCCTCATGCTGAGGCCTTGCTGCTCACTTACTAATCTCACTAAAGAAAAGTCTCTGTTGTGTTTAGTCCATCAAACCATAAGAGCATGTTCCATCTGCGTAATTTAGGAATTTTTTTTATTGAGTGGGCAGCTAGAAGGTGCCTTAAAGGGGCGAAGGGGGTTCTTCACAGTAAGATCAGTTAGGGTCTGGAACTCACTGCCACAGGCGGTGATTTCAGCAAATAATGTGGAATTGTTCAAGAAACTTTTGGACGATTTCTTAAGGGACCGGAATATACAGGGGTACGGGTACTCCTAGAATGAGATCCCAATAGGTTGGACTTGATGGACTAATGTCTTTATTCAACCTCAAATACTATGTAACCTGTGGTCACCAAACTATATTTTGTGGTTATTGGAGAAAACTTTAAGATCAGTATGTGCTACAGTCTGTACTGTACTGTACTGTATACACCATTTTGCCATTGGACTGCTCTTTCCATTAAACAAAAATAAAATGCAATCTGACCTTCTGAGAATCCTGTGACTTCTCTCAGAGCCCCGTCTACATCCTCCCCCCTTTAGTTCTGCCACTGGATTAACCCGTAAGTGTCCAAATGTAGCCAACCAAAAAAAAATAAAAGATACAAAAAACTATGAATTGTGGAGGTTGTGCTTATCCTGCAGTCTAAACCCATGTGCCTTATGGCTATTACAGTCCTATTTAGTATAAGGAAATAAGGCCTTGCTACCCTGTCAAGTTAAAAATTTCTTTGTAAAACAAAGTGTGGACCAGGGATAATTTCCTCCATTTTCCCCTTGCCATTTGTGCCCTAAATCATATATCAATAGGTTACTGACTATAGCATTGCAGTATTTTATGGTGGGTTTCTCAGACCTTGATCCAAGAGAGACCTGCAGTCAGTAACAGCTTCTGGGCATTACATACTTTTAGACCTGTGATTGTAGCATCTGGCAGAGAGAAGCCTTCCAGCACTGACTTCCTTTGCTGTTTTAAGATGTCATGTGACCAAATACCAAGAGCTGCAAAGAATATTGGTGTTGCAAGATGTTTAAGTTTGTCACAATTAGGGATTAGTTTTTTTTCCTGTTTAGCAAACAAGCGGACTAAATGGGGGTTCACCTGCTTGCTGAGTTGAACCTCCCCCCAGGGGTAAATACTACATTTACCAGCAGGATTATTATTACTACTCATCCCGGCCAGCCTATTCAGCTGTCAACTGGGAGATTTCCCAGGAGACAGATGAATGTATACAAAGAAGAGGGGATGCTGCTGACATCATTGACAGACAAAAAATTGCCATGGCCATATTTGGTCAATGAAGTTATCAGCAAATCTGCCCCTTTGTTTACATTCCAAATTCCAGGAAGGGGAGCTGTCATTTATGGTGAGCAGCTGTTGGGTGAGGACATATCGGCATGTTTTTTTCATGTTGCGGCCAGACAGCGGGCATCATTAATGTAGGCTTGCTTAGAGCACAAAAATAGTGCACCATATTAGTATTGTAACCCTGGCTTGCAGCCCCTTTGATGCAAA
>NW_017306296.1:3202497-3202740 GCF_000935625.1 Nanorana parkeri
GTTGTGGCTGGGAGTTGGTTCCGCCCTCCAGACACAAAGGAGACCCTTTGGAAGCATTTATTTCGTCATGCAAGGCTGTACTGAAATGAATTTTTTACCATGTTTTAGGGACAGACAGAGCTTTCTTTTGGCGGTATTTAATCACCACTGCGGTTTTTATTTTTTACTATATTGAGGAAAAATTACCGAAATTGTTTAAAAAAAAACTGTTTCCCCTATATTCCCCCCCCCCCCCCAACCCCG
>NW_017306296.1:3205951-3257370 GCF_000935625.1 Nanorana parkeri
CCCCCCCCACATAAAATATTACACTCCCCCTTATTAACCCCCCACATAAAATAATATACTCCCGCCTTATTAACCCCCGCCCCACATAAAATAATACACTCACCCCTTATTAACAATAAGGGGTGCTGGCTTCCTGGCCAATCAGCATCGAGGCGGCCAAACCGCATGAAGCCAGCTTCCCGGGAACTCAAGAAGCTGGGCAGTGGGTAATGACACGCTACCAGAAGTACCAGTGTTGGTACTCAGCATCAGCGAGTACCGAAATAAATATCAGTACTCACATGCGGTACAGAAAAAACGCTATCGGTGCATACCTAGCAGAAAGACTGGTCTAGTATACGCCCCATCCTGTAGTTTATTGCAGGCAGCCTGTAGTAGGTGGGGCCTGCTGGGCCCCTCCCACAGGTCAGCACTGGTACGGTACCCAGTGTTGTGGCTTGGTCAATTACATTGAAGCCAAGAGGTGCATTTGGGGTGCCATTCAAATGAATGGCAACGCACCTGCCGTGTTGTAACACATGGTCGGTGCATTGCACGGTGCCGTGCGTTAATCAGTGCGGCCCTTAACAGCCATCCCAGTTTCCCAGGTAGAACCCCAAGAAAATTAATTGCCCACCCTAAATTAGATTTACATCCCTTGTGAAAGTTAAAAGCTGGCAGGTAGCTGCAGAAAAGCAACGGCAGTTCTATGAGTACTGCAGAGCACCATGACAGCCACAGACTAGCAACTTCACAATAAAGCAAATAAAAGACATTTCATTCCTTACCTGGTTATCCATATCTTTAACTATCAGAAGCACTGGGCTGTCCAAAGAAACAAGGTTTCCCCCCTTATTAGCCCCTGCCCCACAAAATTATAATACACTCAACCCCTCCCCCGAGCCTCCTCACCTGTTCATAAAAAAAATGCTGTCTGGAGACGGCAACCCGCTAATGCAGCAGTGCCGTCCGTCCGTTTTTTTTCAACGGGCGGACGGCAACTTGTTAAAGCCTTTTGTTATCACTCCAGGTGGGTTGCCTGGCCCCAGTTAAGGGCTAGTCACCACTGGGAAGGGCAGGAGAACCCAAACATTTCAGCAGCTCTTTTGGGAGTCAGCACTACAGTATAATGTATTGATGTGGGCAACAGTGAGGCAGGTAAACAGCTCCAACTTCAATTTCTGATTCACAGCTTACAGAGTACCTGGGATTACCAAGTCAGTCTATCTGAAACGGTTTTGTTTTCAGTTATGGGTGAGTGCTGCTGAGAAGAATCGGTGACTAAACCAAAAGTTCTAGGTGCAAGATCACTTCCCCAGAATGTTTGACATGACCACATTCACCTTCCCAAGTGTAGGCTCTGCAGTAGTAGAAAATATCCAACAGGAGGAGTGTGAGAAGGCTGCAGAACATAGGTGTGTTTTGGGGATCATGTGTGTCTGGAGGAGCTCTTGTTGCTAATATCCTTGAAAATGCAGGAAATTTGTGCGTGTTCAATCTATCTATTTTCATGCAAATATACATTTTGATTTAGCCAACTTAAATTAAAGCAAATGGTAGGAGAAGCTTGAAAAAAATGAGAAAAACATTATCCCTTTTAATATAACCAGTTATGTCAAACAACTTTGCAAATATAGCATGTAACCTCTGCCAATTCTCACGCTGTAGTCTCATAAATGTGGTTACAGTCCCTAGGCCAGTGTACATATTGCTTTGTTTACATTTAGCCTGACTGTGTCTGCACTCTAACAGCAGATAAGGAGAGAACAACAAGAAAGACATCCTTTCCAACTACCTATTTGATGCAATCCCTTCACTGCCAGGAGCCATAAATGAAGATCCCCACACTGTACTTCTGTACTCCTTGGAGAAACAGGTCTCACACTGGATGAAGTAGGCATTTTCTGCATGGGTTTAGCTTAGATATTCCCAGTGCCTCATCCCAAATGATTTCAGAAAGCAAATTGTGCAGAACAGAATGAATCTTGAAGGATTCCTGATGTCATGCTTACCTTCAGATACTCTAAGCCCTCGTTCACACCTGAACGTTTTGTAGCGCGTTCTACGCGAATCGCGGTAAAAAAACGCTCGGTAAAAAAACGACGGTCGCACATATGCAATACGCCTAGGTGTGAACGAGACCTTATAGTTGGAAGTATACTTCACGTACAAGTTCTTCTACCTACACCTTTATGAAACCATGCTTTGGTGCTTTCCTGGTCCTTATCAATTCAGAATGCTGAGCAAATTTATGCCACTTGAAGTGCTGCTACACAGAAGATTTCAAAAAGCTACTAGAAGGAAAGATAATAAATACATTATGGTTCAATCTAAACTCAAGGCTGGGAGGGATAGGAATATGATAAGTATTTCACATTATTCCTTGCACCAGAAGGCTTCCTCCTGTTTGCTTGGTCACTTCTCTCTGCTGTCCAATCAGTCTTCCCACATCCCGGGAGAGTCAGAGAGCGCCAGCTATCGGAGGAGTGAAGAATCAGGTAAGTACATGTGCTTATTCCTGTCCCCCAAAACAAGCATTTAACCCTTGCAGTTCAGAGAGGGCCCCACTTTAAGCATAACACCAGCCTGGAGTTCAGCTTTAATAATTTCTTATTGAATACATACCTGCTTTGATGCTTTTAAAGCATTTCAATATAAATCCCATAGCTATATTATATAGGGAAATGAAATTAAGTAAAATAACTGTGGAAAAATACCGCCCACACATGAAAGGATGACCGACAGACTGTCCTAAAGATGTAATTGAAATTAGCACATTGCTTGATTTATGAGTATTTCCTTAAATTGTGTTGCTTACGTTAATAAAAAAAAATAAAAAAAGTGATTCATTGTCTGTGTATTCAGGAAGAACAAAGAAGTGAAAGCAGTGTTTGGTGATGTGTAGACAGACATGGCTTTTCAGACGTCTTCCACCACAATGCGAGGGCACCCAGACTTGTGAATCTGCTTAAAGATGAAATGTCATTGCCCTACAATCATAGTGCTGTATTATGTCACACATTCAGGCCCTGCATGGATAAAATGGCAAAACGCTGTCAAAGCAGAGGATTGTTTTATAGAAAACAAGATTCCTCTTGTGTCCACAATCTTGAATGGAATTAGAAGATTATGAATTGGCAGCGTAAGAGAGGAACACAAAGAGGTCTTGGAATTACACTGGACGTCTCAGTTCCTCCAATTTCCTTTCAGGAATAAAAACTTGCAAGCTATTAATATGAAAACAGGTGAGCCTTGTTTCAAGATTCAGTCAGATAAAATTTTAATAAATGTCTGTTATTTTTATAATAGGAAAATTTTGTTGTTAATATGTCTGAAAGAAAAATAACAAAACAGAAAAAAAACAAAAGACAATGGAAACATACTTCCAGGAGAATTATCTCTGTCCTCTCTTGCCTTCACCCCAACACTCATTGCATGGCAAAAATAGTATAGTACACCAGTGGATAATATGGAAAGGATGAAAAAAAGGGTATGATAAAATCTTAAAATTGAGCCCAAGGATTGAATCCCCACAAATGTGTGAGTGAGTTTGCCATAAAGTGTATGTAAACCCTAACAATGAACATTTTTATTTTCTCCCTTTTGTTCTGTACACTATGCCAATAAAAGTGTTTTGTTATAGTTGTTCAGTAAGTGCAGAAAATACCTGTTGATTTTGTCACAAATTCAGATCTGTCCTGTTTACTGACTACAAAACACTTCATCACTATGTTGTAAAGATTAGGAGAATAGGAGGGAAAATATGTCACGTTATGTCCTGTTGCTGTAATGAAGAAATCCTGAAGGAGCTTTAATCATTCCCCACGCTATTCAAAACTAAACAAAAAGTTTTGAATACAGGTGTACTTTTTTAAAATATTCTTTATTTAAGATTTTCACAAAACCCAGAGCAGTAGATAGAGGAAACAGTGGTCATGTAGGAGATTTAAAAGTGCAATAGTTTGTTCAGGCAGGGTGGCATAAACCTGTGTAGATCTTAACATTCCATTAAATGCAAGACAGAAAGCTCAGCAACCTTGGCACTGGGGGGCATTGTTTCAGTTTAAGGTTGAAATGGGGTCTTTATTATTTTTGGATAAGCACAGAAAAAAGAAGAAGGAGAAAAGAAAAATATGTATCTGGGAGGGGTAGAGGGTGGATAGAAGTAGGAGGAAAGGGCAAAAAAAAGGAGGGAGAGGTCACTACTGATGTTTTTCCAGCCCATATTCCAGAACTTATTTGGGTAGGGGGGTCAGTAGTAGACTGTCAGTAAATGCTTGTTTACTGACAGGAGCAGAGAAACACAATTGGAATCTTCAACATCGTAGCCTGTGGATTCCTGTGCGCCGGTTCCTAGACCTTCTAGCCAGGAGCATGCACTCATCACTTCTTTGAAAGTCCCTCTTTCTCAGGACTACATGTCATATGTTGGCAAGCACCACTGCACAATCGCTCCTTGTTCAGCCCGCTCTGGCTGCCTGTACATGTTGGGAGCACTCATGAACAGGTGGCTCTATAGGACCCTGCAAGGATCAGTCTTCCGCAAACAGGAAGGTGGGGACAACAAACAGGGGTGCAGACTAAAAAAGAAGCCCACTCAGGATTTTCCACTTTTGCATTCAAATTGGAGGAAACACCTCTATATATTTGTTCTGTGTATCTATTCACACAGCATACCAAAAAATATATATATTTAAAAAAAAATATTACTTATCTTTTTAGATGTTTTATTGCAGCAGACAAGATGGCTGAATTTAAGTTTATCTGAGCACCTTCACAGTGATCTGTCTTAATAGGAAGACTTTGGACTGACATTTTTGGATTGTGTTTCTCTCATTTACTTTATTCCCATACAATGAACCCCCTCAGCCCCTCCTAACATTACAAAGGAAGTAAAAGCAAATTTTAACCCTTAAATTAAAACTGCATTTTTTTTAGCTTATTCTATGTAAATGGGAAAATGTAACAAATATAAAATAGGTGTTATCCCAATCTGGCTGCAAAAGTGGAAATCCTTTTGCCTGTCTTCCTGACTGTGGCCCAAAGGAGTTCTGACTCTGTAGAAATCTTTTTGTAACCCATGAGTAACTTGCACATAACTTCTGAAGCCTGGAAGCAATGTTTTCTTGTCAACCATTATGATGTTCACCATTATGATGTTCACATAGAACCAATAGCATTTATTTAGCCATGGGGCCACATTAGTTGAACGTAGACTACATTTATACGATCTGCAGCCTTAAGCCAACCAATAGTTTGGATTGCATATTCATTGGATTACCCAGCTGAGGAAAATTATTGTGCTTGCTCCCTCATGTTGTTACGGATCACTTTATATTTTCTGATTAAACCTCTCATTGGAAAGATTTGAATATGAAACATCACATTGACCATAGTGATTGAAGAGTATAATAGCCACAAGCTGACATGTTGGCAACATGTTCTGCTTCTGTGCCAACATAAAATACACAGCACTTTGTATGGGTGGATTATTATTACTGACTCTGGTTAATTAGGCCTAAGGGTGATGTACAGATAATAACATTGTTTTAGTGGCACACAGCCATTAGAAGGATATATTCATGTCGGTCACAAGCTGTCCCCGTGTGGATATTTCGCACGGACTTTATAGATAGTTGTTTTTTTCTGCGAAATGTTAGCTGTGTCCACCACACTGTATTACAAAAACATTCATGCAAAAAATCCCTTCTAGTAGTAGAAAGGATTTCTGGGTAATGCTGTTTTTAAGTGAATGCAACAGCCAAGTGTTAAAAATAAATCAAGGCTTCTGCTGAACTAAACCATTTACTTGACTCAGGGCCCTTTCAGCCTCTTGCCCCTATCAGCATGGGGCTGGCGATTCTGGTGAGCTTGTGGAGTGAATTTTCTGGAGTACAAAATTCCCTTAGAAAGACTTAGGTATTGACGTTTAGTAATGCCCACTGGGTGGGACATTCACTTACAAGCCAATCATTAAAAAATGGCCTCACTGAGAATTTTTTTTACCCTTATGAATAGTTTTTTTGTTTCCCAAGTTTCATGGAAAATTTCCCTTTAAATAATGCATGCACTTATGCAAAAGCTATCCTATACCACCCCCTTAATAAGTGACAGTTTGTGGCGCTTTATTGTTTTTACTTTTATATATATATATATATATATATATATATAACAAACCCTGGGTGCAGAAATACCTTTAGCTGACCATTGTGAAAAAAAGCACAACTTTATTTAGATTCCTTATTTAGATTTTCACCCTACTTTGCTGTTCAAGTATATGTAAATGAGATGTATTGGCTTATCTCTGCAGTGTTCCCTAGTGTGTTGAGAGGGTCCAATTGAACTCTATAGTAGAAACCACTATATGCAAGGGAGAGATGTGCAGCAGGAATGCAAACAAAGCTGGGACTCTGGACAGGCAGCAGCTGTTGGATCATTGTATGCCTGCATCTGGTGTCTGTAATATATTGTGTAGTTGTGATGAGGCGGATGAGAGGGGTAATATAGGGCACTGTTTGTAAAAGTGCCCTACCTGCTGAATGCTTTTAATTTGCACCCTACCTAAACCCCTAAATTAGTCTGTCTCCTTATCTGAGCTCACTGTAGACCTGCCCACCCATGATGCAGTATGAGATACTGATGACTTAGCAGTATAATGTGACTAGAGGCTGCAGTTCAAATGTTGCTTAGAGTTGCGCTTCAAAAAACTGCACTACCCATAATTGATTATTTTTGGTGAGCTAGAGGAGTTTGCTGGGACAGGTACATGAAATGATTTTGCCAATAGGGGTTGCAATATTTTTATTATCCATGCTCATTTCTTATATATATGTGTATGTTTCTCTAGGAAACACATTTCGGATTGCGGCCTACTTCATCAAAAGATGGGTCAACATTCGTTGTGTGGTAAAACATCAGTATCGAGGTACGGTAACTGTTCTTTTCATAGATCATATGTGGTCTGTTAAGTCCTCCTAGTAGAAAAGTCTACCTGGGTGTCACTTGATGCAATAAGGGCAACATCACTTCCAGCAGCAAACAGGGGATCATATATGGCTTGCTAGCAGCAAATCAGAGGATGGAGATTCTGGAGGGAATAATGTATACTGCAGCTATCCAGCTGCAGCTATGCAGCTGTACACTGCAGCTATCTGCCATACTGTCTTATGATCTGCAGTTTGTTGTTGAAAGAAGTTGCTCTTTAGAGGAGTAATTGGTGGTGGTGACATGCACTGACGAAGACACAAATCCATAGAATCCAGTGTACTACTTACAACCATAAACCTTAATGCTAATGGGTGCCAAGGTGAGGAAATGACAGATGACCCCGTCAAAAAAAAAAATCTGTAAAAGCAAAGTGTGGCCATCTCAATGCAAATGCAACGTTTGGAGCCATTGAGGACCCAGGGACTAAGGACACAAGATTTAAAAATCCAACTATGTGAATGTAGTATATAGGTCTAAAAAAAACTCTCCGACAATACCCCTAGCTGGGTAACCAAATACACAGCATATATCCAACAAAATATAATGCTTTAATATAGAGCTAACCTTATGGGGGTGTGTCCACCCTTATCAAATATGCTTATAAGAAACAACCTCTTTAAACTGTGGTACCATTTCCCCCAGGGCTCCCGATAGCGTATACACTGATTGACAGTGTATACTCTATTGGTAGCCCTGAGGGAGATGGCACCACCGTTTAAAGAGGTTGTTTATTATAAGAAGATTTAATAATCCCAAGCCAGCTAATTACCAAGCTAGAAGGACACACTCACACATCATTATTCAACAGACAATTAACATATATAAATACTAAATTAAAAACGGAAAATGCATCAAAAATCTTCATTGACATTCAACCCACTGGTATACCATAGGATATCTTAACATTGCAACATCCATTGTACCACAAACGTGAGTGCCATCGAGCTGAAGTACAAATAAACTATGCCCAGCACTCCCAGGATACAGGACACATGCTGAGATAAAGGGGAAGGGCTTATAAGACACCAAACAAACAGGGTGGGGCAAAGAAATGGGGTGAAACGCAAAGTAGAATGCAGATCAGATCATACAGAAATAAGCCTGGTAACTATGGCAAAGAAAAAAAGGATAAAGAATAAACAAATAATCTTTGAAATGTAAATGATTAATGAAACAGTAATAAAGCAACAATAATACCAAACCTAAAAAGCAACAAGCAAAAGAACAAAACTAAAACCGATACAAAGGTAGCTTCAACAAGCAAGCAACATAGTAAATCCTAAATAACAGGTGGAATATGTATCAAATATCATCAGTGGCATAATGTAAGTCACTGGTACACAAAAACCATACGATCTCCACACCCACTGTTCCCACCATCATAATATGCACTGACTTAGGACTCATGGGCCTTTGTTTTCATCTGGGCTTCTTTTCTACCAAATGCAAGTCAATGGCAATGGAACAGGTTGGAACCGAGCAGGCTATAGCAACACAAAATGCAACTCAGAAGCACCTGGAATCATACTGTACTTGACTCATGTCTGCATACGTAAACCCATAGGATGGCATCTAATGGATTGTTGTAAAAACTGTTAATATGCAGTCATCCTTCAGGAAATTTGGTTGAATGAGCTAAACTAAGTAAAATGAGCTCATGAGACCAGTATTTTCCAACCAATCATAATGTTGCAGTAAATAACGTCTGGGATATTGATGGACACTTGGCAGGTCATTCTGACTCCTGCCATATGACCTTAAGCAGACAAGCATAGGTCACACTTCGTAGTTGTGGGTGCTCAGAATTAAATTCATACAGTATATGCTACAAGTCATCTTTTACTATGGTATGGTATATCAGTCCCTTTGGGTCCTGTTGATAAAAGATGACAGGCTTGTTTTCTCATCTTACTTTTCAGTTTAGTTGCATGTTTCTAATGTTATTGTTCCTAGAAACATGAACATATCAACTTATATGAAAGCACCAGCTCGGTGGCATTGATGTTACTTTAAATACTGTACATTGTAACATAATACGGTTTGTCTATTTGTACACTCATATGTCATACTGCAACTGTCATTCAACAATGAAAGGTAATTTTATCTTTTTGGAACTGCTGTTTTTTTGGGTTTTTTTCCTTGTCGTTGGTATTGCGTGTGACTGCTTTGTTGAACATGATGTGGTGAGAACCATTCTTGACAGGCTATAGATCATTGTAGCAGAATGTGCATATTTCTAGTGAAAAATGCCCCCAAAAAAGAAGATATTTGGCTTACTGAGACAGAAGTATGAACTTTGGATACTTCAAATTGAGTTTCACCTGAGATAGATTTCACCCTTCAGGATATATCAGCTGGTCAGAGGCAGCTAACGCATTTTATAGCAAGTCACTGAACCTGTGAAACGTGAGTCTACATTGTTCCCATTACTGGTCAGATGTAACTTAATACCAGCCTTTAGGTGGTGTTATCAAAAGGATTGTTTTTTCTCAGGCTGTAGCGTGGAATTTATAATCATGTGATGCCGCAATGATAATTATGTAGCGTTTCTTTTTGAGTAATAGAATTCTAGAGTTCTTTTCGGTTCCTGTTTGTCTGCATATACAAAGCGTGTGTAAATCACCCTATTTACTTGGTTAATCAGCTTCATTAGAACTGGTAGCTCGGAGCTTAGGTCAGAGACTAAATTATATAGCGAGGTATCAGTGTGATCTGCTCATGATCTCAATAACACTAGCTAGATTTTCTGTAAGACGTGAAATGTATTTGATCTCAATTTGCATTCATGTGTTAATCAGAAGCGATGCCTATTTGATCATAGTGATGCTATTTTGGGCTGATCAGTCCAAAAGGTTAAAGTTGAACTTCAGGAAAACAGCTAAATTCACAGATGACATACATATAAGAGAGCTGTTTTATCTGCTTAAAGAAGAACTCTAGAGAAATATTTTATGAACCCTTGTAGTGGGGCTACCCCCACAACAGCAAGGGTTAAGTGCTTGTTTTGGCCAAAGAGGAAACTAAACGTCTATTCACCTGATCCTTGGAGCCAGCTTGCTGTTTGACTGGTTCTTGGAGCCTCTCTTCCCCTCAACTGCAACGGTCTGAGGGCTGTGAGGCATCCCACCCTATACACAATGTATAAGACATGAGGACACCGAGGGGCATAACATCGCTGGAGCAGAGGAGGAGACAGACCGAAGGGAGTGCTGTCACAGCCAGCCAGCTCCAAGGAGTTTCTTATTTTCTTCCTTAGATCAAAACAAGCACTTAACAGTGCACTGCAGGGGTAGCCCCACTACAAGGGTTAATAAACAATGTCCCTGAAGTTCTCCTTTAAGAGTTGTAATTCTGTCCATCTATTTCTGAGATTTATACAGCTTTGGCGCACAGCCCTGTCTGGCAGTTCAGTTGTTCCAGTCTGAGCTTTGCTGTAGCATGGACAACAAGCAGCTGATACCAAGTCATATTTAGGGACTTGCACTGCTTGCATTAAAAAAAATAGGGCTGTTACTGATTCAAATTTTCGTGTTCGATTTAATCGAAATTTTTTTTAATCGATTAATTTCGATTAATTATAACGCACATACAGATCCAACTACATTGGCCTATACACATACAGCACAGCAATGAAGTAATACAATTAACTAGGATTGCACTAATCCAGCACGTTATTAATCTCACCTGCCCCACTCAATATGGCCGCCGCTTGAGTGGGGCAACTCAGAATAATAACGTGCTGGATTAGTGTGATCCTAGTTCATTTTATTACTTCATTGCTGTGCTGTATGTGTATAGGCCAATACCTTGGCTGGCGCTCGTGCAGAAAGTTTCTTGGGCAAACTCACCGGCCCAAGTGGCTCCGTCGGCTAACAAAGGGAAGGGGGAGGAGTCAGGTGACGTCACAGACATCGACGTCGCCGGACTCCTCCCCCCTTCCCTTCGTTAGCCGACGGAGCCACTTGGGGAAAGGGGGAGGAGTCCGGTGACGTCGATGTCCGTGACGTCCCCGGATCTCCCACGGGACTCCCGGAAGGCGGCAGAGAGGTGAGTATTTTCATTAGCGATCAAAAAAAATGTAATCGATCAAAACGATTCATCGAGAAATTATTCGTTAAATTGCACAGTCCTAAAAAAAAAAACCACTTAAAGTGTATATCCACTTTTGCAGTTACATTTTCAAAAGCCCCACTGTATGTTTGTTATATGTTCCCATTAACAGAACTAAAAATAATAAAAAATATATATACTGTATATTTCTCACCTTTTCTAGTTGTTTCTTTGGAGCAGGTCTTTGGACAGACTGCAAGCTACTTTGAAATTTCAAAGTGAAAGTGGAGGGACACAGTGGGGACATTTCCCTCATTAACGTATAATGCAAAACATAACCCTGCTTGTTAGCAGTAGATACATTAAAAAAACCAGAGGGTTTAATTCTGCTTTAAAGTGCAACTTAAGCCAAAACTTTTTTTATTTAGTTTTGGATAGAGTGGAGAGGGATTAGAACACTTGTCAGGGTTTTTATTGCTGCCTGTGTCTATTTGTCCTGGTAACCATTATCACTGGAACGTAAAAGAAATTCCAAAGTTTTGGGTTGATTTCAGAACAGGAATTGATGGAAAATCTTCCGGTGGGAGCACAAGTTCTGGTTACTCTGCTGACCACCAGGAATTTCCTTCTCTTTGGAGGGGTTTCCTCTCCTTTCCTGTTGTGGCTATTGGACAAGAAGTAGAGGGAAATATTCCCAACAGGACACAGATGGCAAAGAAAAATAAAACTGACAGGGGTTATAACCCGCCCTTACTCTATCCAAAACTAAAGTGTTGGCTTCAGTTTTACTTTAATAACATGACTTCATCTCTCACCAAAGAAGAGCTTGTAAACAACACTAAAATAACAGCTCCGCCACTTTGCTGCTCACCGGCCACTTGAAGTATAAGACAATTCGGGTGTGGGAAGACCTGCTCCATCCATCCATTCCACACTGTGGTTCCTTTTACTGATTCATACATCACTACAAGAGTATGAAGACATGGGCTGGTGTAAATATATAGTATATATGCTCTTCTTTATCACAATGGGCTATTGTTTTGCCTTGTGGTGATACAGCCACCTAACATACAGTTGCAATACATACATGTTTTTTGTGTACCTGTTAAAGAAATGTATTCTGTTTAGGTGGACTAGTGATTCACACACCTGTGCCCTCACAGCAAGGAAGATCACTCGGCTTCTTTTCTGGTTCAGTTTTACTTCTTGGGTCACCATCTTGCTAAATGATGAGGAGGAGTGATTGGGGAATTCATAAAAACTGGAGCAGATAGAATCTAGAGAAGTCCCCCATGGCAACCAATCAGCTTCTTTGTTTCCTTCTCAAAGCTTAACTGAACAAACTGAAAAGAGAACCTGATTGGTTGCCACAGACAACTGCTACAGATTTTGTATGCTCCAGTTTTTATGAATTCTCCCCATTGTCCTGTAGGCCGACAGGAAGAGATATGGGAAGAGCTATTGTTGAGCCAGCAAATAGGTATCACCTTTCTGGCTGTGCAGTGTGATAAAGCTATACAATGAATGAAGTGTCTATTTAAATTGAAAGTCTTTTGACAAATAAAATAGTAGGACATATGCTTGGAGAGTTGCTTTAATCTTACATAGTTACATAGTATTTGAAGTTGAATAAAGACACAGGTCCATCGTGTTCAACCTTTAATCTGAGGATATAATGCCTGTCTACTGGATAATGCCCCATGGCTGTCGACATTGTGTTCTCTGCCCATTCCAGTCAGTCAGCAAAATTGCTGGATGGGCAACATATCTATGGATACCTTTACTTAAGAAAAAAAAATCTAAATATGTGGTAGCATGTTTTTAGCCTTTGCCTTTCAGCAAATTTTTTCAGTCCCAAAATTTGTCAACAGTAAGCATGTATCAGTTTTCATGCTATATTGTGACTTAAGGCATTACAAGCAAATTCTTAAGATATATTCTTAATCTGACATTTGTTATGTTGACAATCGTGCTGTCAGTGGAGATTTTTTTTTACCCTTAAAAAAAAGCGATAAACTCTTCTGTCAGCGCGCAGATGTTCCAAAGTGATGGTAATCCGTGCGCTTCACGTCCAGGATTGCTTGGCAGTTTTGTAGAAGCAGTAAAGACTTCCCTTATTGTAGAAATGTGTTAAGATACATTTTTGATCATTATAGGATGATTTCACTTTAAAATATTAAAGAGATAAACAACCTAACAGTTTCTTACATGTGAGATCTCTTCATGTGAATTTCTTGGGTCTCCCCATCTGCTGTGGCCATTATGAGGGGTTCCCACTCTTCCTGTTGAAATGTATTGAGTTCAAATGTTGGAGTATGTAACAGTAAATAAAAGTAATTCACCGGCACACACTTGAAGGGTTCTTAAAGCGTGTCACTGTCGCTCTGATGAAGGATCCCTGTGCGAACCCAAAACATTAGCACCGTATGACAGTATGTGACATTGGGTATTGAAAAAACATATCAATACTTTAAAAACCCTTCAAGTGTGTGCCGGTGAATTACTTTTATTTACTATTAGTGTTTTGCACGGCGCCATCCGTGTGGTCTCCTGGGCACCACATAAACCTTGTGGTTTTGAGACTGTGGCAGTGTGAATGGGATTTGGACTTTGTTGGGACAAAAAAGGTTGGAGGGAACACCCAAAAGGTCCATAGGACTTATAATTATGGCAAGGACATCTTATTGCTGAAGTATCCAAAATATATAAGAAGCCAATGGCTGGCTTAGCCCACTAGGCTCTACCTTTTAATACAATATAGATATCAAATGGGCTTGTCCTTTAATAGGAACATGCAATAATCTATCATTTAGATGGAAAGATGTGAAAAAACCCCACAAAGAATAAAAAAATGTATAAATCTCTGACTGGGTGGCAGGATCAGCGACAATTGGTGTGCAGGCCACCAGTGTTTGAGAACCATCATCCTAGAGTTCCACTAGGACATTGTGAACAAACCTGTTTTCATTCCACATCATGGTGTGCTTAGAAAACATGCAATGTTATGTTGTGATATGTGTTACAGCCCCGAGATTCAGGAAGATTTATAGAATTTGAAAGAATGAAAGAAAGAAAGAAAGTGACACTAAACTCAGGTGTTAAATTTAAAAAAAAAATAATTGAAGTACCATTAACTATTAACATAAATGTATCTTATTTGTGTATCACTCAGCTGTAGATCCTCAAATCCTCTCTGAATTGGTTAATAGTTGTATTTGAATGTATGAGTTTAGAGTCACTTTAATATTGAATACACTATTTCGATAAGACAATACACATTAAAGACCTAAGCTGTATGTGTTTACTGGGCCATATACAAATAAACTAATGAATAATATATTTTATAATCTGTGTCTTTGTACAGAGCTTTATGTATTTCCAGACAGATTAGTGGTGTGTGCAAGTCAGCTTGAACCTTGTCCCAGTACATATGATGCTCAGGCTATTAAAGCTGCCAGCAAGGTGAGTAAATGCCAAATGTGTTATATATGTATAAGCATATCTTTAGTCAATTGAAGTGTATGCCCTAATAATGAACTTTTTTTAAAAAATATTTGTTCCCTTTTATTCTGTTAAATATACCACTGAAAGTGTCTTGTTTTATCTGATAAGTGCAAAAAACCTCTTGACCATGTCAGAAGTTCAGGGCTGCCCAGTGCTCAGTTGCTGTGTTATCTCAAGGAGTCTAATTAGCCCTCCTAGTTGATATTTTGGGACTACACTATAATTAGCCCTTTCTTTATGTTGTAAAGAATTGGACAGAAGGTGGGTTCAAGTAGTTTAGCAAAAGAAAACTGCAAGGCTGACACCACTCAGTCCATAACAATGCTGTCTATTGTCAGCCCACAACAGGAATTAGGAGCTGAGTGCAGTCTCCCTGTTCTGGCTATGCCTGTGCAGTACATCCCTATTGATTTTTATGAGGCTATCCCCCGGTGGGGAGACAGAGGTAGAGCCAATAGAGCCATTTAAGTAAATAGGGACGTACTGCACAAGCACGGCCAGAAGAGAAAGCCTTTTGTTGCAGGATGTAAACAAACAATGGAAGCCAGGTGCATGTGAGATAGGGACCTTAGATTGTAAGCTCCTTGAGGGCAGGGACTGATGTGCATGTGCAACTATGTAAAGTGCTGTGTAAATTGTCGGCGCTATATAAATACCTGTAATAATAATAGGCTGCCTGCAGATCCTTGGCGACATTGATCACTGGGTATTCTTCAGGTCTTGGATTGCAGCAGGGTTGTTTACTGCAGATTGCCTCTGCCTGTCCTGATGTCTCTCCAGATTCCTCTGAGTGGCATCTCTTAAATTCTGTGGGATGACAAAAAGAATCCAAGTTGGAGCATACATAATGACTCCATCCAAACTAACCAATGTGGAAATTAAAATTCCATCATGAAGTTTCCATATACAATTTCTATGTAATATTCTATACCTTATGTCATGTGTCCCATGAACCAAGGATGTTTCTTTATCTCTGGGACGGTAATTCTCTTTTTGGAATCTTTTTTTGCAAAAACTCAAACAGTATTTAAAGCAGATCTAAAAACAGAAGATGTAGATGTTAGGTACAATAACAAGAGGAAACATATCCAAATGACATCATAATGCAAAATCTTACTATATGCTTTATGTATTTAGCTATCTGGTCTGAAAGCCAATAATTTATAATTAAAAAAATAGTACCAAGAAGTTTAGAGGGCAAACTCTTCCATGGTGACCTCTGATCTCTGGTGTTCTGAAATGCACAGTAGTCAGGACATGTGTCTTTGGCTCTATCGCAGGATACGTCTACACAAACAAAGATTAAAACAAATTAAATTAAGCTGTTCAGGAGGAAAGTTAGCTACATGATGTTTCACATATACAAACTAAAGGGAGGCAAAACTGGATGTGTTGCTCCTAACAACCAATCAGAAATTTGGCTACTTTTTTTGATCTGCACTAGAAAAATCAAAGCTGGAATCTGACATTTGATGTCTCTAGTTTTGCCACCCAAGGTCAGATATACAGAAATATGACGTGGATGGAGGGTAACTGTGAAAGCTTTGTGGCAAAATAATAATTTGCTGCTAGAGAACATCATCAGCATGTGTATGTACCGTAGTGTAAATAGACTCTTATAGATAAAGTTTACATTGTATGCTTTCATACCTTATAATAGACTTGGCAGCAAGGATTATGGGAATGTTTGACCATTCTTCCAGAAGCTCATTTGTGAGATCAGGTACTGATGTTGGACAAGAAGGCCTGGCTCACAGTCTCTGCTCTAATTCACACCAAAGGTGTTCTGTTGGGTCGAGGTCAGGACTCTGTGCAAGCCAGTCAAGTTCCTCCACCCCAAACTTGCTCTGGCCTACCACTTCGTGGCTGAGTTGCTGTGGTTCCCAGTGGCTTCCACTTTGTTATAATAACACTAACAGTTGACAGTGGAATATTTAGTAGCAAGGAAATTTCACAGTTGGACTTATTGCACAGGTGGCAACTTATCACGGTACCACGCTTGAATTCACTGAGCTCCTGAGAGTGACCCATTCTATCACTAATGTTTGTAGAAGCAGTCTGCATGCCGAGGTGTTTGATTTTATACACCTGTGGCCATGGAGGTGATTGGAACCCCTGAATCCAATGACTATGAACTATAAAAAACCACAATACATTTCATTTACTGCTAGATTAGATCCACAGCAGTTAATAGGGGGCATTGTACTCCATGGATGGAGCTGTTGCCATTCCCCTTTTTTGACATCTTAGAGCAGTTAATGTATACCTAAGGCCAAACCTTTTTATTGTTTAGGATAGAGCAGGCCAAGGTTAAAACCACTGCCATAGTTTTTGTTTGCTGTGTCTCATTGGGGAGATTTTACTTCACTTCCTGTCCTGTAAACCCAAAAGAAAGTGAGAGGAATTATCTCCAAATTGGTGAATCCCTTCTTGTGATCAGAACAGGTGACCCCATTGAAAGATTGTGTTTCTATTCCTGGTGATTTTTGTTCTCTTTAATTCCCAGTGAAAGTGATCATAAGGACAAATGGAAAGAGTGGGTCTCCACATTGGGACACAGTCAGCTATAAAAAAATGACAGCCTTTCCAACCCTTTTTCCAATCTATCCAACACTAAAACAAAATTGGCTTTAGATTCCCTTGAAAAAGGCAGTTGACATATTGCAGCCATCAATGAAACGTCTTCCATGATGGCCTCTGTTCTGACTTTTTCCTTCTATGTAAAAATTCAGTTAAATAAATATTTTGTTAAATCGACCATCTGAATTTTATATTGTTCATGTCATCACCTTTATTTATAGTTAGCATGGTGTGTTTTCATGAATAAAACTGGCCCCAGTACATGGATTTATTTCCTCCTAGAACACTCGCACTTGCTTTTCTTGAAGATATGTAACCATATCAGTCCTTATGGGATCCTATGATCATTGAAAAACATAGCGGTGGCTTCCTGCCATGGAGAACTTCAAGACAAGCCGTGCGGAATTACAGCAGGAATCCTTGGCCGTGGGTGGATGTGCACCTTGGGGAGGCCGATCATTTTTCTCTGCTCTGCTTCTGCGCTGCAGCCAGGCCAGGCAAGGCTTGAAACCACACTCATCCTCCCAGTTCTACAGGGAATATGAAGTACGCCTGGAAAAGAGGGAGGATAAATAGAGAGCGTGACCACCCAACAGCCGACTGTGGGATTGACATCAGAGACACTCACAGCAGCCCCAGTGGTCTCATCCATCTTCTAATAAGAAGATGAACAGGAAGTACAGGGAAAGTCTATTGAGAGACACACAGAGGGAATCTAGTCAGCATTTTACATAGATAGATCTTAATAATTTACTATAATGCATATTTACTCATTTTAATCCAAAGGTGCTCAACCCCTTCATGACTGAGGCCTTTTTTTTATTTTTTGCACCCATGTTATATTCCACATTTTAGGCCTAAACGTTACTTAAAACCCCCAAACATTATATATTTTCTGAAAGCCAAGACCCTGTAGAATAAAATGTTGGCAGTTGCAAATTTTTATGTTGCACGATATTAGCGCAACTCCTTATCAAACCCCAAAATGTAGTGAAAAATGCACTTAAATGCTCCAAAACACAATAAAATACCAATTTTTAAAACTACAGTATAAAAGAGGAGATTACAACGAGTAAATAGATACCCAACATGCCCAGGTTAAAAATTGTGTGCATCCGTGAAACGGCGACAAAATTCAGTACCCCAAAAAGTCCATAGACAACGCTTTAAAAGCCCCCACAGGTCATCAGTTTAGAGATACCCAGAAATAGTGGCCCTATATACCTGGTCCGCGTGCACGGCGATACCCAATACGATTATCGTTTTCATACGTATGTGCACCCGACGCGTGTTTACGTGAACACGCGCTTGCTCGCGGGGGACTTAAAAAAAAAATTTCAAATACTTTTTACATTTATTTTATTATAAATTTTATTAAAACATTTTTTTTACTTTGCTTTAATTGTTATCACATAGGGGGGCTTACAAGCCCCCCATGTAATAGCAGATTAGTGGTAACAGGTACTCTTTAAGGTGATGCTGGGGGTCTGAAGAAGCTGGTCCTGGGCCCGTAGGAGGGGCAACTGAGCCCGGGAAGCACGGTGGGGGACCTGTTCACCGGCCTGTAGAAGCGATCTGGAGGCAGCTGAGCCGCCAGAATTGCTTCTGCTGTAAAGCCAACAGTTGGCTTTACAAGTTTAAACACCATCCCGGTAGCAAAAGCCGCCGGGAGTCTGTTTAAACAGCCCCGATGCCAGCGACGTAAACTATATGTCGTTGGTCATGAAGGGGTTAAAGTATATGTAATCCCTAACAATTAGCTTCTTACTTGCCCCCTTTTGGTCTGTTAGTTATATGATTTGAAGCATTTTGTTATATCTGTTTGATACGTGCAGGAAAAAAGAAACCGTTGATGTCAGCAATTCAGAGCTGTCCTGTTTCCTCTCCACACTTCCTGTGTTATCTCAAAGAGCCCTTCTAGTTCTTATCTTGAACTACAGAATAGTAAGCCTTTATGTTGTGGAGATCAGAGAGAAGAAGGGGTTGAGTAGTTTAGCAATAGCCAACTGTGCAGGGTGTTTGCAATATTCAGCCCACAAAGATGCTGTGTGTTATCAGCCCACAACAGGACTTAGAACCTGTTGTAGAACCAAAGGCACTTATTACAGCTCAAAAGGTATTTTTCTGTACTTGCAGGTTCTTTAACCACTTGCTGACCGGGGTGTTTGCACCCCCTTCCTGGCCAGGCCATTTTTCATTATTCAGCGCTGCAGTTCTTTGACTGACATTTATTTTGTCATGCAACGCGGTACTGAAATGAATTTTATACAATTTTTGGTGGACACATATAGCTTTCTTTAGGTGGTATTTAATCACCACTGAAAATGTAAAAAAAAAAAAAAAATGTTTTCCCTACGTTATGTTATAAAACAATTATTATTACCCAAATTTTGGGCAAAATATAAAAGACAGGGTCACGTCGGGTAAATAGACACCAAACATGTCAAGCTTTAAAATTGCAAGCGCATGCGAACTCGCAAAAACTACCATACCCAAAATTGGCCATCGGCGACGCTTTAAAAGCTTTTACAGCTCATCAGTTTAGTGTTATCAGCGATTGATGGGCCAAGAATTATTGCTCTCACTGCGACGTTCGCGGCGATATGTAACATGTGCAGCGTAATGGATGCAATCGTCGCTTACGCACATAGGCGCACTCAACGCATGTATGTATGTGGGGGTCGGGGGACTTTATTTTTTTTTTAATTACCTTTATATACTTTTCATTTTTTAATATTTTTTTTGGTAACTAATTATTTTAAACCTTTTTTTTCACTTAACTGTATTGCTCTCACATAAGGGACTAACAAGCCCCCTTTGTGATAGCCAATTTTCAGTGACAGGTCCTCTTTAAGGAGACATCAGGGGTCTTTAAGACCCCTAATGTCACCTAGGGACCCCCAGAGAAGCTGATAAAGCAGAGACCAGCTTCACCAGCTTCTCTCCGGTTTCTGTACCGGAGAGTGACAGAGTAATGCGGAAGTGATGTAATACACATCACTTCCTGCATTCCGAAGAGGAGGAGGAGATCAAACGGAGATCGTGTACTGACCTCCGTTTGATCTCCGGCCACAGAGCTGCTGTGTTGATCCCGGGCTCACACCGTGCACAGCGGAGCTCGAGATCGCCAGCAGCAGCTGCAATAGAGGGGGGCGCACACCCGCACGCATATTACAAGCGATCAGGCGTCTCTACAGATGCCCGAACGCTTGTATGTAAACAGCCATCGCTTGATGTGTGCATTCCAGGCTGATTTCCCGCTCGTGCGCGCCGCTTAGTGGCAGGCACCGCATTCAAGAAGCCGCTGTCCAGCCGTTTAATTGCAACGGCCGGACAGCAGGTGGTTAAAGAAATAAAATGCGGGGAAATGTGGATGTATTGCACATATGTTCTACTGCCAGGGCCATTTTTGTGGAGTTTTTTTTGCACATTGGTAAAATATAAAAGGTTGCAAACAGATACCAAACACGTCAACAGATACAAAAAATGGATGTACCCATGGAATGGCAGGAAAAACTACGGTACCCGCAATTGTCAATAGGCAACACTTAAAAAGCTTTTACAAGTCATCAGTTTTAGAGTTAACCTTGAATAATGGCCCTTGAGTTATTGCTCCCACTCATGTATGCGCAGCGTGTGGTGCAATCATTGTTTTCGTATGCGTTTGCTAAGGGTTGGGGGGATGTTTTTACATTTATTTGATTTAACTTTAGGCATTCTTTTTTTTTTAACTAACTTTATTGCCATCACATTAGGGGTCTCCCAAGGGGTCTGTTAGACCACTAATGTCATCTTTGCAGGCCATTGAAGCAGATCAAGCACAGATCATGCTTGATCACTTTTTTCCCTGTCCTTTCTGGCCAGGGAATGACAGTTTAGAAACCAGAAGTGACAAAATCAATGCTTCCGGGTTTATTCAGCGGGAAGGAGAACAGCAAATTTCAGGGCACATTACAGTCGCCCAAATAATTTCCAAAGCCGACAATTGGCTTTTCACATGTAAACAGACTCACACTGCTTACAGGGCCCCACTGCTGCCGACGTATACGCCATATGCCGGCAACAGGGAAAGGGTAAATGTAAACCCTAACTGAATGTCATTTAGTTTGACAAAGCACTGTGTATATTATAACAAACTTTTTTTTCAACCTTGATGCATCTCAGTGCTGCTGATCTCTTGCAGCCTCTTCGCAGCTGAATTCAACATGAATTAAAACCATGGCTGTATATAATTTCTGAGGGCAGGTTTCCTGCTGATGACAACAGTGGACCATGCTTGAATAATCTGTGTTGAAATGACAATTTGTAGCCTCCATCCAAAGTCTCTGTGATGGTGACCATGCAGGAGCACAATTAGTCATTTGGTGGGGTGTAGATTTAGCCATATAGTAGCTGTAATTGTCAAGTGTCCACAAACGTTTAGCTATATATTATAAATATAGGGGGCAAATTAAAAACAAGTTTTCCAGATTGTAGTTGAGGGGGGTTTAGTGAGAGAAATGTTTTGATGTACAGTGCAAAAATGTATTTTCATTAGTGAGGGGTCACGCACTTTCCCCCATGCACTGTAAATGCCGGTGTATTCTGCCCACCAGGGAGCTCCAGGCGCAGCATACAGCTCATATATAAGTCAATAACTGCATGCTCTTGCCAGTGGGTATACGGCAGCACTACGTAAATCCGCCCATGTGCATGAACAAAGATCCTCAGATGCAGACTGTGTGTGGCTGTGGAGTTACCTTCTTGCGCATGTGTGGGTTACATAGTGGCAGTTTCATTTATTGCAATCACAATTTTTCCACAATGTACAACCTTGGGCAAAAAACGGATCACACCCAGTGTATTCCACATGTGATGAAGAGTTCATCTGAAATTCCAGGCAAATGGCTAAATACACAGTTACAGAACTTCATTTAAAGTTAACCCTCCTCTTCCTAAAGCCCCTGCACTGTCTTCTGGCTGGTCCAGTCCTCTTCTTCTCCAGCGGTGTCCAGTCCTTACTGCTGCATTGGACGGTACTCAAATACTGATGTGTGAGTGCTAGCTAGAGCCGTACTACAGTGAGCCCAGTGTACATGTCCATGACAGCCTGAGTTCAGAGGAAGTGGGTTGAATGGCACTGACCATCTTCAATCTGGAAGACTGGTGAGATCTAGCTGTTGAAAGGGATTCCTGTGGGTGGCAGTTCCAGTTTGAGGATGACTGTTACAGCAAAATCTTAGGACTCCATGGACAGAAATACAAATTCTTTTCCAGGTTAAATGGGTCTCATATATGTATTTCATCTACAGTATATATTTAGCTGCTTGTCTGGAGTTCAGCTTTAAGAAAACATATCTAGGGAACTATATAGGCTGTCATTACTGACCTCCTTCTGAAGATGTTAGTTGCCTTTTAGCTGTGTCTGGTGTGAATAAATTCTGAGACACCGAACCAGAAAAACCATGCCGCAAAAGTCAGAATTAAAGTGACATTAAAGGCTATATTTTTTCCCCACCCAATGTTAGTGTCAGGACTTACCTTAAATGATGCCTCTTTATTCTATCATCTTCTTCCTTACTGTCCTTTTTCAGCTGTCCCTCCAGCGCTGGTGCGGGTCTTCAATCCAGCACTGGCTCCTCCGTCCTTCTCTGATGTCCCACGGTGTCTGCATGCGGGTTTACGCTGCTCCATTGACTTATCTTGTGTCTCTCCTTGTCTCCCGGCCAAACATCTGAACTGCGCATGCGCCCGCTCCAAGATCTTTGCAGCCGCCCGAGAATCTTCAAATGTTCGGATGGGAGCATGCAGCGAAGACACAGGTAAGTATTAACCCTGTTTGAAAAGGTTCTTTGTTTCGGTTTTTTTAAGTTTTTGCATATATCTACTGCTTGCTAGCAGTAGATGTATGCAACAAAAAAAAAGCGTGAAATGATTGAAGCCATTCCATTAGCAGGACAGCCAGGCAGCTAGAAATTTCAGAAAGAGAAATCAGCAAACATAGCCCACATTTTTTTACATGGAAATGTTTACTGTTTTTTTTTTTTCTGTGCTAAAGAAATCATAATTCTATTCAGGCAAACCTTATTTATATACATCTACCAGACTGCACAGCCAGGACGATGACTCGCTCATATTCAACAATAAACTGAGTAGGACCATAACCTGTATCCAGTAAGCAGCAAGTTGATCCATTAAGCAGTGGTAGAATGCTCTCCCTTTAACTGGGTAATGTTTTCTTGTTGAGGACCTTATTACATACCTTCTGTGCAATCTGGGACTAAATGCGTACTTATTTTATGCTTCCACATTTCTTTGTTTACAGCTGTCATTACTGGTATTCTTTTTATTCCTGTGAATAACATACAGTCCGGTTCTGTATCCATAAAAGTGACATAAATTCTAAATAAGCCAGCAGCAATGTATAGGCTAAAATAACTACACAACGTTTTGTTTTCCACTGGCAAATTCTTGGCCCACAGAAAAGTCTCATTACTTTGATCAATAAAGGGACCATTTTTAAAAGGTTAACAGATATCTAAGCAACTTAGTAGTACCTTGTTATCAGTGAGACCTCCTTTCCTCTTAATATCTTTTCCCTGAGGGATGTCAAGGCCATAACCCTTCCCAAGAAGCACATGTGTGTCATTCAGAAGTTTGCAGTAACCCCGAGGAGTCAGTCCACTTGATATCTAATAAGAGCTGACAGTCCACGGGCTGGAAAAGGTTGGTAATGTGAAGTGCCCACCCAGTTTTTACGTAAGTGTAAATACGCCAGGAAATGTGCTTTCAATTTATGAAAAGGGGGCGGTGGAGACGACTTTTGTTAGCTGCATAGTATTTGTTCCCTTAGTGTTGATACAAGGCATCAACATCCTTAGTTTCCCAGCTATGGCGGAATATAAATGAACATACACATCTGCAATACGTATCCAGCAAGGATCCCTGAAACACAAGACAAACAAGAGTACGGCGGGACGCTAATGCGACTGGATGCAGCTCTCAGTCTTTCCTTTTTCTTTCCTTCTTTTTTATTTATGTCTGTTTCTAAATTCTCTGTCAGGCTTTGGAAGCCTTAGGGAGTTTACATCACTGCACATAGCTGAGACTCTGGTTCCCACAGAGCTGTTCAAAGACTGACTCACGGTCTGTGTTAATTGTTCTCAAAATTCAGCACTTTAAGGGTGTGGCCACAGAGGAAAGTCTACTGTATTTATAGGGCATGTTCAGAAATGTTTCGCACATAAATCATGTTTTTTGTCCCACTTACAAAACACAACACAACTTAAAGCAGAAGTGCCACCTTCTCCCAGCTCCTTCTTCATGTACTGGATGTTAGTGCCTGTCAGTCTCTGGGGACAAGCCAGCCGTGCTGTGATCTGTTAAAGATCTGTTGTTAGGGTTGAATTGATGTGCTCCCATAGGTATACACAGCCATGAAGCTGAACTCATACTTAAAACCTTTTGTGTGTCATATAGTGCTTGTAATTCTTTAACAGCCCTGAACAGTAACATCATGACGTACCAGTTGTATTTTACATTGGAAAAAGATTTTGATGCCTTGCACACACACATGGAGAAAAGCTGTGTGCCCTGTACATTATTGGATTTTACAGTTTTTTTTGTGTACCGCGGAAGCAAAAATGGCTTTTAGTTGTTACTTTGTTGGAGAACCCGGAAGTTGAATAAACTTGGAGATTTGTTTATATGAGTTGTTGCATACACTGGCCAATCATTGGGCAAGAAAACTCATTTTAGACTTATTACAACAATGTAATGGCCACTTCTGACATTTGGATGTTAAAGGGCCTGATTTGAAGATGTGCTCATATGGGAGAATAGATGTGTGTATATGGTTCTCATTAGGGATGCACCGATACTAGTATCGGTATTGGTGTCTATACCGGGTATTTGGGCGAGTGCGAGTACTCGCCCAAATGCTTCGATGTTTAGCCCGATACCTGAACTTCCGGTATCAGGAAGCTGGGCAGCAAGTCATTACATGCTGCCCGGCTTCCTCAGGGGTGCCTGGAAATTTTTGCAGTGTCATGCCTTTCCATGGTGCAGACGCACTTCTGATGTGAAGGGGTGCTTGTGATGTAAAGGGGGGCACTGATGTGAAAGTAGGGGGTTCTGATGGTAAGGGAGCTTCTGATGTGAAGGGGGCTCCTAGCTCAAGAGGGAGGATTCTGATGTGAAAGGAGAGGGCTCCTGATGTGAAGAAGGTTCTTAATGTGAAGTAGGGCTCCTGGTCTACAGCGGAGAATCTCATGTAAAAGGGGGGAACCCCACTTTTTTTGTTTTTGCCTTAAAATCCATATCAGATCCCTATCTAGGTTAAGGGACTGGTATGCATTTTGGAGGGGGCACATTGTTTTTTACATTTACATATTTATTTATTTTTTACATATTTACATTTACATTTTTTACATTTGGGGTGCCTTAAGATTTTGCATGCTTTTAAAGCAGTTGAGAAACACTGGATTATAGTACATGTGAAAAATGTGCATGATGCTACCTACTATTCTAAAAGCTGTGTTTTTTTGTGTTGTCTGTGATGACATGTAAATATTGTGTTGTAAGCAGTAATGTTATTAATGATGCACTGCATTTTTTTAAATGGAGAGCTATTTGGTTCCTTTAGGTCCACCAAAACCATACACTGACTTTGCTTGGTTCTGTCCAAACTTTACTTTTTTAGTACCATGTTTTCTAAATCATGAACTGGTATTAACTACAAACCTGAAACTTCTGCATGCAAGTTGGAATAAATGGCTCCATATTTTAGTCTGTCTTTGCTGTGAACCAATGGCTCTAGATGTACAGTTGGCCATACGTCATCAAGGAAAGATTTTCTCAGCCCGGGTTAGACCACACAGCCCTGGTTAGGCCGTAAAGCCTTGCTTAGACCTGCACGCAGCCCTGGTGAGACTGGGCAGCCCTGGTGAGATCGCACACAGGCCTGGTGAGACCGCAGAGCTCTGGGGAGGCCCCACACAGCCATGGTGAGACCCCGCATATCCTGAGACACTACACAACCCTGGCGAGTCCCCGAACACCCTCCTGAGGCCCTGGTGAGACCGCACACAGCCTCCTTAGACCGTGCACAGCCCTGGGGAGATCTCACACAGCCTCCTGAGACCACTCCTATTCCGCATTGCTATATAATGTGTTGCTGGGATTTGTAGTCCTCTATAACTAGTGGTATTCTGCATTGCTGTATAATGTTTTGCTGGGATGTGCAGTCATCTATAGCCTGTGCCTTTCTGCATTGCTGTATAATGTATTGCTGGGATTTAACAAAGAGTAAACATTACAAGATAAAAAATAAAATCGATACAGAATAAGATGTGTTTATTTCCATAAAAATATATTGAACTTGTATTTTCTTTAGGCATACAGATTGTATTAAGTAGAACGTAAATGTTAAAGTGACATGCCCTTTAAGTGACGCAATAAAAACCTCGTCTTTTTCTATTATGCAGATGCAAACTTAATATCTTACTTTTGCAATTCCTGCTAAAAACCACAAGCCAGAGTCAAAGTCATGTTATCCCACAACTGGAAATACCTGTACATGTACCAAACCCAAGTTATTATCTGTTCTGCCTTTTTAGACGTCTCCTTTCCTTTGCTGTGTGTAATCCAGGTGTTAGCAATACAGAGATATGGGCAAGGAATGTAAGCAGAGACATTTAATTGAGGCTCTGTGAAAAGAAAGTTAGAGAGGATTTGTTTTAAAAAGGCCTTGGGGACTTGTAAGCTTTATTTACTTATCTTTTACGTAAATTATGACGTGGCACGAGCTAATATATCAATTGCAGCATTAAAAATGTACAAGTATAGAGAGTCTGCCTTCTGGGATTTGAAACGGGACTCTTCATACGTTGAAGGGGTTTTTTTTTCCAGTTCATATTGTACAAGCACTCTCCAGTAATGCTCTTTCTTAGCATGGACAGAGAAATCTCCTTTGGAATAGAGAGTGAATGCAGCCAACAACCACAAACCATGATCTTCCAAATGTTAGCCTTGTCTGTTAACTCCACAGTCTCCAACTTCAAATGAACATTTCAACTGAATGTGCTGCATTCAGTTTATTAAAGGTGAATTCCAGGCAGATAAATCAATAATAGACTTAGATGAATGCAGCTTTACATTGATTGCTATATCACTAATTGTATTGTTAAATGCACGCAGTGTAAGTACCTGAAATTAATTGGTATGAGCCTCTTGCAATTTACTGTATAGCAGAGCTCAGTCTGGCAGAGAGAGAAGCAGCTCAAAGAGACAATCAGTTGTGCTGCATTGCTCATGTGCCAACAATGAACATTCTGATGGGAATGGATACACAGAGAGATTAGCTCATTTGTCTGCTGCTTCTCCTTTCACTGTCCAGTCTCAGGCTGGGGGAGACAGGACCTGTAAGTGTTACATGACTACACCAGAGAAAGGTCTGGTTTCCTGCCCTGCCAGATAGGGCTGTGCTGTGTGACAGAGCTATGTAGATATAAGACAAGGAACCCCATTCATTTCTATGGACCCTGTTCACACCTGAGCATTTTTTTTTGCTTGAAGTTTCCCACTAAAGTCTATGGGACCAAAAAGCACATGTACATGTTACAGTGGCACGTGCTTTTCTGCTTGTGACAAAACACTCAGGTGTGAACAGGGGCTATAGAAATTAATGGGATCCCTTTTTGCTATGCTCAAGAAAAGCAAATGGGATTCCTTGTTTTAAGTGTTTTTTCGTGCTTACCTTTAGGCCTAATTCACACAGCGTATAGTCGGGCCGTACAGATCCGTGCGGCGTGCAGGCCATTCCCGGGAAGGAGAGGTGCTGCGTGTGATTGTACGCAGCAGCCTGTACTTCCGTATAGGAGGATGCAGCCGTACACTCACCCAAGCGGCACATCTGTGCGGGTGTCCGTACTCGGGGAACTTCTGTGTAATTAATAGCAGGCTATTAATTCAGCATGGGGAGAGCTTAAAATAATTTAATTCAGCCACCTAAACTATTACTTTTCTTGCAATGTGAGAGGTGCTCATTTGTTAAAACAGAGCTGCAGGCATAACAAAAAATACCCCTTCTCCTATAAATATATGTTACCTTTTTTTGCCTCCAGTAAGATTGGTTATTCAGTTCAGGCAGTCTTGCTACACTGCATAGCCAAATGTAACATTACTTATTGTTTCATCGGTGTAGCTTTCTTTATCATCAGCTTATTGGAAAAGTTAGCATTGTGAAAATGAAAAGCTGTAACAGAAAATAAAGTTCTTCCTAAACCAGAACCCAATGCCATGCCAGATTATATGTCTGGGTTTCCCCTCCACTGTCAGCACAGTTTACACAGGGCAAAACTGGGAGTAGCATGCCTGAGAGAACGAGGTGGTGCTTGATGTTGCTGCGAATTGTAAGGAACTGAGTAGAGAAAGTTCCCATTACATAAAGGAGATTTTTTTTTTTCATTGAGTGACATAGCACTGTATATTCTCTAGACCAGGGGTAGACAAACATTGGCCCTCTAGCTGTTGTTTAACTAGAAGTCTCTTAAGGCATTGCAAGACCCTTGATAGCCACAAGAATGACTACCAGAGGCAGATGCATGATATAATTTGTAGTTTCACCACAGCTGGAGGGCTGACGTTTAGCTACCCCTCCTCTAGACCATGTTTATTTTACTGTCTACCCTCCTGTAGGAGGCAACATAACCCACAGCCTAGAATATACAGTGATGTGTGCCTCAATGGAGATCAACGAAAGCAAGTGCAAAAAACTATATTTATAGGGGCAATAAGTAATAGACTGATACAGTATATCACTATGTGCAGTAGTGAAGGGCAGTGGACTAGTTAATTGCATAACTCAAGATGTGATCAGCTTGTGACATGCCTAGAACAAACATATTTTGTATCCAGTACAGGTTATTCAGTCATCATGTGATGAGACAGTTGGAATCAAACATGGATTAAATAAGATTTATTATCAGACATTAAAGAATCACGCATAAAAATAAGGTGTTGATGTGTTTTAGGGCTATCCTGCTCCTTTCTCAAGACTTGCCTTAAGGAAGAGGCAGCAACACTTTGAAAAATAACTATTTTTTTAATTTCTTGAACATGTGATACAAAAAGTGATGTTTGGTTGCTGTTGGTTACTGTAGAATAAGATTATAATTTGTTATAAGGCCATGTACTGTATTTTTACTTTTAACCGCAAGCTCCATTTACATATAAGCTAACTCAAACATGCTGTCATTGTTTGGCAGCAAGCACAGAGTTTAGAAATGTTAAAAGACGCTTTCATTTATTAGTAGTCCTAACATGGCCAACACCTGCAATGAAAAACTCTGTACATGAGATCACATAAAATACATTGGAGTTAGGAATCCTTCTTTTCACTTCAACAATTTTATACCAATATATTGTAAAATGCCAAAGTGCAGATGCCACAAAGCTGTTTAGTAATATTATAGAATATATATGTGAAAAGGTTAGGTGAAGCACCTTTCGATGTGTGATTGAGTACACAGATCATGGACATAGTAATTATGACTTGTGTTTCCTTAAAGTGATGTCAAAGTCAAAATGTTTTTAAGCTTCTTCAGATGCTGAATAAATCACGTACAATGGATGCTGCTCCTTGGTGTTATAAAGTTTTAGCTTCTTGCAGAATCAGCAGGTCCCTGATCACTGGCCCTGATATCCTGTTTTAGGGTGGCTCCTTTGCCTTGCAGGGTCCTATGGAGTCACCCTTATGTGTCTCCACAAACACACAGGCCCAGCAAGACAAGCCACTCTCCTCCTTCCTCCCTCTTCCCTTCTCCAATCTAGTAGATGGACAATTGCTGAGGACTGCTCTGTTGCTTCTGATCTTGTACTGGACAGGAAGTTTAGGGAAGTGGAGCTGAGCAAGTTGGAGCCAGCTGTTTGAACATATGATGACTGTAAATGCTTGGGAATAACTGCAAAGAAATACTTTACTGGGCAATGTACATTTGTTTGATCTGGATTCATCATTGACAAATGTTTGAGCATTTAGTACTACTTTAAAGTGTTTTGGGGAGATGAACAGCATTTACAAATTGCGCGTGTACTGCAAGCACTTTATAGTATATTTCCAAGGTACCCAGATCCAGGGTGCTCTGCTATGTAAACTGCAAGAATAGCTGGTATGTTCTGGCTGCGGCCCACCGCCTTCTCTCCCTGGGTCTCCATATTGCTCATTGAGGCTGCCCATTGCATTTAGTTGCCAGAATGAAAGCAAGAAATGGCATGCTTGCCTGCTTGCTCTTTGGCTAACAGAGCACCCCAGATTTAGGGGCTTTGGGAGCAGTCTGTAAATCCACTAAATGTAAATGCACTAAACAATTATACAGACACTTAGCGGTGCCTTATGTACACTTCTGCAGTCACTTTACAAGCTCCGATCATCCCACATAATTGTACAGCCTTTTTAAATGTGTGGAGGCATGTATTGAAATTCTGTCCATTGCCATTAGTAACTGAAGATCCATCTGCATGCAATATGCAACTGTATGTGTGGGAGACTTATAACATTCTGAGCTTATATACCTGTATGCATTATGTAAGGTATAATAATGCCTAATGCTCACTTTAAACATTTCCCTTTGGGCAAAGGATAGTTGAAGAGCCTGTGGAGATATAGGCAACAAACAACATTTACACAGGTAATCATATTGCTACCCACACTTATAATTGCACATCCAGATATTATAACAACAGCTCAGTCTAGCTGTTATGTATTCAAAATTGTTACAGCTGAGTATTCATCCAGTTTAATTTAGAGGTAACCGCTGATGTCGATATAGCATCAGGCCTTTTATTCTGGTAAAAAGTACCATCCACAAATTAAATCTGAAGGCAAAGTGTTTTACCTTATCACTTGCTGCCTGCACCTGATATTGTTCTGGAATTGTTTTTAAAACTTGTACTTCAATAAAAATGGAATATTCTTTAAAAAAATCTGAAGGCAAACTGCATGACCCTGCCTGACATTGTACAGTGTATTGTGCCTGGTGAATAAGAAAACAAGTTATCTTACATGTTGATTACATTTTATAAGGGATAATGTTATATAATGCTTAGTTTAGTTCATATATACTTTCAATGATAGTATATAGTACTATTTGGCAACTGAGCTTGAACTTCTTCTTTTCCATCCTCTGCTTCTGGTTTTATAGCAGTGAACCAAGCATTTTCCAATATGCTTTACAGACTACATAAAACTATTTACATAAGTCTGTAGCCCCTAGGTAAGCTTACAGTCTAATGTATCATGAGAAGTCATACAGAAAAACAAACTCTGCAAGGCCAGTTTGGATAGAAGCCTTTTGGATTGCAATAGGAATCCAGAGCACCTGGTGAAAATCCCTAAAACACAGGAAGAACACAGAAACCCCATGCAGATAGTGTCCCTGGTGGTAACCGAACCGGAGACCCAGGCTTTGTTAGGCCATAGTGCTGTCTTATAGTCCTGACTCTTTATAGAGTAAAGGAAATCCTTGGTAAAGTCCAGTATCCTTCTAATCTTCAATCTGCTACATTTTACATTTCACCCCTATTAAACTTGGCATGCTCCAGCTGAAGCCCCTCAGGGTTGTACTCTTACCTCACCAGCACTACGACTGGTTTGAAAAATGTCCGCCCCTCGCTAACTTGAACAATGCAGCGAGCAACAGCTGTAAGTTTTGGACGCAGCTCGACGAACTTTCATCTTCTAATATAGAGTTTCCTGGGTCTCCTTCCAAAGCGATGTCTAATTTTATTACCGTTTTGTTGTCTCTGCATTTCCATAGAAAGAGCCTTCCAGCAGTACATCCGAATATTTTGCTGAACACGGAGAAAGTGAATTAAACAACATATTAGCCACCACAGTGAAGGAGCAGGCCGTGCTGAGAAACATGTAAGTTCCCTCTCTGAGGTAACAATATCATGAGGTGATTGTGATGTCTGAATCTGGGCCTTGCAGTCTGAGGTGCTGTAGAGACGCTTGCCAGATAATTCTGTATGGAATTGCTGCTAAAAGCTGCATTGTGTCAGAAAGAAACAAATTGGGGACAGCTGCTAATAGGTGATGTCATGTTTTCCCCATCACATTTCTTTGACGCAGCTCATTTGCATACCTCCAGCGTTCAGGCCGTTAGAACGTCTGGCATGTGACAAACGCGTTTGATAACGTAGATTGATGATATGCTGTTTTAGGCCTCTAGCGATTCGGCCTCCGTTTACACATACGCTGTAGGAAATCATGGCAAGGAGAAACCGCGTATTGAGTAATATCATTAAGTGCCTCGGGATACATTCCTTAAAAAGCCCTATTTGTGCTATAATATTTTATTCAGCCTCTACTGAAATCCGATCCGAGTATGCAATATTGACCTTAACATCTGTAACAAATTTAGTGAGTACAATGTGAACTTCTCCATGGCAGAGTGAGTAAATATGTATGTATGTATATCCCCGCATGTCCAGGGAAAACCAAGATAATAAAGCATGATACGATTCCCCTGCAAACAGTGTTTCTTGTCACGGTGATGTATGTGTGGCAGTTCTGTTACGCTACACAGGAAAGACGTTTAGCAAGCCTATTTAAGTTTAACTAATGAATTACATAAGCGGTGAGAAGAACAAGGCTTTTTTTTATTCTTCCTGCAGAGTAAAGAAGAATAAAGCTGCAAAGGATGCAGACTCTGGATTCAGCAACGATTTGAAAGTGTGCCCTGGTCTTGGGCTAGTAGGCTCTGACAAAGGAAACAAAACTACTATCTTGCCATCTGAACTAGCAAGTGGGGAACAAGCTAAGCATTGCATAAATACACCTCATAACAGATTGGAGCTTCCTGATCTCGAAGTGGAAAATGATGTTAATCGCAGACAGCCTTGTGGAAGTAGCAGCCAGGACAAATCCCAATCTGCAGAGTGGTTACAGGCACAGGACCTGACCAAGGCTCTTTCCTGGATCTGTGAGTCAGCACTGCCAGAAGATAAACAGACTCTCCGAACAAGCATTATGCAACACAAGAGGAGGCGACACAGCTCGGAAGGGAAGACCGAAGCAGCTTGTAAGAAAGCAGATTTAAGGGACGATATATTTTTAAGCCAGGCTAATACAGGGCCAGAGGCTATGGAAAACATGAGTTTAGCTTTAAGGATCCTAAAGTATCAAAAGCCTTCAACAGACACAGGTAGCCCAGAAGTGCCAATAGAACAAAAATGTAATCCTAGCACAAAGTCAGAAAATGGTCCATCCAATAAGTTAAAACGTCAAAGGATTAAAAAGTAAAAGGTTTGTTGCAGTTTTCAAAATTAGCCCACATTTTGACTCTTTTAGGTGTAGACCAGGGGTAGCTAAACTCTGGCCCTCCAACTGTGGTAAAACTACAAATCCCAAGATGCATCTCTCTCTGGGAGTCATGTCTGTGGCTGTGAGAACCTTGCAATGCCTCATGGGATTTGTAGTTCCAACACAGCTGGAGGGCCGGAGTTTGGCTACCCCTGGTGTAGACTATGACTTATCCATGGTTACTGACTGACATCCTCAACCGGAGCCTGGTTTTAGGTATGAATACTGAATTATTTTGCCTTCCCCTTTAGGGTGCATTTTTTTTATCTCTTCCTTCTTGCCTGCCTCTTTCTGTATTGTTTCTAGTTTTCCCCCAAGGTTTCTATTCTGTTTTCTTCCTTCTGTCCTTTCTGCTCTCCATGGTTTCACCATGTTGGGTTTCACCATCACCTTGGGATGTATGCTGACTACTTGACTAATTCCTTCGGTTATTTGGATATCTTTTCTTGCTGTTGAGTTATGTACTTAGCCCAGTGGTTCTCAGGTGGTCTTCTACGATATGTTTACCAATGGTCTGTTTGTGTGCACTAGGTTACTATACCAAGGATTATCCATTCTATGACATTCTAGTTTGATGTCTTTTGTGGTATTGCTATAATTAATTTCCCTTCTTACTTATGTTCCCTGTCTTTTTTTTCTGTCATTTTCAATACAAAACAGATTTAACCATAAAATATCCCACTTTTATAAAGATGTTTAAAAGAAATGTCTTGCCCCTAGCAACAAATCAGCTTTTTTTATTATGAAATTAAAAGTTGAAAGATGGTATTTGGGAACTGAATGCTTGCAGTGGTGCAACATAGACCGTTCTTTTTGAGTCTCCCACAAGAAGTTGTTACTCTGCGGACTCCCAAATCTAGACTCAAGGAATATAACATCACCAATCTACTCTATTGGCCATGGCAATTCTCAAGCCTGAGAATTCTGGTGGGGATATCTCAATATTCAAATCTCAAAAAATTCCAGGAAGCCAACTTATGGTTTAACTTTCAAAAGCCAGGGAACACTGCACTATTGACGGCAGACAGTTTTTAATGCTTTTCTGATAACCGAACAGTTATTGATAGCAATAAAATATGTTGCACCCGTTTTCCATGAACAACAAACAAACTATTTCCAAAGCCCATAGCGAGCAAGCTTTCTGTTTAAATGTAGACACTCTTATGCTTGGCTTTTAGTTGGTTCTCCCCCACAGGCTTCATAGCACATTGATCATATGAAATATGGACTGGGAACTCATCCCTACAACACAAGTGATTAAAGTGACATTAAACCCTCAGATTTTTTAACATAAAACAATACTGTAATGTGTGCCTTACTGTAATCCATGCTAGTTTCCCTTCTCTTTGCTGCTCTTCCTTTTAAATCCTCATGTCTTCTCATGCTTGGGGAGAACTTCCCTTTGCAGCTGAGTGCCTCTTCCTGTAGTGCTGGCTCAGGTTGCAAACCTATATACAGACACCATGTAGCCATTCCAGAGACAAGGCAGTCTGCTGCAAAACAGAAGTTCTGCCCAGCATGAGAACAGATACAGATTTAAAAGGAAGAGCAGCAAAGAGAAGGGAAACGACCATGGATTACAGTAAGGCACACATTACAGTATTGTTTTATGTTAAAAATTCTGAGGGTTTAATGTCACTTTAAGGGTATGGTCCGTTTCTAGTGGCTTGTGCGGAAACAAACATTGCACCAGAGATCCTTGCTGAATCCAAACCAAGCCATAAATATTTCTCAGCATTCCTAAATGCTGCTCAATGTATTACTTTTCTAAAAAAATTAAGGCATTAAGCTATACGTTTTTTTTCTTTTTTAATTTGCGTGTCACTAGTGCTGTAATATTACAGTGATGTTATGCAAATGGTCTGTGTGGTCCCCCTCTCGGGTATGTTTCGCAGACAAGAGGTGAAAATAGGCAGCTTGCATACTTGACTATTAGGGGATTAACAGGAGAACTGATAATCCTATATGTTTAGGTTCCGTTCATATAGTAGCATAGATTCCCAGTTTTTGTAGGATTGGAGATCTGCAGTTAAGCCCCCTTCACACCTGGTCATCCCTTGGGCTATGAGTGGGCTGCCAATGCATGTCAAAGAACCAATCATGCACCTTATGTTTTGATGCACAGCGTGTCACAATGTGTGTTGCAGTTTGGAGCCATGTGTTGGCAGCTACTGTACAGTGCGTTGGAGTGCTATTCTCAATGGATGGAATCGCACCTCACATAGAGCTGTGTGTTGGAGGGCATTGCGATAACCTGTATTACCACAACGCAATAGTCTGAATAGACCCTTAGAGCCTTGAAGCATTACATGCTAATTTTTATAATATTATCATTGAAAATGTGTTATTTTCAATCCCCACAGAGAACCACTTCACATCACAGTATGTTTGTCTGTTAAGGCTCTTGTATTTCACTAAACCAGCTTCGATCAACCAAAAATTGTTACCAATGAAGCGATAGAGGTCTTACTGTTTTCTATGGGGATGTTGGAGATGGAGACCCTTTTGTTATCAAGCAGGGGTTTCCATTTTTCTTGAAAACCACAATGTAAAGGCTTCAGGTCTATATTAAGGTTTTCTTTTCAAAAGTGTCAGATTTCACAGTCTTTTAGCTAACGTGTATCTGCAAACTGGTGCGAGTTATCCCTTGTTAATAATGTACATTGATCAGTTATTGAACTTGTTCATATGAATAGGAGACTTCCTGTTTCTCATTTTGGTGATGAGCTGGTCGATCTGCATCAGATTTGGATACCCATGGTGATTTTTACCTAAGATACTGGTTCATATATTCTACATTCTGGAGAAGCTCTTTGTGTTTTCTGATGTTTGTTCTTTTTGTAAATTTTCTTAATAAAGTATTGTTTGCTTGGCTTTTTTTAATCGCTGGCACGTATGTTTACACACACACACACACATTAAAAGAAAGTAGTCATCCTCTTGTTTGCTTTGTGTTTTAGAAAGATAAAGTCGCCGAAAAGAGTCTGACCACTGCTGAACACTGTAATTGATTGTTTTGCACAGAGAATATACAACGTCATTCAAGGACAAATATTGAAGTCGTCCTGTTAATTGCTGTCTGTGACTGCCGGCAGACTCTGTGTGGTTTCCCTAATGGCAGAGCACACCACGAACTTACCTCAAATCACGGAAAGTTGCTACATCCATATAAATATGCATGGGTAATAAATATGCATGGGTACAAACATTGCTAAAGCACACTGACATAATTAGACAATTACAATTGCAAACAGGATGTAACATATTGGAATATATCAGTTTCACGTTTTTTTCCTTCGTAATGGTTGTTTTCTGTAAACAGACTATGTAAATAATGCAATCACCACAGTTAAGTAAAAAATATAATTATAGCTTATGCGTACCAAAGGCATTTTCTTGGCTTGGCTATGCTGATTACTGGTATGGGGGTGTATACATTGTTGGGAAAATGGAACAGTTAAATTAAAAAAGGCGCACATTTAGATAATGTATACCTGGAAAAGTAAGACCGGAATGGGAAGGGCAGGTCGCAGAACAATACAATACAAAAAAATCCCCTTCATACTTACTAGCTAGTTTATATGAACTCTTCCAATAATATGTGTTAAAGGAGGTTTTTATAGCATAGATTTAGGAATATATATTTAGCCTCACTGCCACACTCAACATTTTTACTTTGCTTGTTGGATTTGGTGCAGGTGTTCTATCAAATATTGTGACTGGGTTGGAATGTGTGGCCGGTCACATGGTCACACATTTTAACGTAATCACAGCCACTTTTTCAGCGGTGGAATATGTGAGCGGCAAAAGGTGAAGAATTCCAACGCTCTCTCGGCTGTTCCAGGGCAGATCGGCATGGCAGATGGTATGTGCAGGAGAACCGACCTGCCCTGGAACAGCTGATTGGTCCTGAAATGTCACTTCCATCTGACTTTGTGGAATGTGAGATCGCAGTCACAAAGTCGGATAGAAGTGATATTTCAGGACCGATCAGCTGTTCCAGGGCAGATCGGTTCTCCTGCACATACCATCTGCCATACCGATCTGCTCTGGAACAGCTGGAATTCTCCACCTGTCCAGTTCTGATGCTCATTGTAGGTGCTTTTGACAGTGGACAAGGGTCAGCGTGGGCACCCTGACCAGTCTGCAGCTACGTAGCCCCATACGTAACAAACTGTGATGCGGTGTGTGTTCAGGCACCTTTCTATTGGAACCGGCATTAACTTTTTCAGAAATTTGAGCTACATTATCTCTTCTGTTGGATCAGACTACACGGACCAGCTTTTGCTCCCACGTACATCAATGAGCCTTGGCCACCCATGACCCTGTCGCTGGTTCATCGGTTTTCCCTCCTTGGACTTTTGGTAGGTCCTGACCTCTGCAGACTGGGAACATCCCACAATTTTTGTGTATTCAAAAATGGAACAGTTTGTTTTGGAAAATCTGCCTATAGATATTAGAGAAAGATCATCTCTAAGTGTTATCTCTGAGTTTTGATTAAGGAGCACACTACTGCAGACAATGCTGCCACCAATATACTAGGCAATACTGACCAGGTGTGAGGCTACAAATAAACTATATTCAACTAAAATAGAAAAACAACTGACCAAGCACAGAGCTGTAGGGACTAGTAAAGGAGCAAGCAACAGACCATCGGAACAAGCAGTAAGGGGACATTGGGACTGGTTTTCATGGCAACCGTCTTTCATTACCTGTTGTGTTTTTAGTTACGATACTTATATTTTAAATCTATGCTAAACGCAATAGAATCTTAAAAAGACATGCAAATGTGACTAAATAGGAAATGGTAAATTTAGTCATTGAGCAAGGATTTATGGATATTTTGAATGTTCAAGATAAATGTAAAGCCAGCAAACTATCGTTTTTCTAAATAGAAATTATAAAGGGAATGCTAGAATAGTTTAATGGAAGCACTATGTGGTCTGCCCCTTCCGCCTAGAGTTCTCTTGATGGATGTTGCCACAAATATCCAGAGGTTGTCTGATAAGGGGAAAAAAAGAGGAATATCAGTTTGGCTTGGTGCTGCCCCCTTAGTCTCTGTTCACACCTAGGCGTCAGCGTTGTCACGCATTTAGCGCACATTTTCTTATGCCTGTTGTGAAGTGTACCATCTAGCATGTTTAGTGCGTCTTGCAAATTTTTTACTTGCGACAAAACTCTCAGGTGTGAACAGGAGCCATAGAAAAGAATGGGATTTCTTGTGTTGACAGTTTTGTCTGCTTACCTTTGAGCGTCAAAGCACCCAGGTGTGAACAGGAACTTATACTTGTCTCCCATAAGCTCTGGCCTGCCATTATGAATAGGCTCCTTGGGTGGCTTTCATTATATAAGGAATACCACCACCCACTTAAAGAGCGTACTTCACTACATATCCAAGTCAGGTGATGCTGAGGTTGCAAGAGGTATTTCATCCAGAATAAAATACCCATTTATCATTTCAGCGCACACAAATGGAGACCTCCATGAATATTTGAAATACATGCTTTTATTCTCTTAGTTGCATTCTGAACTTAGTTCTGTTTGTATGCTGATTGAAGACTGAATCATTGCCATCAAACCGCTTCACAGTCTGGGATTCATAATACATTTGGAAAGGTCTCCTTTCAATCCCATAGCTTGACTTCGTTATGATTACACTGAAATGCCCATTTCTGTGCTGCCTTCAAGTGTCTGGTATTGGAAAACAGAGATGAGTCCCAGGAAATTCTGCCCGCAGTCTTTGTTATATTTATGGAACCTAGGCAAGATTTAAAAAGTTGTCAATTTCCCTAGCGTGACGCTACATGGCGGCAGAAATTTTACAGCAAATAGAATCCAGCTGGTCTGCATTGTCTGCCTGTGAATGCAGCTAGTTTTGTCCAAATGCTCTATACACCCACAAGTGATCTGGTCCTATTTTCTTCTTTTTTAAAACAGCCTGTGTTGCTTGATAGCAACCAATCAAAGTCAAACCTGATCTTCAAATCTACTCTGAAAGATGACCGTTGGAGAGTGAAAGTTACCATTTGTCTTAGGGTCCGCTCACACTATTGTGCTGTGTTGTTATACGTGTATTGCATTAGGGTAGGCCATTCATTTGAATTGGCTGTTAAACACACCAAATCACACCATAATACTACATTTACCATTTCTGGCTGCACACTGCAACACATTCCCAATGAATGGCATTGCATCTAGACATGTAAATGTCATTGTTCCATGTTACTGAAATGTAATAGCATGAATGGGTCTTAAATTGTATGCAAAATGCTAATAAAAAAAAAAAAATTGGGATAGAAGAGAGGTGTTAAAACCCCTGTCAGTTTTCTTTGCTGTTGGTATCTCCAATGGGGAGATTCACCTTTTCTGTTGGTCTTGGTGACCAGTAAGTGGTGGCTAATCTGATATTTAGAGCTGTCACATAAACAGGAATTGGAGAGAATCTGCCAATGGACAGTTGTCCTGTTGCATTGCCTTTCCCTTGCTTTGGAGAGATTTCCTGTTTACTGTTGTGTCTTTAGGACAGTAAGTGAGTGGATAGGAAGTAGAAATTTGAGAGTTATGCCTGTAGCAGTATCAACCCACTGCCAGTAAAGTATTTGAAAGAGGTTCTAAGGTAACACTGAGCTACTAGGCTTTGGACATAATTCCTGAGGCACCTACCTCAGGGGACGATTTCGTTTATTACCTGTTTGTCTGGCCAGTAAGTTTTTTTTTTTTTCAACTTCTTTTAACAGACCTAGCTGTTCTGCAAAAGTTAAGACAAGCCACTTAATACAGACAGAGGTGCCTACAATAGTTAGCGTTTGTTAACATAGTTAAAATGTTTATGCCACAAGGAAAACAAGCTGTTTCTGTGACTGCTTAAAGGGTATTAGCTGGATTTAGGCCTTAACCCTTTCCCTACCGCTGACGGTGGCATTTTACCGTTCTGCTTTAAGCTCATGGTCACTTTACACCAGGTCTGTTCTCCTGACAGTCCCCTTTAAAATAATAGCTGTCATCAGCGGCTGACAATAATCCTATGTGTCCCTAGTTATGAATGCACAGGAAGTGCTTTTTCATCACTTCCTGTTCATTCATGAGTTTCTCAATGGGTGGAAGCCTTAGTATAGAGGATTCTACCCATTCATAAACTGGATGATAATAAATATTTTACTATCACCATTTATGAATGAGAAGCCTCTCTACTGAGTGCTGAGGCTGCAGAAAAAAAGATTGAGGACTCCATTTCTTTTTAATTTCAAAAAAGGAAATGTCAGAGGTCTGTTTGGACTCCTGATCTTTCCCCAAAGCCCTCCAACACTAAAAAAAATAAAATATGAAATAATAATTAAAAAAATGTAAAAAATAAAACAACCCCCCTCCTCCTTTTTTTTGTTTACGGGTTTAGATACTCTTTAAGCCATGTCTCACAGCATCATGTGTTGCAGGTGTGTGCCAGTAAATGATGTATTAGACCCCTTGTTACTGTAAGTATAACCACGAAAGATCCACAGCAGGTGAATTTATTCCCAGAAACCAAACATAGACCATGTCATGGAAAATGGCTTATCTTCTTTCACTTCATCTGTGACTTTACTTTCCCTTTTTTCAGCATAAACAGTGTACATAAGAAAATATTTAGGGGTGCTCTGCTACAGAAGCATTCATGTCAAGACATCCACCAATAAAAATCTGCTATCATTTAATGACAGGAGAAATCTACAATTTGCTCCATAGTTATCAGATTCACATTGCTAAGTGTAATACACTCAAAACCGCAAATTTACATATGTTTGCAAAATCGATAAACAGGGTATGCTTTGAAATAATATTAATAGTACCTATTTTAGTAAAAGTCCAGCAGACATTGTTTTTATTTAAGTGGTCTGATAACAAACTTTCATATTTTTCCCAGCAAAGAAAGCCTTGTCTCACAGCACTAGGTGTTGCAGGTGTGTACCAGTAAATGATGTATTAGACCCCTTCTTACTGTAAGTATAACCACAAAAGATCCACAGCAGATGGCTTTATTCCCAGAAACCAAATATAGACAATATCCGTTTTCGTGAAATTGGCTTACCTGCTTTCACTTCATCTGTGGTTTTACTTTTTTATTTTTAAAGAAGAAACAATGGCTAGAATAATATTTGGGGGTGCTGTGCTGCAGAAGATTGCATATTATGACAATGTTTAGACTTGGGTTTCAGTAATGACATAACAACTGTATCAGGACAGGACAAATCTGCTAATTGCTGGATAGTTACCACGTTTAAATTTACCCAATTCTGCAATTCTTCATATATTTACAAAATAGAGCATATGTTTTGAAAATATATTTAATATAATATTGTAATACCAATTTTTGTAAAAGTTAAACAAATTATTTTATTTAAAATGGTCAGAAAACACACCTCGGCAAATAAAAAAATATTAAAACAGTTTCATTAAACAAAAATACACTTTACAGTGTCCCTATGCCTACAGTTATATTAAATAGTAAGTACACCCAATGGAAATTGTTAAGTTTTGTTAACCAGTCAAACATTAGATTCTCATTCAGGCATTGCCTCCAGATAAGGGTAATGTACAATGCCTGGCCAAAATAAGTAATTTAGCTAAGCAAATAGGTAAGAATCTTCCATCAGATAACTACTAGGTTCAGCAACGTTATGTCCCCAAAATATTAGGTCAGCTACCTACCTGAATATACTGAATGAAAAGTTTTTCCATTCATTTTTCCTTCCCTGATGACATGGACATATTCCAAGATGGCATTGCCACTATTCATCAGACTCAAATTGTGAAAGAGGCGTTCGGGAAGCATGAGACATAATTTTCAGACATGGATTGGCCACCATAGTCCACACCTTAACCCCATTGAGAATCTTTGGGATGTGCTGGAGAAAACTTTACGAAGTGGTCCAACTCTCCCATCAAAAAAATGAATGCAATTCTGGATGGAAATAAATGTTGTGACATTACATAAGCTTATCGAAACCATGCCATGACGAATGTGTGCTATAATCAAAGCTAAAGGCGGTCCATGAAATATTAAGAGTGTGTGACTTTTTTTTGGCCAGGCAGTGTATCATTTTTATGAATAATTAATATGAATAAAATATGAATATATTATATAATTGCTAGCAATAAATACACTAGACAAATTGTGCCTTTTAAATTATTTAACAAAAATATCAATATATAATATCATACCATTGGCCTTAGAAGCTGGTACTGCCCCCTTTTAGCAGTAAGGGCCGGTTCACACCACAAAGACTGCTTTCCAGAGCGTTCGGCCTCTGAAACGCAAGACGGCCAGCTCCCTGCGTTCAGGGCCGGGAGGGGCGTGGCGGTGCATTGAAGTCAATGGCACCACATCCACGCCCCCACCCGCAGTGCGATCTCCAGCACCTGAAACAAGCACTATTTTTGCAGATCGCACTGGACAAGAACGCAGGCACTAATGTGCCACTTGTTCGTGTGTGGACGATCGCACTGCCGGCGGGCCACTAAACGCAGGGAGCTGGCCGGCTTGCGTTCCAGAGGCCGAACATTCTGGAATGCAGTTTTGCAGTGTGAACCGCCCCTAATAGCGTACTGCCCACCGCAGTTTTTACCACTCCTTACCACTGCTAAATTTGTAAAGTTGCAAGATGTTTGTAGGTTTCCTTGCACAAACTGCCTGTTTCAAATCCCACCACAACATTTTAATGCAATTTAACCATAACCCACCATTTCTTCTTTTTGAGCTATTCCTTGCTGGATTTGCTAGTGTTCTTTGCATTAATATTGTGGTCAAACATCCATTTCCAGCTCGTATGCCACTTTACAATGGAATGATTGATTTGAAATGTTTTGGCAATTTACAGTAAATCCCTTGCCAGATTCATAGGCATTCACTGAAAACCTCAGACCCTAGAACTTTCTTCCAGCTGACTTCAGAGCAGTGCCAGGACAAGGTACTTAAGCACCCAAGACAAAAGGGCCAAAGACCACCCCCCTTCTTCCCTATCAGATGTGGATTTCTTCAGCAGCATAGGTTGCAAGTCCTGCCCTTTTTTGCGCCACCCTCCTGCTGAAGCGCCCAAGGTGGCTGCCTCTTCTGGCAACTCCTCGGTCCAGCCCTTCTTAAGAGTCTTTTCAATGACTTCTGGTGAATTGTAGGCTAGGTGTCATGTTAATGTTAAAGTGGTATTAAACTCTAAACTGTTTTTTCAATAATGAATCCAGATCACACAAATGGAAGGGCTTTATACAGTAGAACAGCAAAATGTTTCCCAGCACACTCACCAGCCAGAATGCAAAAAAAACAAAAAACTTGTCTAACCGCTAAGGTTAAAAACAGAGGTTTAGATACACGTCTTCTGCAGAAAATGTGAAAGCCGCACCGCCTCGCCAAGGCACCTCTATATAGTGCGGTCCTAACTCTAAACTATGAGAGTCTCCATCTTGGAGCACATGTGGCAAAAATTTTTATTGGGTGCAGGTTTGTCAGGAGGAAGCCCAACCTCCTTAAATGCACAGGTACCCAATTTTATATTTTGCCACATTTGCCTCAGGAGCTCAGTGAATTCAAGTGTGGTACCATGATAGGTTGCCACCAGTGCAATAAGTCAATCGGTGAAATGTCCTTGCTACTAAATATTCCACAGTCAACTGTTAGTGGTATTATAACAAAGTGGAAGCAACTGGGACTAACAGAAACTCAGCCACGAAGTGGTAGGCCACGTAAAATGAAAGAGCAGGGTCAGCACATGCTGAAGCACACAGTGCGCAGAGGTCGCCAGTTGTCTGCAGAGTCAATAGCTACAGACCTCCAAACTTTGTGTGGCCTTCAGATAGGCACAATAACAGTGCATAGAGAGCTTCATGGAATGGGTTTCCATGACCGAGCAGCTGCATCCAAGCCTTACATCACCAAGTGCAATGCAAAGCGTCGGATGCGGTGGTGTAAAGCTCCCGCCACTGGACTCTAGAAAAGTGGAGACGTGTTCTCTGGAGTGACAAATCACACTTCTCTGTCTGGCGATGCGATGGACTTGTCTGGGGTTGGCGGTTGCCAGGAGAACGGTACTTGTCTGACTGCCTTGTGTAAAGTTTGGTTTAGGGGAGATTATGTAGTGGGGTTGTTTTTCAGGGGTTGGGCTTGTTCCCTTAGTTCCAGTGAAGGAAACTCTTAAGACATCAGCATACCAAGACATTTTGGACAATTTCATGCTCCCAACTTTGTGGGAAAAGTTTGGGGCTGGCCCCTTCCTGTGTTCCGACATGAATGTGCACAAGTGCACAAAGCAGGGTCCATAAAGACAGGGATGAGTGAGTTTGGGGTGGAGAAACTTGACTGGCCTGCACAGAGTCCTGACCTCAACCTGATAGAACACCTTTGGGATGAATTACATCAACAACATCAGTACCTGACCTCACAAATGCGCTTCTGGAAGAATGGTCAAACTTTTCCATAGACACACTCCTAAACCTTGTGGAGAGCCTTCCCAGAAGAGTTTAAGCGGTTACAGCTGCAAATGGTGGGCCAACTCAATATTGAACCCTACGAACTAAGACTAAGATGCCATTCAAGTTCATGTGCGTGTAAAGGCAGGTGTCCCAATACTTTTGGCAATATAGTGTATATTAACTGCACAAGGGATGCTTTCAGTGTACAACATAAAAGGGGTGAATACTTAGGCAATCCGTTATTCTGTGTTTTTTTTAATTTTGTAATTAATTTAAATTACTTTGCAAAAATTTGTTTTCGCTGACATTAGAGTCCATTCCATTGCTTACTGTAAAAAACACAAAATGAAATCTGTGATTCAATGTTCTATAACAATAAAACAAAAGAACTTCTAAGGCATCGAAAATATTGATGTTTATTGCACTAGCTAAATACATGTATTGAATAAATATGCAACAGACAATGTGAAGCCAAAAAGAAAAGCTGACATCTGCAATATGCAAACTCAAGAGCCTAATAACATATGGCAAATACAGGTCAGTTGATGAAAGTTTGTGAGGAAAGGGATTCAGAATCGCTCTGTGGTGAGTCATTATGGAATTCAGTTCTTATAAATATCCATTCTTTATTAATTATGGTAAGGAATAAAAATACATTTTTTTAAATTATTATTTTTTTTCTTATTCAAAATTTATATTGGCAAAATACAAAAGCAAAACAAATGCATAATCGAGACAACAAAAAGATCATAGTGGCCATAAACTAATAAACCCTATAGAAAACAGTTGAGGTACCAGCTTGCAACTGTGCCACTGAACCCACAAAGCATCAATGCACCATGAAAGTTGTCTGTAGGCATAACATAGAAAATGACAGAAAGGAGAAGTAGATAAAAGTAAAGAGGGCGAGGAGGAAAGGGGATCCCAGAGGTTCCACACAGACATCAAGAACCTCATTAGCTGGTCAGAGGGTACTTCCAACCTATCAGTAATTGACAGGGCAAACTCACGTTTACAGTAGGGCTTGGTCAAAACCAGACAGTAGATATTTATCTATCCATGGTTGGTTGCCACGTTCTGGCATATTTAGAGACTCTATTTCAAATGGTTGCCTCAATATTTTTGTGGATTATAGCCTAGGTAATTCTGTTTTTAGCTTCAAGCAGATTAAGAACAGAGGGCTACCAAACCCTCACTGTAGTTTGTTTGGCAGCAGTAAGAACTTGCAAGAACAGTTTAAATTGTGGGTTCAGACATTTGGTACATTTGAATAACCCAACAGGTCTGACAGTATTACAAATATAGCCAACCATAACTTGTGGACCACTGGGTAGGTCCAGCAGATGTGCAGGTGAGGGCCCTCTCCTGCGCAGCCCCTAAAACAAGTAGGGGACCTATTACACCACATACACTTAATGCTGCTAAAGCTTTAATACCAGCCGAATCGAAAAATAGCTCTGCTCCCTCCTTATTGGAATGGCTAGATAGGGTGGAACAGACTTATAGCATGGAAGAACTCACCCTTACCGGATTAGACCAAAAGGACCGCCTCTCCAAAACCAGGGCTTGTTGGCTCGCTTATAAAACGACTGCCTCTTATCTTGCAGTGAGGACTCAAAACGTCTAGGAAGTGGAACTGCATTGATTAATTTGAGAAATGGATATGGATGCCTATCCGATGGCTGAGATACCGAATCCACACACTCTAATGTTTACTCACAAATAGAATGATTAAAATGCGGAATTCCTGTATTCTTTAATATGATATAAGAAATGATCTTACCCCCCCCAGGTATATATGAAGTTAGTATTGTATATTAATATTATGCAGTCTCGTGTTCACAAAAATGTATAGCTTATGGGATCATTTTTATGTTTTCCAGTATCTCCTTTCCTTCTGTTGTAAATAGACTTTTGTTTACAGAGCTTAGTAGCTTAAGCCTAAATTTCCATACCCCTTTGCCCCACCATCCACAGGGCTTCATCCGATGTTTTAATGAGGCAGAGGAAGCCTAAAGGCAGACAGCGTCTGCAATGCTGTTTTATCTGGCTAATCCATAGTGTCGTGTTTATTAAATGTTTATTTGTAAAACATTTATAGTTATTAAAAACAGATAAAACATATTGGTTAAAACCTATAAACATTAAAATATTTAAATAAAACGTTGAAGTTTCTCTTTAAGGTACCTACAGTCATTCGAGAACATTTGTCATATCCAGTCACTTGTATGTTTGTAGGCCTTCATTGATGTTGCCTGGCCAAGTCTCCTTATAGAACGTCCTAGATGGATTGTCTCAGCCAATCACTATTTATTTCCCTCCATGTACAGGCCAGCACCTGGAGTACTCAGCCTCCATGTAAAAACATGTAAGTCAGCCCGATGTGAACTTGACAGTTTGTAGAGCAATTGTTCATTAGAACATCCGTTCAACATATGGATTGTGCATGCATGGCCAGCTTCTGCTGAATGTCTGCAGACACCTATTCTCAGGAATTGTACAAAATAGGAGCAGATGTATTTGAAAAGGGCCGACAGATGAATCTATCATTAGCCTGTGTGTTAAGGCTAACAGGTTTTACTGTTACGGAATGAAACACGCTCAGAACTGGCCTTAGGTTATATATGGCATCTTGTGCAACATTTTAGAATGGTGCCCTTCCAATGAAAATAAATCTTGCTCACTTTCCTTGCAATTACTGTATAACTACTGAAACTGACTTCAATATAAGCTGCCTTGTCTATGAAGCTCCTCTCTGACCCACCATATCCTCAAAGCAGAATTAAACTATTTACAGTATTGCACCCACATAGACCCGCCCTTGTCAAGATGTCAAATGTTTTCTGACGTATCAAGGGGAGAATTATGACTGCTAGGTGGGCATTAGAGATCCAGCTAGTGGTCATAAAGATTTTGAGGACCTGCTGGTATGCCTGCACTCAGCTTGGATGCATATTGATACAGTCATAGTGAGAAGGTTTTTGCAAGTATGAATGCATGAACACTTTTTCTCTAGCAATTTGAAATGTCTGATGATTAAGTACCCCATGTCTATAGAAAAAAAACTAGCTGTGAGTGGGGGAGAAGTTTTAAATGGTGATTTTACACCACTTACCAAGCTTCCAGGACAGTTTTTATACAACAAAGAGAATGGGGGTGAAGAAGGATCAGGTTATCCAGTTGACTAAAAGAGGTGATCATTAAGTCTTGCTCCCCACCAAAAGATGCGATCTGTGATCTCTTTTCTCATACAGTTCCAGTTTACGTAAGGCCTGCTTAGCACACACTAATCACACTATGTTTAAACAGTTAAAAAAAATCTTAGAGTTGTCATGATGGAGGGCATTGGGCTGTATTCTCTACCCAAAGTGAATGGGCCCAGTACCTGAAGCATTTCCTACTATTTCCCCATTCATAAGGGGGAGGGGTACGTATATTGTCCCTATCTGGTTGGTGTTTAATGCAGATTCTGAGGATCCTGCCTTGTTCCGTGTGCCCCTCACCTTGTGTTACACCTTGTGGTATGTACACTTCTGTTGCATTGGGAATTCATAAGATAAGAGAAGATTTCAAATGTAATGAGGCCAGCCATACATGTGTAGGCTTCTCTTGTTTAGCTCTGAGGCTGAACAAGAGAAATCACTTGATTCCCCCATCCAGGTTAAACAGCTTGAATGGAGGAATCTGCACCACTAGCTATTGTATTTTGACAGCCACCAGCACACACCGCTGCCTAAATACCTGGATAGTGACTGCATCTGATAGAATCCAACCACTGTTCGGTCGACAATTTTCCACTCAGAAATTGACTTTTGTTGAATCAGCTGTTGCTGAACGGGCCACCCATGGCTTGAATTTCATCAAATTCAGCAGGATTCAGTCAAAAGGTGGGTTGTGTATGGTAGGCTTAAATGGTAACCCCTTTAGTTCTAGAGAGCCCTCTGCGTTGTCACACAAATTAGAACCCTCTCCTGAAGCAACTTGGTTTTGTTCTAATAGCTGTAGTTACAGATGTTACTTTTGGCTTTTCCTGTTCGTGAAATCTGGTACTTTGCAGGACCATAAAATGAGTAAGTTGACGTTTGTGTGTAGCACTGTAACCAGCTGTAGGGTGAATGTGCTGCAGCTATTGACAAGAGCACATTGGAAGATAGAAACCCATCAATGTAATATGCAGGAGAATCCAAAATAGGTAGGCTGAAGAAATCAATTAGGTTTCGAATTATATTTAAATGTACCAATCAGCCATAACATTATGACCACTGAGAGGTGAAGTGAATAAGATTGATTATCTTGTTACAATGGCACCTGAAAGTGGGTGGCATATATTAGGCAGAAAGTGAATATTTTTGCCCCTGAAGTTGATGTGTTGGAAGCAGAAAAAATGGGCAAGCACAAGGATTTGAGCAACTGTGACAAGGGCCAAATTAGGATGGCTAGATGAGTGGGTCAAAGCAACTCCAAAACTGCAGCTCTTGAGGGGTGTTCTCGGTCTGCAGTGGTCAAGAGTTTGATGTGTTGACTTGGCCTCCAAATCCTCTAGATCTCAATCCAATTGAGAATCTGTGGAATGTGTTGGAAAAACAAGTCCAATCCATGGAGACCCTACCTCGCAACTTACATGACTTAAAGGATCTGCCAGATACCACAGCATACTTCAGAGCTCTAGGGGAGTCCGTTCCTCGATTCGTCAGGGCTGTTTTGGAGGCAAAAGGGGGACATACTTAAGATTAAGTGGGTGGTCATATTGATATGGCTGATCGGTGTATGTCTTTTTATATTATGCTGTATATGTGAATTGCTGGTGAGGTTAAACTGCAGAGACTTTATGGTCATCATTAGCCAATATGAAAGCATGAAAAGTGTACGTGCCCTTTTCCTGAAGTATATACACTATCTGTTCAGAGAAGAACAGCAATAATCAAACCTGACTGACTGGATGGAAAACTCAGCCATCTATCACGGTGGTTGTCATGATGACTTGTCACTCAAAGTGGGTGGTGCAGTGCTGTATACATCAGGATCAAACAACATGTTACATTAACACAAACCTTTCCCTTTTATTTGTTTATTTTCAGGTGTGTTATGACAAAGGAATGAAGCAAATGTTACTCTTGCCCAAGACGGCATGAACTGACTAGCCTAATGTTGTTTGCATTCTTTCCTGTTTTGCTTATTCAGGCTACACCTCCCAGTTTCCAGGCCCCACCCCTGAATCTGAATCCCCGCCCATTGATGGAAATTAAATCAGTTGTGAGAAGTGATTGTTGCCAGCAGGAAACTGTAAATTCTGCTATAATTAGAACAAGTTATGTCTATTATGTGTGCATTTGCTGCTATTAGAAGCACGTTCTGTAGACACAACTGAGCTGTGCTGTGATAACATAGAAAGCTTGTTAGGTGCAAAAAGCACTTCAAGAGTCTAGATAGGTAGGTAATAGGCACTGTTTACGCAGCTGATGATTTCACCACCTACCTTTCATTATAATAAGTTGCTAGGAAGGCAGAGAAGTAACTAAAATATGCTAAACTTAAAGGAGAAGTATTGGGAGAGTTGTGTTAAACACAACTTAGACACACCCAGGCTTTGTATACAAATCATCTGACTGTCTTGCAATGATTGAACTCTTTATCTCTAGATAGAAATTATGTTACAGTTGTCCATCATTTTTGGTAATGTATTCCCATCTGTGGCCTGTTTAAGGTGTCCTTCCTTGTTTATCTAACATTTTGAGGCAATCAGAAACATATACCGGCAGCAATAACCTTTACCCCCTCCAGACTGTGCACCCCCGCACACCCACCTCAACCGGGAAAAGTGTAGGGACACCCCTGGATGGCACCATCTTTCTGGAAAGAAAAGCAAGGGTATTATCAAGGTAAGTAATTTGAGAGAGGTAATATATACCTTTATGTGGTACACCTACACATTACTAGAATATATGCGGTTAACATGAAAGAATATTTTGGCTGTTGACCATAATAAATGGCTTTTCCCTAAAATGTCCTTCACTTTTTCCTTTGCATGAGACTGAATGCGTCTTCATCGTACCAAAACTACAACGATCATCATCAGCATAAATTGAAGGAAGCATCTTCCAGACAAGGTCCCTAATGTCTGGAACAAACAGATTATGTACCACATCCTTTGCCTTTGAGCCACTCCAACATTTAATTTAATTCAATCTGGTAAATGAAGACATGCAATGTACTCTAATACATTAATACAGGAAATTAACAGAAAAGGCAAAAATAATGAACTTCTTTCTTTTACAAAACTCTATAAAAAGTTTGTATTTTCTGATGCCATCTGGTCTGCGTATTAAAAAGCCACTATATCTCGGTCTGTATTATAGTAAACAGGAAATCACCATCTTATACAGTGAATGGTAGATGATCATTACATAAAGAGGACCGATAAGAGTTACAAGCATAAGTGCTTATCTATACAAGATCTACTCACCAAGATCCTGGACTCTTTCTTGCATACAGTATGATTATGTTCTCGTTAAAATGTCCAATACACAAATATATATAT